>NC_061113.1:170617512-170841554 GCF_002878395.1 Capsicum annuum
TAATCGAATTATTTAGACATAATTCGATTATGAACTTATAAAGATTTGAATTGTAAGTTTTGAATCACATGAGTATTTGACTATTTTTGTTCTATGAATTGAGATTTAATATTGGAATTCTTGGTGTTTCTATCAAGAATTGATATATTTTGAACATGTATCCACGTTTTAAGTTCAAGAATGAATTATTGGTATTTTGAAGTATTTTCGAGCCATGTGTCAAATTTTGAGCTTCCTTCTGATGATTTGAGTTATTGGGTATATTGATATCGAAGTAGCAATGAGTCTTGGTATTTTTTGAATGGTTTTGATGAGTTAAATTGTTGAAAATATTATGTATTGAGTCTTCATATACTTGTCCAAATGTCGAGTTGGTTATGGTTCAATGCATTGATACCTTGTTGATGTTGAGGAAGATTAAAATATTTTGAGCTAAAATGTGTTGAGTTAGGAATCCACAAATTGATATGATTTGATAAATGAGAAAGATATTTGATTTGGTCTTTATGATAGACCCTTGTGATGTTGTGGTGGATTTCCTAACGCGTTCTGAGCTTTTGGGGGAGTAGTACATAGCACCGAGAGGGAAATTTGGTATTTCCCCAAACCTATGTGCCACCATAGGGTTGTTTGATGATGATATTATTGTCCAGAGAGCCTGATTATGATTATTGAAGTTTTAAGGTCGTACTCCCTGGCAAAGAGTATGACGCTCCCGCCAACGAGGGTTTCAAACATTGGTATTCCACGTAGCTCATGTGGGGTTGTCGGTTATAGGAAACTCCCGTGTCCATAAGATTAAGTTTCTTAAATTACCGAGTTACTCCAAGATTTGAGTCAAAGAGTTGTGATGTTTGTGATGTTTTATGGTCATTTATGATGATTTATAATTACCTATGATGATTTTTGATGATATGATAATTTATGATAATTTAGGATGATTTATCATAATTTATAATTTATAATGATTTACATGGATTACGAGACTTTATCATATGAATTGTTTATTATGAAACTACGAAAAGTATGATTTGATATAACTCAAGCCAAGTGAGTCATCATTGTCCATATGCATGTTTTCATGAAATTGATTATACTATTTATATTTTTCCATGCACCCCCACATACTCAGTACATTTCAAAGTGATGACCCACATATTTCCATGGGCTACATTCTTACCAAAATGTATGTACAAGCTGTAGTACACATATCATGTTCAGCTGGGTCACATCTCTCGATCGGTAGGTGATTAGTCCTTTTGATTCAGGGACTTGAGTTATTCAGATTTGAGGTGTATTGTATTTTTTGTATTCAATCGTATTGAGTAGGGGTAGTTGGGAGTCATGACCCAGCTATGTTTGGTCAAAGCTAGTAGAGGCTTCATACACAGTCACTAGTAGTCAGTGTATTCAGTTTTAGACTTGTATATATATAAGTAGAATTGTGACCGTATAAATTTACTTCCATGTTGGTCAGACTAAGTTATGGGTTATTTTCACATTATTCCTTCTATTTTATGTATTTTATTCAGTTGCTTTGGGTTGTTCTAGATGAAGGGTTAGCTTGGGGTCACTTGTGACCTTAAGTACTGTGTGAAATCTCGAGATCCAATTTTGGGATGTTACAAGCTTGGTATCAGAGCACAGAGTTAAAGTGTCCTAGGGTGTCTATGAAGCGATGTCTAGTAGTGTCTTCCGGACCTGTACGGAGACTTCTGTACTTTTCTTCGAGAGGCTACGAGGCATTTAGGAAAATGTTCCCTTTCTTTTAAGTCGTAGATCATGCTGTGGGAAGGTTCCTTAATAAATTCATACGGGTTCATATTTTGTATAAATTGGGCCATTTCACCTTGTTCTAAAATACCAAATATAGTCAAGCGTAAATTCTTATAGATGGTGCTTTCTTAGATAATCTTCTCTGATATTATGGGGTTGTAAGTGAGCTAGAAAAAAAATAATTTCATTAGTGCTCTTGAGTTCCAAAAAATTGAGGTTTCATATGTACGTTCTTGGAGGTTGTGGATTAAGCCTATGTCGGAAGTGTTTTTGGATTTCTCCCTAGAATTCATGATGTGATTTGGTATTTTTCTTATCCGTGTACTAATGGTGAGATAGGGTGATTAACTAGTTCCAATTTCCTATCTTGATTATATTCCTGGGCTTACTAGCAAAGGTTGCATAGCTTTCAAGATGTACCCTCGTCCCTCTTGAGTCATTCAGTTGAGGTAAAGTGAGACACATATTCTCGGATCCTTGATTATGGTGTACCAGGATTTTATTTCTTGAAAATATTTTCTAATCATCTTTTGATGAAAACTTGAATTCTAGTGAAGCCGTGTGGGGTTTATTTTGATTCACTAGCATAATTGTTTTGATATTTATTTCCTTTTTCAAAATACAAAACTAAAGTCTAGTGAAGCCGTGTGAGGCCTGTTTTGATTCACTAGCAGCTGGCTGTTTACTCTGTAATTCTTGCATTGGTTGGAATCAGGGGGGTTGGAAACGTTGTGGAAGGCGGTGTTAATAAATTGTTATGGCATAGGCCATGGAATTGTGGATGATTATTATCTTTCTAAGGTTTTGGTGGACTAGTATGTTTGGGGTGTTTGATAGATGGAAATGGTTGTTGAGATTATTGTTAATCGTAGTCATAGTGAGTTGTTAAGTTTGTATAGCGGGTGATGAGAAAAATGAATTTAATGATTGAATTGCTACGACGTTAGTGATAGAGATGAGATTTAGTAGGTTTGAACCATATGTACGGGAGCTTAAGTCTATTTGTTTCTGATCAAGTGTGATATTGTGTGTTGAGGTAATAGTATGCTCAAGGTGTTATAGGGATTTTTTTAAGTTATTAAATGTTAAGCGGTTAGTGTTATTCTTGATCGGGTAAGTATGAATGATGATATGTGGTATACGATGTAATTGTGAGTTAACTTGGGCATTAGAGGTTAACGAGGGTGTTAGCTTGAGATGTGATATTAGTAAAGCACAGAGAAGTTAGTATGGTTAGCAAAGGTTTGACGTATCCATGGTAAGTGCTAGAATCTAAGCTGCGAAGTGCATGAATTATTGTATGATAACTTTTGAAGTTTTCTAAGTTGGTGGTTATTTGAGAGTTATGTTAAGATTGGGTTTGGCGCTTGTGGGTGTATTTATCCAGGTTAAGTTATGGATCTTGTGTATGGGTATATCCGGGGACCCTGGAGTAAAGCGAATGCCATGGACTAGAGATTGTATGGTGATTCATTGACTCGGAGTGTTGGATTAAGTCTAAGGGGGACATAGTAGAAAAAAATTAACTATGTTAAGATAGCGGGATTCAGGTAGGTGTATCGGTGGGTTGCAAGTTAGTGGTAAGAAGGAGTGGTGTTGATCCTATTTTACCCCAGCCTTTTTAATGACTTCGATATTTTCTCATGCCTTATGTTTCATTCCCCCGATCATAATACATGTTCATGCATATCATGGGAAATCATGTATTCTCCTAACT
This sequence comes from Capsicum annuum, assembly GCF_002878395.1. NCBI lineage: Eukaryota > Viridiplantae > Streptophyta > Magnoliopsida > Solanales > Solanaceae > Capsicum > Capsicum annuum. Next base: position 170,621,006 of record NC_061113.1, read on the forward strand.
ATCAAAATATGGAGTCCCAATTTTTCTAGAGGGCGAAATCGACATTCCATAAGCTATAAACTCCAAACTCAAGTTGCGCGGTTCATAATACATGTGCTTAATTTTTATTGTATGTTCAAGTTCAGTCCACTGCCAACACCCTTAGTGAGTAATAAGATTCAGTTTATGTCCTGGGTGTCCTTAATATTTAATCTTGATTTTGGTTGAATTCATGAATTTGATGCCCTAGTTCTCCGACCTCAATAACCGCACCAAGTCATACACAATATCCCTTCATATTCTACCCTTTCATGACTTTTTATTTGTCAAGGGAGTGTGGATGAACAATGGTGATGATAGGAGAGAGTGAACGGGTTTTTGTTGATAAAGATTGTGGCATGTTCATTTTAGCTAAGGTGGCAAGTGTGGAGTAAGCTTGAGGCTAGGCTTTTGATGGATGTCATGGTTATTCGAAGCATTTCATGTTGTGTTTGTGAAAGTTGTTGTGTGATGATTTATCTAGTTTTGTAGGTGGGGAATAGTTAATTGGAAAAGTTAGTGAGTGTTTTCTCAAGAATAGTGCCCAGAAGTTGTCTTAATAAAGAATTGTAGAATTTGAAAAAAGTGTTTTATGGGTGTTGATTAGGAGTGTATACGTAATTATAAAGATAGGCCTGAACATCATGTGTGTATATATGGACGGAGATTAAAGTTTATATTATCGTTAAGTTTTGGTGGCTATGTTGATTTAGAAGTCTAAGCTAAAAGCTCTTGTAAATTGATCTCGCATAGCATTCATGTATTGTGAATATATCTCCTGTCTCAGGATATTAGTTGCAAGCCTTGGCCTTGCTATAAGTTGAATTGCGTATATGCCTATGAATAGTTCCCTAAGCTTCAAAACTTGTTGATATGAATATGATGGTTGAAAATGGTGAGTATTAAGTGGATTAGAGTTGATTGAGTGGTAATAAGAATTATCAGTGAGAGGTGAGTATTAAGTGGATTAGAGTTGATTGAGTGGTAATAAGAATTATCAGTGAGATGAGAAATTGTAACAATGTGGATATGTGTAAATTTATAATTCGGAATGGTGCTATGTTACGGTGTTAGGTGGAGGAATTGGTGACTCCAAATTAAGCTTGAAAATGAGGAGAGAGAGTTTGGCTTAGTTAGATTTGAATAGCCAAAATTGCAAATTCCTTGTGAGAATTATGAATTGAATCAAGTAAGTATGGTATTTGGGGAAAATAGTATTGCAGAGAAAGGGTGTGCGAAGCGTATTGATAAGCTTGAAAGTAAGGAGTTATCCTGCGTGGGGTCTAGTACTTTTATTTTGATATAAGACTGATCGACCTACGCTCCGTACTTAAAATTGGGGTCGAGTTATAAATCCTTATTTCAATATATATATATATTGTTTGGACTATATCCCAAACCCAATTGCTTCCTAGTAGCATTGAAAGTTCCTTGGAAAAATTTTGAATCATGTCCTAATTGAATGAGAGTGTGTCTTGATTCGGTCCGTGCACCTAGAAATTCAACTTGATAGTTATTCTGATGGATTCATATATTTCTTCCATCTTCCGATGTGGTCCAATCTCACTACTTGAAGTTTCGTGAGCATAAGCATTTCAAGAATGATTTATTTGCGTCGAAGCGAGTTACCAAATTCTATTTAGCCTTTCCTTTTGTTCCCGACCCAAGTATTAAGCTATGGGTCGATCATAAAGTGTCCCATGTATTAATTAGTATTATTCGTGGAGAACCGATCCCAAGAGGGAGACATTGTGATATCCCGAGTTTTCATATCCTAGATCTTTCATCTCTTTCTTTGTAAATGTGGATTTAAATCGAAGTTAATAATTTTTCCTTCATCCAACTCTTTTAGTAATAGTCTCAACTATGTCGTTGTGATTATCATGAGCTTATGCGTCGGAAAGTACTCCAAAGCTTAGAAAAATATAAACTTGTTCATCAAGCTATTTTAGTTGTGTATCCCCAATTTTCCTTGTCTTCCTAACCCAACGAGCGACATTCGGGGATGAATGTTTCTAAGGAGGAGATGATGTGATACCCCGAGTTTTCCCATTAAATATTTTGCTCCCAAATGTGTCAAGTCTTTAAAGGCTTTTTATCTTTCCAAGAGTCTGTTAAGATCTCGGACAAAAATATGTTGAATTCTATTCTTTATCGTGATTAATAAGTTTTATGTGTGGAATTTTTGGATATGCGACCCGTCATCGCGTAGAGCATCGAATAAGATTTCCAACGATATGTGGATCATCCAAAATGGACACTCGAGCGATGAGTTATGATCATTTCGATCTAATCGTGAATAGTGGTGAACAGTAAATGTGCAGGAAAAAAATACTGAGGCCAAGCGAATTTTAGAGTCAACTTCAAACGATCATAACTCCTTGTACATAATGATCTAGGTGAGTTACTATATATCAACAAAAATCTCTGAGAGTCTTCTTTCCAATGAAATTGGTTTCATCTAATTTGTCCATTGGAGCAAAAGGTTATGGTTGATCTACTTCAGCCTATCAAAGCAGTCCACCAAAGGACAGATTTGACATTATTTGGATTTTAAGGGTATTTTGGTCATTTCCACTCCAATCCATCCGGGTAAACCATGGATTTAAGTCCATTAAGAGCATTCAATAGCTCATTTTTCTCCAAAATTTCCTAAGCCTCAAACCCCAACCCTACTACTCCAAATTTCATCCTTCTATGTCTCTTGATTGAACCGTAGAAATTTCAAATTGATTTGGGATTCAAGTTGATCATGTTAAGGGATTTGAGAAGCACACTTTATTTACGTGAATAAATTTCCGGAGTCGGAAGTTCATATTCATCTTCCATTTTTAGGTATGTGGGGCATTGAACAAGAATAATTCTTCCATTCTTGTGCCCGTATCTTTAATTTTTATTATGGATTATTATGAGTTTGGCAAATGAATTTATTTCCAAGATATCCTACCATTAGATTTTGATTATGTATACATGTAAATTTTTCAAGCTTGCCAAGTATGATTATTTAATGGATTCATATGGTTCTGTAAGTTGAATTATGTCTAAATAATTCGATTATGAACTTATAAAGATTTGAATTGTAAGTTTTGAATCACATGAGCATTTGACTATTTTCGTTCTATGAATTGAGATTTAATATTAGGAGTCTTGGTGTTTCTATCAAGAATTGATATATTTTGAACATGTATCCACGTTTTAAGTTCAAGAATGAATTATTGGTATTTTCAAGTATTTTCGAGTCATGTGTCAAATTTTGAGCTTCCTTATGACGATTTGAGTTATTGGGTATATTGATATCAAAGTTGCAATGAGTCTTGGTATTTTCTAGATGGTTTTGATGAGTTAAATTGTTGAAAATATTACGTATTGAGTCTTCATATCCTTGTCCAAATGTCGAGTCGGTTATGGTTCAATGCATTGATACCTTGTTGATGTTGAGGAAGATTAAAATGTTTTGAGCTAAAATGTGTTGAGTTAGGAATCCACAAATTGATATGATTTGATAAATGAGAAAAAGATTTGATTTGGTCTTTATGATAGACCCTTGTGATGTTGTGGTGGATTTTCTAATATGTTATGAGCTTGTCGGGGAGTAGTACTTAGCACCGAGAGGGAAATTTGGTATTTCCCCAAACCTATGTACCACCTTAGGGTTGTTTGATGATGATATTATTGTCCAGAGAGCCCGATTGTGATTATTGAAGTTTTAAGGTCGTACTCCCTGGCAAAGAGTATGACGCTCCTGCCAACGGAGGTTTCAAACGTTGGTATTCCATGTAGCTCACGTGGGGTTGTCAGTTATAGGAAACTCCCGTGTCCATAAGATTAAGTTTCTTGAATTACCGAGTCACTCCGTGAATTGAGTCAAAGAGTTGAGATGTTTATGATGTTTATGGTCATTTATGATGATTTATAATTATCTATGATGATTTTTGATAATATGATGATTTAGGATGATTTATCATAATTTATGATTTATAATGATTTATGTGGATTATGAGATTTTGTCATATGAATTGTTTATTATGAAATTACGAAAAGTATGATTTGATATAACTCAAGGCAAGTGAGTCATCATTGTCCGTATGCACGTTTTCATGAAATTGATTATACTATTGATATTGTTGCATTCACCCCCACATACTCAGTACATTTCAAAGTGCTAACCCACATATTTCCATGGGCTACATTCATACCAAAATGTAGGTACAAGGTATAACACACATATCATGTTCAGCTAGGTCGCAGCTCTCGATCGGCAGGAGTTTAGTTCTTTTGATTCAGGGACTTGAGTTATTCAGATTTGAGGTGTATTGTATTTTCTGTATTCAGTCATATTGAGTAGGGGTAGTTAGGATTCATGACCCGTCTATCTTTGGTCAATGCTAGTAGAGGCTTCATAGACAGTCACTATTAGTCAGTGTATTCAGTTTCAGATTTGTACATAAATGAGCATAATTGTGACCGTGTAAATTTACTTTTATGTTGGTCTGACTAAGTTATGGGTTATTTTTGCATTATTCCTTCTATTTTATGTTTTTTATTCAGTTGCTTTGGGTTATACCAGATGAAGGGTTAGCTTGGGGTCACTTGTGACCTTAAGCACCGTATGACATCTCGGGATTTGATTTCGGGGTGTTACAGCCTCGTTGATCTTATGGGTAGGCCACTAAAAGATAAAGGTAAGTACGTTGATGAAAGTGCTGACAAGAAGACTTCCTAGAGAAAGAGGCGTGAAGAGATGATACCTGACGGAAGAGAAGCAAGAGACATGAGAAAGTTGTAGAGAGGTCAAGAAGAGATGAAAAAAAAAAAGGTTGCAGAAGAAGCAGCGGGAGTCTCAACTAGTTTGGGCCCACTGAGGAGACCCACACCTGATCCAATCCCATTTGAGATACCTCTAATTCAGGACGGACCTATTTTGAGCACCCCTACCACCATTGGGGTCACTGATGTTGCACTTGAGGCCAAAGAAGCTTCACCAAATTCGACTTACTCACAAGCCTAAGAGGCTTTGTAAGTATTTCACTCCCTTGTACCTTATTGTTAATGCATTTGAGGACAAAACATTTTTGTTTAGTGAGGGTGGATACTTATGATGTTGTTGGTCACCACCGGGGTTTTTGTTGCCGGTGTTATTTTCGCTCATGTTCTATCTAGTAGAACCATCATGTTTAGTTTGTTGTTTAGGTTTCTTCGCTTGTGCATTATGATGTAAATATCGTTCAGTGATTATATTATAAATGTTTCATGTTCTTTTCTTTTAACACCTTTTATATGTATAGATGGATGGTGAATTGTGGCAGACTACTGTAAATATGCGAGCGTTTGAGATTCATTCTTGTCGCTTAATATTTGTTGATCAACCATTTTGAATCTGTGATTGGCAGTAGGGCACAAAGATAAAGTAAGCATGATTATGTGATGTGAACCCAAGAGTTTGTAGGATAAGTATGAGCTTGTTTCCTGTGTGTGAGAGTATTTTGATATAGTTCTTTCATAGTGTGTACAACAAGATCTTGCCCGGCTTATTTGTGTTACTTTTTGGTTGATTTAATAGTATAGCAGGCCTCCTTCAGTTGTAGTCCACTAAGCCATAATAATCCCACAAAAAATATGTTATTATTTTCCTTTGCACCCTCTTTGAGCTTTTGTTGTTGTTTATTCAACCCTAATAATTCTAATTCACTCTCAGTAGGATGTTAACACCTAGTTTTGGCCCTAGTCCAGTATTGGATATTGTGCCTCTTAACTTAGGAAAAATGCCTAAGTTGAAAGTGGCTACTACTGGGAAGTTAGTTTCTAATGTAAGTGGTTTGGAGTTGAAAGAAAATGTCTCATCTGGCCCTAATCTAAGTACATAATATGCACCTCTACTAAAAGCATCAGCATAAGTTGAGGGTGGTGAATCTAGACCAAAACCAAATAAAAACTAGAGTTATTGTGAAATTTTGGATGAATAGTATGGATTGTAAGTGAAGTAGAAAAGTGGCAGTCACGGTGAGTAGTAAGAAAAGGCGAAGATACTGAAATATGAACGTGAAGTCACTTTCCTAAAATTATTCCTCACCTAGCATCGAAACCTCATCACAAGCCACAGAAAGTCCTATTTAATCCTTCCAAATCAACCTTAGAGGAGCATTAGATGAGTAGGGAAAGTTATGGGCGCATATGATGTGTTCGCAACTTCTTCTATGAATATGAGAGTCTTAATTGTTTATCCACAGGTTAAATTAATAAAGTGCGGTGGAATTCTTTGACTGTGAGGAAAATCTGAGCTATACTTGCATTTATGGATCTTTGTGGGATATTGCATCTGTGATCATGTATGTGCTGAATTGCAAAAATAGCCAATTTTGAATTCTGATGTTTTGAAACTACATGAGTTAAGTGGCAATTGAGTGGTTGAATCATGCATAGGTGAATGGTTAAATGCCCATCATTGTTCATGTATATAATATGGTGTTGAGTTGCTTGAGGACAAACAAATGTCTTAAATTGAGTGTGTTGATGTTTTGGATTTTGACGGATAATTTTAAATCTTTTACAAGGGATAACTGTGTGTCTTTAAGTAACTATTAGCATATTTGATGTTGTGTTATACTATTTTTAGGAAAAAGACTCAATAGAAGAAATAACTTGAAAAAATAGAAGCCAAAGAATTTTGATGGTCAAACTGACACGCTGCCAACTGTGTCACAGACCATCAAGATGTCCATAAGCCCTAAACAGAGTGGAACAAACTGAGGTTCCAAGCGAAGAACCATCAGGACACTGACGGGCTAATAACCTGTTCTTTAGGATTGGGACAAAACAATACAAACTGAGATCCAAATGACGGTCTAATTGACGGACCATAAGGACTCTGATGGGCCATCAACTTGACCGTTAGACCTGAAATAGAACAAGGTCTTCTGGGTATCCAAGCAACGATCCAAGTGATGGATTGTTAGGACACTGACAGACTGTAAATAGTGATGTGGCGAATTTAGATTCAAATTTCAATTTCTAAATAACTGGGGCCATATAAATACCTATCATAGGGTTAAAGTAGGCATCTTTTATCTATCTTTTGTCTCTTTTTCAATTTTGGAGTATTTTGTAACCTCCATTCTCTAAGAAATAGCTGATACTGTGAATCTTAAATTTTATTCACTATTCTTCTTCGGAGATCAAGAACAATCCTTTGGATATCTTTTGTAAGTAATTTTCTAAATTATCTATGAGAAACTTAATGGAATCTTCTTCTTCTATGATGTATGGCTAAAGCTGTCTTAACTAGGGTTATGGGAGCCTTAATGTAATTGGTTGTTTAGGGTTGTGAGATTTCCTTAGCTCTGTAACTAATTGCAATTGTATAAACTCCTCTTCATTATTATGATCTTTTTTGGTTGCAAACTTGAAGGGTGAGCCCAAGAATACCATTTGTTTGAGTAAAAATATGTGTGTTTGGAAAAAAGGATATTTACAAGGATCTTAAAGGCTTTAACCTTTGGGTTAAGAATTGATGCCTTAATAGGATTAATCCACTTGAGAAATCAATTGAACATATCATTAGATTCTTTAAGTTTGAAAGAATTAGAGGGTAATCATCTATTAAGGTTGAGAAATGAATATATGAACTTTAGACTTCAATAATTCTTGCAATTGGAATTTGTTACATATGAATTCGGGATAACTCACAACCTTGACTGTTGTAACATATTGGTGAACATAATCATAGTTTATTCATTCGCATTGACTTAAAACTTACAAGCATACTCGTTAGTTGGAACATGATTTTCTATAAGTATACTTCACTGTTAATAAACAAACCCCCCTTTTATTTGGGAACCTTCGATCAACCGTCAATTAATAATCATAACACTTAAATTACATAGTATTCCCTATTAGATTCGACCCCAACCTAGTTGGGTTTTATATTTAACGACGACTGCTTACGCTTTCTCATGACAGTTGTAATTTGGGCATATCAAATTTTGGCGCCGTTGTTGGGGAATTTGTTTGTCAATTAAGTTTATGAGTATTAATTGACATTTGGTCAAGTTTCTAATTTTACTTTTATTTGTTGTTTTTTTTCATTATAGGATTTTTTCTTTGAGTGGCGCATATGAGGAGGTCAGGAGAACCACAATTACCATCTAATCTAGAACCTCAATTAATCAGCAGAATAGAAGATTAGTAAGAAACATATAGACTAGCCACCTTGGCTAGAGCTTAATTGAATCAACAAAATAATGGTCAACCAACTCATGATCCTAACCCAGCTGAGGAGGACCTAGGAGATAATGATCTGATTTTGCCTACAAATAGGAGGCATGCTAAGAATATAGATGAACTAGTGAATAGGAATCAGCCAGTTAGAGGAAGAGCAAATCCCCAACCTGTTGTGCAGATTGCAGTTGATGAGGAAGATGGCCCTTATTTTTATAAAGATGGTGCTACGTAAGAAATTATTCCACCGCCATTAGCACAAAGAGTAAATTTCAACATCACAATCACCATGATATAACTACTAAACCTCAAAGGGTTGTTTGGTCAACTTCCAGGGATGACCCATATATGCATCTCGTGAACTTTATCAACATCTGCAAATCTTTTGGCAACCCTGGAGTTGGATAGAACACAATTCATCTATGGTTATTCCCATTGTCTCTATCTAGGGAGGCAACAATGCGGTTGAATGAGTTAGCTCCTGATTTTATAACAAACTGAAGGTAATTGAAAGGAGCTTTCCTAGAAAGGTTCTTTTCGCCTTCCAGGATGTTACAGTTGAGGGACGAGATTAGCAAATTCAGGCAGTTATTGAATGAAGCTCTCCATGAGACTTGGATGATATTCAAGAAGAAGTTGATACGGTACCTTATTTACAAGATGACCGACGAGCATTTGATGAAGACATTTTATAGAGCTTTAAACTCCACCACTAAGCTAATTGTGGACAATGCTGTAGGGGGAGCATTCATGGAGCTTAATTTCACTGAGGCTGTAGATATGTTGGAGATATTGACTAAGACAAGTAGAGCTTGGTATACCAGGGATTTTATGGTAACAAGCCCCACTGTGTCTAGTGATATAAAAGTTGAAAAACATAGGAGAGAGGAAGAATGAGATCAAGACATGGCCCATATGAAGACCAAGATTGACTTGCTTACCAAGCATTTGCTATCGAGAAAGGCAAAGAAGGTAAAGGTCATGGGGTCACAAAGTCGGGAAATCAAGTCTGATTCTGAGAAGAAGGCTAACTATTTGAATAATCATTGGGGTTTTTAAGGCAATAGCCAGGGGAATTAAGGCTGGACTACTATGAGAGAGCTGGTTATAGAGATCATGACCAAGGGATCTAGAAAAATAAGAACTACAGGAGTGGATTTTATATGCCTCCTAGAAACCGTGATACTGCTGCTACTAGTTTGGGTAAGATGTCCATGGAGGACATGATGGAAAAGTTATTAAAAGGGGTGGAGTCAACTAATGCCAGTGTAACAATGATGAAGAGTGACTTATCATCTATGAGTCAGTTAATTGGATCATATGCAACCTCTATAAAACAACTGGAGCAGCAGATGAACCAACTTTCGACAATATTTAATTAGAGAAAGAGCGGTACATTACCAAATAACATAGTGCAAAACCCTCAAAATGATGGTTCTTGCATGGAAATTACTATCCATAGTGGTAAAGTATCACCATGCCTTTCTGTGGGTAAGCTTGTAATTGGTGATGGTGGTGGAGTTAGATGAGGAGGCAGAAGAAGACCCTCTGGTAGAGTGTTACAAGCTGGATAATATTGACATTCTATCTAACCATTAGCGGCCTGATAGTTAGATAGAGATAAGGGAAAGAATAGAGAAGCAGTGGTTAAAGTAATTTCAAAGCCACTTCCTCCGTTTCTTCATTGATTAAAGAAAAAGATGGATGACACGAAATTTAGAAAGTTCATAGCAATGCTAAAATAGTTGACTGTAAATGTACCTTTGGTGGAGGCAATAGAACAAATGCCTGGACACGCTAAATTCATGGAGGACTTATGACAAAGAAGAGGATGGTGAGCTATGAATCGGTGGACAATCTTCACCATTGTAGTGCTATTTCTATAAGATCCTTAGTGCAAAAAAAATGGATCCTGGAACATTTACTATCTCGTGTACTATTGGATCGTGGGATTTTGCAAGAGACCTATGTGATCTTGGGTAAAATATTAATATGATGCCACTGACAGTTTATAAGAAGTTGGGTTTGGGAGATCCCACGCCTACTAACATGAGACTTGTGATGGAAGACATATCAGTGAAGCAGCCAGTTGGTATATTATTTGATTTGCTTATGAAAGTAGCCAGTTTTATTTTCCTTACAGACTTTGTAATCCTAGATTGCGAGATCGACTTTGAGGTACCCATAATCTTGGGTAGACCTTTACTTGCAACTGAAAGTGTGTTGATTGACTTGTGGGTGAATAAGCTACTATTTAGGCTCAATGATGAGGTATTCCGATTTGATGTTTGCTAATCGATGAAGAAACACAAAAAGGTGAGTGTATTCTCTATTTTCGATGTATATTATGAAGATTAGCAATAGATTCTAATTCAGGAAAACTTTGTTGTAGAAACTTTGGTTGCGGTATTGATGAAATCTGATAGTAAGGGTATTGAAGAATAGAGGAGACATGATATGACCTAACGAGAATGGAATCATATTAATATGCTCCTAAAAGTTAGATTTGCACCTCAAAAATCATCCAACACCGCTAGCTAAGCCATCTATTAACGAGCCACTGGTGCTAGAGCTGAAGGAGATATCGGGCTATCTACGATATGTGTTTCTAGGAAGTGGAAACACCTTACCTGTGATCATTGTTGTAGACTTAGGTAAGCGCAAGTGGAAGCCCTTATCTATGTGCTTAGGAGTTACAAAAAGGCTATAGGATGGATAATTGCTGATATTATTGGTATTGCACTGGGTATCTGCACCCACAAAATTCAGCTAGAGGAAGAGTGCATACCAACTATTAAGCATTAATGTAGATTAAACCCACCAATACAAGAAGTGGTTAAAAATGAGATTATTAAATGGCTTGACTCAGGGGTAGTGTACCCCATCTCTGGTAGCAAGTAGGTGAGTCTCGTGCTATATATGCCCAAGAAAGGGGGCATGACTATGGTTGCTAATGAGAAGAAATAGTTGATATCACTTAGAACAATAACTAGGTGGTGAGTATGTATGGACTATCGGAAGTTGAACTCGTTGACATTAAAGGATCACTTCTTAATGCCCTTCATGGATCAGATGCTTGATCGCTTGGCCAGAAGTGGTTGGTATTACTTCTTGGATGGGTATTTGGGATATAATCAGATTTTGATTGACCCAAAAGATCAGGAGAAAACAACATTTACATGCTCGTATGGCATATTGGCATTCAAGCCAATGCCATTTGAATTGTGTAATGCACCCGCCATATTTCACTAGTGCATGATGTCTATCTTCTCCGACATAGTGAAGGACACCTTAGAGGTATTCATGGATGATTTCTCTATAGTGGGTGATTCATTTGAGTTATTTTTGGTGAACTTGAGTAGATCACTAAAAAGATACGAGGAATTCAATCTCATGCTGAATTAGGAGAAATGCTACTTCATGGTGAAGGAAGGCATTGTGCTTGGACATTGAATTTTATCCAAGGGGATTGAAGTTGATAGAGCTAAGGTAGAGGTTATAGAGAAACTACCCCCTATCTTTGTGAAGGGAGTTCGTAGTTTCCTGGGGCATGGTGGATTCTACCTCAGGTTTATTAAAGACTTTTCCAAAATTGTAAATCTACTACACAAGCTATTGGAGAAAGTGGCTAAGTTTGTATTTGATGATAATTGCTGGAAGTCATTTGAATGCCTTAAAGAGAAACTGGTGGTTGTCCCAGTTATTGTTGCTCCAAACTGGTCTAGGCCTTTCGAAATCATGTGTGACGTAAGTAGAGTGGCACTTAGGGCTATGCTTGGATAGAAGAAAGAAAAATTGTTTTACCCCATTTACTCTGCGAGCAAGGCATTGAATGGGGTGCAAAAAAATTACACTATTACTGAGATAGAACTTCTCGTGGTTGTCTATGCATTTGAGAAGTTCTGTGCTTATTTATTGGGAACCAAGGTGGTGGTTCATATAGACCACACTGCCTTGAGATATTTGATGGCGAAGAAGGATATTAAGAAAAGGCTAATCGGATGGGTGCTACGTATGTAAGGGTTTGACTTTGAGGTCAAAGACAGGAAAAAATGCAAAAATTAGGTCGTAGATCACCTATCTAGGCTTGAAAGAAATCAGGCAGTCACATATAAACTTGAAATTGATGATGCCTTCCATGATGAGAAAATCCTAGCTGCTATACTTGAAAGGGTACCTTGGTACGCAGACTTTAACAACTGTGTGGTAAGGGATCTTATTATGGAAGATCTTTTCTTTCATTGGAAAAGAAAATTCCTCCATGATGCCAAAAGTTATTTCTGGCATGAGCCACATCTATTCAGGTGTTGTGATGATAATAATATCAGAATATGTATCCCATAAGTTGACATGCTTAATATTCGGGAAGCCTGCGATGCTTCCCCAGTTGGGGGACACCATGCAGGTGATAGTACTAAAATAAAAGTACTATAGAGTGGCTATTATTGTCCAATATTTTTCAAGGATGCATATGAGTTTGTAAGAATATGCGACCAGTGCCAGAGACAAGGGTCAATCTCTAAATACCATGAAATGCCTATGACGAAAATGATGGAAGTCGAATTGTTCGACGTCTGGGGTATTCATTTTATGGGGCCCTTTGTAAGATCCTATGGGCTTAATTATATCCTGGTTTATTTGGACTATATGTCCAAATAGGTCGAAGCCATTGCCTTGGCTGAAAATAAAGGCAAAAGAGTGGTTGCCTTTCTCAAGAAGAACATCTTCTCTCTCTTTAGAGTACCACATACTAGCGACGGAGGATCCTATTTCTGTAACAAAGTATTCTAGGCTGCACTGTCAAAATATAGCATAAAATAGCATAAGGTAACAACCCCATACCACCCATAGACTAGTAGGCTAGTAGAGGTTTAAAACTCGGTGATAAAGGCAATTCTAGCCAAAATGGTGAATGCAAGGAGACATGATTGGTCTCAAAAGCTCGATGATGCCTTATGGGCATATTAGATAGAATTCAAGACACCTATTAGGATGTCACCGTATCAGCTGGTCTATGGAAAAATATGTCATTTGTTGATTGAGCTAGAGCACAAGGCTATGTAGGCACTCATGAGGTTAAATTTGAATAGGAAAGAGGCAGTAGAACTAAGACTAGGGCAGCTGAATGAGATGGATAAATTCTATCTCGGGGCTTATGAAAGAGCAGACCTATACAAGGAAAGAATGAAGAAATACCATGAACAGAGGATTGAAAAGTGGGATTTTCGAAAAGGAGATTGGTATTACTCTTCAACTCCAGACTGAAGCTCTTCCCAGGGAAACTTAAGTCTAAGTCGTTTGGCCTATTTAAAGTTACACAAGGCTACACATCTGGAGTAGTAGAACTTAAAAATGAAGATGGAAGTGTCATCAGGGTCAACAGGCAATGAGTCAAGCTATATATCAGCCCAATAGACTTAGTTAAATGCTTAAGTACAGTTTATCTAGACAAAGTCTGAGTCATCGAGATAACTGGGTCATGCCATGGAAGTAAATTAGGTGTTAGTGGAAGGAAACCCACTATGTGTTGTTGTATGTGTAATTAGAGTTATTTGATTATTTTGTGCAATTTGATTTGTTGTTGAAGTGTGCAGAAATGAAAATATAGGAGAACAGAATCTGAACAAGTTGAGAGAGGTTGACGGGAACTTTAATAGACTATCAAAGCCCTGATGCACCATCGCTGAAACCATCAAAGCCATGATAATAAAGGGATAGTCTGGATAAGGATTGATGGTTAAGATGATAGACCGTCACTTCCTCAATGTATCATTAAAGTTATCTTTAATAGGACTCTAAAAATATGGTGTACTAAAAAGAGTTTAACGGACATCATGATAAACCATCAGCTACTTGATGGGCCATCACTTCAACCGTCAAATTATAGTAACAAAATGATTTTCTGGTAAGATCTAACAGAATAACTGACGGACTGTCAGGCAATTAACGGACCATTAGGTTTTCCATCAGAAAAAACCCTTGTTTTTAAAAGAGTGGGTTGGGTCACTAAAGGGCTATTTAGTTATTTTGATCCAATCCAAATCATATTTAATGGATATGTGAGTCAGTTACACAAATGTTCCCACTTTTTTAACTCCCAAAACCATTTAATTTCATGTACATTCATTGTGGAATTCAAATACATCCCATCTTAGGACTCTTCATCTGCTCCCTTCTCCTATTTAAACTATCACCCTCTTATATTCTTCTTATCATAATCAAAGTTAAATTACTTACTGAGAAATGGAATAGTATAGTTTTTCTATGTTTTCCAAGTTCAGAGTATTGAAGAGTACTTCAAGGATAAGGTATGATTAAAACTCTACTTCTCTTTTCGAAATGAAGAACATAAATAATGTGTGTTTGATAATGTTTGAAAGAACTTCTTTTCTTATTGTTGATGTTATACCTCTGATTTAATTATACTCTAGTAAATATGGTTCTGGGTGAAGTCTGAGTAACCCATGGACAAAAATAGAGAACCTAGTGTTTAAAGGTTAAATTAATATTATGATTATTGTGATTAATGATAAGATACATACCAGATATTTGAAAAATTTCCAAAGATAAAGAGGAAATCAAAAATTTTAGTCGATGGCCTAGCTGATAGACCGCCAGACCCCTGATGGACCGTTACACTCTCCATCAACTGCCTTCTGAACAACTGCCTTTCTGATTTAGCCATGAAAAACTTATTGATGGACCATGAATTTGAACATCGCAAGGCTTTTGAATCAAGGTTTCTCTGGTTAAGATGTGATGGACATCGTGATAGACCGTCAGACCCCTGACTGATAATTTGAGTATCTGTCAATATAACTCTGAACCTTATTTCTCCCAGATTTTGATAAAACATTGATGGTTTGTTCTCTGTTTAGGAAAAATGGCAAAAAACCTACCCCCACACAGATACAGTGGCAGATCTCAAAATTAAGGGGCAGAAGTAAACCGACGCACAGTAAAAAGGCACCTGCCTTCAACATTCATTAGCGAGCGACTTAAGTACTCTCCCAGTTTGAGGAGAAGAGTGAGAGTGATAACAGCATCAGTTCAAATTCCATCCCTAATGAGGAAAGGATTAACATATCAAACCCTGAAAAAATTAAGGCTTCATAAACTGAGGAGGATGCTAATGTGATTAAAAACAAGGACCCTAAAATATGGGGAGCAATTCAGTGGCAGATTGAGGAAGCGCGACAACACTTCTTTGAGTGGCTAGCACTAATAGCAAATATACTAATTAAAAGTCCCATCTTTAAAAAATATCAAATCATCACATTAGATCTTTATGAGTATCCAAATCTTTAAAGGAGGTTCAACGAGTATTAGTTGAGATGGATGAGCAAACCTCTGGGTTCATACTACCCGAATCTTATACGGAAGTTCTTTGCCAACCACTTGGAGGTACTGGAGAAGGAGTGACCAAAAGGCACTAAAAAGAGTGACTTGTTGAATAGGTCGGATGTTTCTGTGAGAGGGGTAAACATTGATATTTATGACTGAACTCTATATAGGGTGTTGTTTGGTCCAGAATATGAGCCACCAGCTGCAATTCTGAAACTTGAGCATCGTATGTTTACTGAAACAAAGCAAAAAGCCTGGTTGTCTCAACTTCTGATAGAAGAGGTCAACCCTTTATGGTTGCATAACACCAAGGAACACATACCTAAGTTGTCCCTATGTTTTAGGGCAAAGTTCTTGTGGTCAATTATGAGGTTAAGGTTGATGCCAACTGGTGGAGATACACATTTAGAGCTTTAAAAGGCGATGCTGGTTGCGAGTTTGATCAATGGTATTAAAATTGATTTCGGCCACACCATTGCTAATCTGTTATTTTTTTGTGCTCACAAAATAGCTAGTACTTTACCATTCCCGTGTCCGATCACAGAACTATATAGGAGGGTGAATGTGCCTTTACTTATGGGAGTTGATAATGAGGTTCGGTCTAGTCATCAATAGGATATTTAATGAATAAAGGATGATTCAAAATATGAGATATGCATATATAAGCCACCTGCCTACCAGTCACAGTCTGCTATAGCTCCTGGGACTTTTGAGATTCCCACAGGTATGCCACTGCTAATTACCACTTATATACCACCAGATACTTCTACTGGGTCAGCATCGATGCCTCCTGTGGGTGAAACTTTAGACACTACATCTGTCCTACTTTAGTATTCTAAATATCGACTGACATAAGAAAACTTTGCAAAATCTATGAGAGCCCATAAGAAGTTCAAGAAGTAGTTGAATGCGTGGGTAAAGTAGTTCAATCCATCTGTTTACCACATCATTGATGAATCCCTCAAGCCATATCAAAATATACAGGCTAGAATGGATAATATGGAAGCGCATGTAAACAAATGGTTGGACGAGTTATCAGTTCCAGATTTTGCAAAGTTCGTGGCAGAGTTTAGGTAGACACAAGCTGACATCACTGAGTTGAAAAGGAAATCATTATAGCTTGATTATGATCCTTCATTAATAATTATTTATGAAGATGAGGGCCTCGTTTATCTAATGGGTAGGACACTAAAAGATAAAGGTAAGTAGGTTGATGAAAGTGTTGACAGGAAGACTTCCAAGAGAAAGAGGTGCAAAGTTATGATACCTGAGGAAAGAGAAGCTAGAGATATGAGAAAAGTTATGGAGGGGTAAAAAAGAGATGAAGAAAAAAGGAAGAAAAAAGACTACAGAAGAAGTAACAGGAGTCTTAACTAGTTCAGCCCCACTGAAGGGGCCCATACCTGATTCGATCCCATTTGAGATACCTCCAATTTAGGAGGGAGCTGTTTTGAGCACCCCTACAACATTGGGGTCACTGATGTTAAACTTGAGGCCAAAGAAGCCTCACCAAATTTGAATGACTCATAATTCTTAGAGGCTTTGCAAGTATTTAACTCCCTTGTACCTTATTTTTAATGTATTTGAGGACAAAGCATTTTTGTTCAGTAGGGGTGGGTGCTTGTTGTGTTGTTGGTCACCATGGGCGTTTTTGTTTCCTATGTTCTTTTCCCTGATATGCTTTATAGTAGAACCAACATGTTTAGGCTATTGTTTATGTTTCTTTGCTTGTGCATCATGATGTTAATATCGTTTAGTGATTATATTATAAATGTTTCATATTCTTTTCTTTTAGCACCTTTTGTATGTATGGATGGATGATGAATTATGGAAGAATACTATAAATATTCTTGTGCATGAGAATGCGTTCTTGTCGCTTAATATTGTTGATCAACCATTTTGAAACTGTGATTGGCAGTAGGATGCAAAGATAAAGCAAGCATGATTATGTGATGTGAACCCAAGATTTTGTAGGATAAGTATGAGCTCATTGCCTGTGTCTGCGAGTATTTTGATATTGTTCTTGCATAGTGTGTACAACTATAAATTGCCCGGTTCATTTGTGTTACTTTGTGGTTGATTTAATAGGATAGGATAGCAGGTCTCCTTAAGTTATAGTCCACTAAGCCATAAAAATCCCACAAAAAATATTTTATTTTTTCATTTGCACCCTTTTCGAACTTTTATTGTTTTTAATTCAGCCCCAATAATTTTGATTCCTTCTTGGTAAGATGTTAACACCTAGTTTTGGCCCTGATCTAGTATTGGATATTGTGAACCTTAACTTAAGTAAAATGCCTAAGTTGAGGGTGGCTACTACTGGGAAGTTAGTTTCTGATGTAAATGGTTTGGAGTTGAAAGAAAATGTCTCATCTGGCCCTAATCTAAGTAGATAATATGCATCTCTACTAAAAAGATCAGCATAAGTTGGGGTGACTAATGTAGACCAAAACCAAAAAAAATTAGGGTTCTTGTGAAATTGTGGATGAATAGTATGGATTATAAGTGAAGTAGAAAAATGGTAGTCATGGTGAGTAGTAAGCAAAGGCAAAGAGAGTGAAATCTGAACTTGTAGTCACTTTCCTAAAACTATTCCTCACCTAGCATCGAAACCTCATTACAAGCCATATAAACCCATTTGATCCTTGCAAATCAATTGTAGAGGAGTATTAGATGAGAAAGAAAATCTTATTGGTGAATATGCTGTGTTCGCAACTTCTTTTATGAGTGTGAGAGTCTTAATTGTTTGACCACAATTTAAGTTGATAAAGTGCGGTGGATTTCTTTGACTGTGATGGCAATCTAAGCTATGCTTGTGTTTATGAATCTATGTGGGAAATTGCATCTGTGATCATGTATGTGTTGAATTGTAATAATGCCAATTTTTGATTCTGATGTGTTGAATCATACATAGCTGAACGGTTAAATTCCCATCATTGTTCATGTTCATGCATATGATATAGTGTTGAGGTTCTTGAGGACAAACAATTGCCTTAAATTGGGAGTGTTGATGTTCCGGCTTTTGACAGACCAATTTACATCTTTTATAAGTGATAATTGTGTGTCTTCAAGCAACTATTAGTGTATTTGATATTGGGTTACTCTGTTTTCAGGAAAAGGACTCAACAGAAGAAATAACTAGGAGAAACAGAAGCTAAAGACTTTTGACGGTCGAACTCATGGGCCGTCAACTGTGTCAAGGACCCTCAAGATGTCCATCATCCCTAAATAGAGAAGAAGAAACTGAATTTCCAAGCGATGGACCATCAGGACACTAATGGGCAGTCAATCTTGCCGTTAGCTTTCGAATAGAACAATGAAAACTGAGATCCAAGTGATGGTCTAAGTGATGGAGCGTTAGGAACCTGATGGGCCATCAACTTAACCATCAGACCTGAGATAGAACAAGGCCTTCTAGGTATCCAAGCGATGATTCAAGTGAAAGACCTTTAGGACACTGACGCATGCGTCAACCTGGACGTCAACTGTGATGCGGAAAATTTAATTTCAAATTTTGATTTCCAAATACCTGGGGACATATAAATAACCAGCTTAGGGTTAGAGTAGGCATCTTTTATCTATCTTTTATCTCTTTTTCAATTTTGGAGTATTTTGTAACCTACTATTCTCTAAGAAATACCTGATATTGTGGATCTTAACATTTTTTCACTATTCTTCATTGGAGATCAAGAACAATCCTTTGGATATCTTTTGTAAGTAATTTTCTAACTTATTTATGAGAAACTTAATGGAATTTTCTTCTTCTTCTATGATGTGTGGCTAAAGCTCTCATAACTAGGGTTATGGGAGCTTTGATGTAATTGGTTGTTTTGGGTTGTGATTGTCTGAGCTCTTTAACTAATTGCAATTGTATAAGCTCCTCATCATTATTATGATATTTCTTGGTTGCAAACTTGAAGGGTGAGCCCAAGAACACCTTTTTTTGAGTAAAAATATGTGTTGGGAAAAGAGGAGACTTACAAGGATCTTAAAGGCTTTAATCTTTGGGTTAAGGGCTGATTCCTTAACAGGATTAAATAACTTGAAAAATCAATTGAACACATCAATATATTTTTTATGTTAGAAAGAATTAGAGGGTAATCATCTATTAAGGTTTAGAAAAGAATATATGAATTTTTGAGTTCAATAATTCTTGCAATTGGAATTTTTTACTTAAGAATTCCGGATAACTCACAACCTTGACTGCTGTAACATCTTGGTGAACATAATCCTAGTTTATTCATTATCATTGAATCAAAACTTACAAGTATACTCATTAGTTGGAACATGATTTGCTACAAGCATACTTCACTGTTAACAAAAAAAAACCCTTTTTATTTCAGAACCTTCGATCAACCATCTATTAATAATCATAACACAATTTACACAGTATTCCCTGTGGGATTCAACCCCAACCTAGTTGGGTTCTATATTTGACGCCGACCGCTTACACTTTCTAACCAGAGTTGTAATTTTAGCATATCATCTACCTTTCACAGTCAATATAGGAGTACCTCAAACAAAACAGTGGGGACAATGCTTGGCCATATGGCCAGTCTCATCACACACAAAGCAAGTCATAGACCTACTCAATAGAAGAAGATACGACAAAGCAAGTGATATGAGTACGATCGTGTAGATGGACTTATAAGGGTGTATGTTAGACCCGAGACTTGTTGTGTGCAAATGAAGTGCAAAGGAGCACCTAAATAGACTCCAAAGTCGTCCTTACATAGCACTCCAAGGGCGCCTATTGAATCATTTGACTAAGGGGTCATTTTGGACATTTCACACTTTATTTTTGTAACCTACTGTAAATAGAATAATATAGGGTTTTAGTCATTAGTTTTTGTTAAATATTGAAGTTGTAACACTTGAAACTCTCTCTTGTGAGAAAGGCCCCCATGGATGAAACATGTAACTAGGGAAATCAACATTGAGTGAGGATTCACTCGTGTTGGACTCAAGCTTGGAAACGTTGGATTCTTGGGAGATAGAGGTCACTCTTGTGCCAACGTAAGAGTTAGGTATTTGTTGTGTAAGATGTTAAGGGTCCAAGAGTGGAATAGGCTTTTGGGTTTTTAAGATTATACCTTCAATTCGTCTAGCTATTTATCCTTTTAACCTTCTTGTAATCTTGTTTAGTGTTTGTGTTGTAATCTTGTGTTCTTGTTGTTATTGTTAAATCTGAATCTTGTGTCTTCTTGTTCATCATCTTATGTTGTTAATCTAGTTGGTTGTCCGCATATTTGGTGTAATAAATACCTTGTTATCTTCTTGTTATGGTGTTCTTAGGAAGCCGAGACTTGTCTCCAAAAGGGTTCACGGATTTCTTCCATTGTGGACTGTTTTTGGACTGATTTCATGTTTCTGTTGTCATTCCAGTATCAGCAAGGACGACCACCCAAAGCTGCTGAGCTAGAAGACCCACTACTTAAACTTTGCAAGGCTTCCTCCACAGGTCTATCGTGGTACCTGCAGAAGCCTCTAGAATCTCTACCTCGAGAGACGTGACCTCTGAACTTACCCTGACGGTGCACTTTCTTTGTTCTTCTATGAGATGCTCAAAGAGTAAACTCAATCAATCCATAATACTCTTAAACAATTCCCGATACATTACCGTCTAAGTTATAAAAAGATGAAGAGAAACCTCTAACCCCTTTCAAAACTTTTGAATCTTCTTAGACTCAGAGGTAATACTTGTATAAAAATACCTAGACAAAGCATGGAAACATGCCTCACACTCCACAACAATAATAAAGCCCTACTTTAATTGATCAAACTCATCTATCATACGATCCCTCAAAATAAAAGGTACAAACTTATTGAAAAAGTCCTTGGTAATTTGATCCCAGGTCATCTTTGGCGAACAAAGAGATCAGCAACCACTAGGTGACCTCCACCAATATCTGGCTGTATCTCTCAACTGATAAGTAGTATAACCGACCCCAAGAGACTGAAGCAAACAAACATTCTGCAACTTCTCATTATAATCTATCAGGAACTCATAGGCATCCTTGTCTACAACATCACTAAACCTAGGACTCAAGCGAGTGAATCTCTCAAAACTCTTCCAATTGTCAAAGACATAACTGCACCAGCAATAATAAGAGGCATAACAAATCTGGTTGGTTGAGAACCCATCTAATAAGGAATCATAGAAGAAGGCTAAACTCCAGATCTTAGGATACCATACTCAGATACAGGCACTGAAGGAGGAACCATATTCGGAGTCTAAGGAGTACCATAAGTAGATATAGGTTCCACAGGAGGATCTCTACTCAAAATAGGAGGAACACCATAAGTATACTCTAGAACAATAGAGGTGCAATACTTGGAACTGGAGGAACACCAAATTGCACCCACAAGAGTACCCTCCAAATGTATCAATAATCAAACCAATAACTTCTCAAAGACTGGAGTAGAAGAACTATGCAGGACTGAAGTAGGCCCCATAACTCTAATATACTCAACCTAAGGCTCGGGAGAGAGCCCCTTACTGCTATCTTTATATGGGGCAAATCCTTATTCCCATCCTTCATGTTAAGCCTGACCATGACTCGTAACTCTCCTTGTAGACTTAGCTCTCTCCTCAGATGATAGATCCATATCTCTAGCCTCACTGGATCTAGTCCTCACTATATGCATATAAAATAGTGAAATATGACTTCGAACACAAGGTTTAAAACATTTGCATGATTATAATACCCCGTACTTCTACCTGTCTTAAAACACCCCAGAAATGTTAATGAATTGTTTCAAAGATGAATCCACTTTTATACATGTTTTATTTTCAAGATTTTCACTTTTTATCATGTGGGAAATTGAATAAGCTTTCCATTGATACCAAATTCGCCCAAAAATCTGACACTCGGATGAAGAGATAGAGTCATTTTAGTAAGAAAGTGTGCCACCTGAGCCATCAACGCATCATGGAGCAGGCCAAAATAGCAATCATCAAAATCCAGTGAGCTTTTGTGATTATGGCGAATCGCGCCAGAGCTGAAATTCAGAATTGTCCCTTTTCCAGTGTCTCAACGCGATGTTTTCGCATCGTGCCGAAATTCCAAGTCACAGAAAAAGTGGAAAGAGATAGCACCACATCACAACACCATGAAGATTCCTAATTTTCCAGTTCCAGTGAGGTAGAGCGATAGTGGTGCGTCGCGCCAAGGATGAAAATCGGGAAATTTTTACAAAAATTAAAATACGCGTCCAAGGGTTAAAGGGGTCAATTTTTCACCTCTATTTAAACTCAATAACACGTGATTCAACCATTTTTCATTCAAAAAATAGTGTTTCTCTCAATTTTCTCTCAAGAACAAGATAGGGTTTTCAATTAGGGATTCAAATTCAAGAATCTCTCCGTCAATCTTCATAGAATCAATAAATAATGTATGCATAGTGTTCATTCATGGATTTCTTTCATCCATGAAGACCAAGAATCAAGTTTCAAATCTTTTATTATGAATATTTTGTTGTGGGTTGATTATGTTCATGTGATTATGGTTGTATGATTTCTAAGTTGGAATCTTTATGTGTTGTTCATGAACCTATGCTAGTATGTGGTTTGAGACATGTGAAATTGAGTTGGAATATGGAGTTTTGTTGTATTAATTTGATGGTCATGCCTATTTCCTAAGTCATGCATCCTAGGTGTTTGATAAAATGCCTAAGAGAATAGAAATTATTCATTATAGCTTAATTGTGATCCAAGTGATAAGTGTATGCTTTACCCTATGACTAAGAATGACTTCCATGATATTGTGTGCATTATTAATGGTTGAGGGAATGTCCTTGAGATTCGGTTGATGAATGTATGACATGTTTATATGCAATTCTATTCATGTACAAGACTATGATAACCATGTGCTTCATGAAATCTCCAAATTAATGTATTATGAATTGTTGATATTGGTCATGTGTTCAAGAAGTGTCATGTCCTGTCAGTTTCATGCTATCGAGTCCTGGGGGTACTTGTACCCGACAATTTAGCTGTGTACCTAGAGCCAGTGTCATGTTTTCATGATTCTCTCAGTCAAGCCATGATCCTTAGAATTCAGTCTGTCTCATGACTCAGGAAAACTCAGTAAATTCAGTATCAGTCTAGTCCTACTCAGCAATCTCAGTGACCTCAGTGGTCTCAGTAACATCTATACTCAGTAATCTCGGTAACCTTAGTATTCCCAGAAATCTCAGTAACTTCAGTACTCTCCGTCAGTCCTCAGATCTCAGTAGCATTCCGTCAGACAATGAAGCTCAGTAAACTCAATTTAGCTCCGCTAAATAATACCATTAGTATCAATTTAGTTCAGTTAATCAGTTCAGTGTCTATTCAATTGGGATTAGGATTCAGCACTGAGTAAACCCAAACTCACCTGTTATTTAGTAGAGGGTGTGATCCTTAGAAGTAATCCTAGTGTTCCAGAACTACATAGCCAGCGTAGGTTGAGATGCACCCTGCGCGTTTAGGGATTTATACATCTCATTTGAGTTTCCTACTAAGAGGGGTTGATGAAAGAGCTCCGTATCAGAGAGGGTATACTCACAGCTTGTCTTTATCCGTGGCACAGTATGACACCCTTCCAGCTGGGGTTACAGTTTGGACCCTACCAGTTCAGTTTTGGTGTATGTCGGTTAGATGATTACCTCCCAAAGTCTCAGTTTCTGATTCAATTTCAGTAATAGAACTCAGTTCAGTTCTACAGAAATCCAGGACTATCAGATCCAGTCAAATCAGTACAGTTCAGAACCCAGCTAGTTCCATCAGTATCAAGACTGTCAGATACAGTAACTCATGTTATCAGTACTCATACTCAACAATCATGCTATCATGAACTCAGTTAATAGTATATTAATTATATGAACTTCATATTATCAGTATTCAGTTTTAGGACTGTCCGATACAGTCAACTAGACCAGTTCTTCATAATTAGACTATCAGAAACAGTCTTTCCTCTATCAGTAAAATAACATCAGTCTCTCAGTATTCAGTAGACTCAATCATTTTATATTCCAGTATTAGTACTCAGATATCAATAAATCTATGTTTTCAAAATTCATGAGTCAGCGTTATCACGATCTCAGTTACTGTTATGTATTCATGCATGTATTCTCACATTCATGTTATTCAGTCAGTTAGTATTGTTCATGCATATGAACCATTGCGCTCAGCCTACCTCACTTGCATACCAGTACATTCAACGTACTGACACATTTGTGCTATGGTGTTTTATACCATAGATTTAGAAGCACGAGCTCCCGAGGATCTTTAGTAGATCAAACGTTCAGCAGCCATACTTACAGTGAGTCCTCATTATTCGAGATAACATGATTATTTTATTACTTTATTATTTCAATAGTTTGGAGTTAGTTGGGTACATGTCCTATCAACTCCACAATTTTTAAACAGTTTAGAGGCTTTCAGACTACAGCATGTTTCAGATAGTTTATCTCAGTTTTGGGTATTGTCATGCCCTATTATAGACATTGTTTTATATTCAGTATTAGTTCAGTTTTGAACCTTATGGCCTTACAACTTATATTCCTCATAATTACAGTATATTATTCAGTGCTCAGTTACAGATATCAGTCATGGGTTAGATTGTGATCCATCAAGGTCATGAGCACCGTGCATCATTCTGGGTACCAAATTCGGGGTGTTACAATGATGAGGAACAAAATATGGAAAATTTCCTAGAGACATCTTAGAGCTTTTAAAAGATAGTTATAGACGTCTACATATCAATCAGCGAGACTCTGTTAGACACATCATTCTTGCCCTGTTGATAATAATGAACATTGATACTTTGATACAAATCTGTTATGACCCAAATACAAAGGGTCATGATGGCACTTGTCGCAATAAGCCTTGACAAATAAGCCTATTACCCAGACTGATATGAAATGAGAAACTAATACCAAAACCCAAGGCAAGACTCCTAGAATAGAGTCGAACCACACATATATAGTAAAAGTGGAAATACAATCAAAGATACCAAGCCAAATCCCAAAACCTGGTGTCATAGTGTAAGAACCAACTAATACAACTCGAAGTCAAAATATACATAGATATCCTAAAAGGAGCAACTCTATCTCTAGATATAAATAAGACACAGTCTAAATAAGAAAAGGTAGTTAGCCCCAGATGCAGTTAACCCGGATGCATAGATCAACCACTAACTCAAATAGACTCCAAATTTCCACCTTAATCAGCTATTCATGTGGCGCACTCGTGCCTAGATCTACACCAAAATGACATAATAGGGATGAGAACTATCCACTTGTAATCAATAGGTATGGGTATAAACTATGGGTATGTCACCTACAATCAAAAAATATCCCTTATCCCATACTGCCTCTACTAACAGTTCTATTATATACACATATAACAAATACAGGTAGGAGAAAAAAGAATAAATATACACATACACCAAATACAAGTATAAGAAGATAGAACAAATGGACAAATATAAAGTCAAGAATAGAGATACAATCACAGAATAAGCATAATATATGGAATGCAATGAAGATTATGATTATGATAATGCACAAGGTCGTTGCACAACCTTTGTATACACCTATCCAGGTGAAATACGGGCATAAGACCCATGGGAGGTTCGTTAACCCACACATACTGAGATCTACTCTTAGGTAGGACCCATAGAGGGTTCGTTACCTTGTATACAACTAATATCCAATACTAATATCTATAACACTTCTTCGGCACATACATCAATAGAGGGTTTTGAATGATGTCATTTTTTGTCAAAAAAAACCAATGTTTCTAGTATTTCCATGGTGTTACCAATGTTTCATGAATGAATATGATATGAGAATGGAGTAATCACAGCCAACAAAAATGAAAATAATCCAATATCCAACCATTATACCAAGCATGTGATCCAAAATTCCACTCAAATCATCTAACCATCCATGATCCAATATAATCCAGAAACCATCAAGTGAAACATGTAAGAAAATTTTCATTGATACAACAATAATCCAAAAATCTAGTATTTTCCAACCAAAAATAGTGCAACCAAACATACATTTATCATTTCCAGGGGAACAACATCATGTAAGACCCCACACGATCAGACAAAGCACATAATGTCTTAAAATCACCAAATATTATCCACATAAGCCCCCACACAGGCACATAAAACACCTAAACACATGTTCCATAATACAACCCCATAATCATAGCATGCTCTTACTTTATTATTAACTACCCAACCCAGTTTGAAGAAAGTTAAGCCATAACCTACCTTAAATACCCAAAAGTGGTCTAAAAGCCTACAATTCAGAGCTTTCCCCTCATGAACGAACTAGAAATCAACTAAAACATACAATTACAGAATCTCAGAATAAAAAAATCTAATGATACCCATATTTCCTATATTTGAGTTGGGATCAAAATGGACCCTCGAAATAGGTTTTTGGCAAAGAAGGGTAAAACTAATTTTTTTAGTCAAAAACATTTTTCCAAGGATTAAAGGAACTCATAGGGTAAAAAGCAAGTGAAAATAAGGTGAAATTGGGGTATTATTTGAAGAAATGATAGTTTGGGTCTTCCGAACCAAAACCCCAAATCCACCTTTAAATTTATGTCTAAATAATATTTAACTAATAGAATTGAAGTTAAGTAGTCAAAATAGGAGTTTGGAGCTTACCCAAGCTTAGAAATGGAAGAAAATTCTCAAAAACTCGATTCCCAAGCTCCAAGTCTAAAAATTAATGTAGAAAAATCTAGAAACGAATTACTTATACCCAGGTGCCAGGTTCTTCTAAAATGGTCAAGTACTACTTTAGCGGTACCCACTTAGCGTGCTAGTCTGCTAAAGCAGACAAAGGCCACTTTAGTGCCTTTATCTAAAGAGGACGAGGGACATATAGCGAGTGAGGTAAAATTTTGGTGACAAGAACGGGCCTGCGGGGCGAACAAATGGAATCCAAAATTGAACCCATCACGAGGTCCCTCGGAGGATAAGGAATGTATGCTCAAAGTTTGAGCAGAAACGTAACACAAATTGGGTTTCAAATCAACTCTTAAAGTTTAGGAATTCGAAGCCCTAATTTCTATGAATTTATCAAGAAATTGAAGGAATCTTACCATTTCAAAGGGAAGTAGAGGAATAATCGTTAACCAAGCTCCCTAAATTATTTACAAGATTCAATCCCACTTTATCTCAAATCTAGGAGTTTTTGCTCTCAAGAAATGGGTGAAAATGAGAAAATTCATGACATAAGAGTCTATTTATACCCATACTAGGTCCTTGGTCATGGTATTACGACTCGGGACCTATAATCAAACATCTTGTGATGAATATGTGAGTTACAATCGTACACATACAGTGCAATTATGGCCCTTGGTGTGCGATAGCAGTGGCACTAGATGACAGTTGAAACTTGGAAAATCTTCCAATTCTCCGCCAAACCTTCGGGATACATCTAGAATTTTGTATACACAAAAAGACTATGTAACCATACATAATTTGATAGTCCAGACTAAATGGCACAGTCAAAATTTCCATCTGAGGTCATTTCGATGAAATGTGGGTCCCACATGTAATTTCCAATTTCTTAACTTTCCAACTAATAGGTCAAAATGAGCCTGGGTGCCTTGGGACCCAAACCAAGAGTCCACCTATCCTAAAATCAACATTAAAAAGCTGATGGCACTGTCGGATTCCCATTCGAGGCCATATACTAAGATTTTTGGCCTGAGAAAAAAATACTAAATAATGAATGCTCAAATATAGGGAAATGAGACTAAAATCCATAGAGGTTCATTACAATGTCCACTACTAAAAGGACTTTCGTTAATGAAAGTCAACAAATAGAAAGACCTTGAAAGCTCGAAAGATGAGGTATTGGGCCCACATACTCCAAGCACGACTTCCTGAATAACCTCTATGAAGAGAAGACACTTCTAAGGGATTTTGCCACTGGTATCCCTTTTTCAACCAGCTCTCCCACTTTACTTCCCAAATAGCCAAAACTTAACCTCAACCACCATCTAGCCTCCAACTTAACCAAACAAGGTTGAAAATCCAAACCACGACACACTAATACCATCCCGATACCTGCATAAATTTATAAAAGCTCATCCAAGGCAAAAGAAAACCAAGGCATTAGTCATACACCTGACTCCAAATCCAAATATATATTTCTATTACCATTTTAACCCTGCTATCCACTCCCAACCTGGAGGAAAATCACTTGAGTCCTATCCGCAAAATCTCATCATAAAATATTTGAACAATTGAGGTTGATCTACTAAAAGTCCATAATACAAGCATGAGAATAAGCCTATAAGGCACTATCTGGACATACAAATGGAGTTAACCAAGGAATAGAATCTATCCTAATGCTACAACTGGTCTGGATGTTGTTAAAAAATGAAATCTAAGAGTTCAAATACACACATTAACCATACCGCCCGAATCAGACACATCTTTAATAAATTATGCCGAGCCAAAATTGAAGCATAGCTCGAGAATAAAATCATAAGATAAATCACAGAATAAAGTCACAAAGAATCAAATCTATATACATTGGAGTCATGAACTATCAATCCATTCTCAAGAACTCCCCAAGGCTGCAAACCACACTTGTAATGTCGAAAACTTTAACAACTTAGAGAAATGAAACTTCAGCTGGAAACTAACTAGTCTAATACTCTATCTTGGCAAAGGATACTCATAGGTAAATATCATCAAGGAGAAACATTTCACCAAATATTATTAGGCCGGACAAACTCTGAAATAAGGATTTCCTGAATCCACCCAAGTAGGACAATCATAACTCAACGAACTATGAATCATCTCACCAAGGAAGAAAATATCAATCTCGACACTAATGTCAAAGTCAAGACCACTATTGAAAAATGAACCAAGAAACTCAAGATAAAGAATTTTCGCTTTTCCAACTCAAGAAGCAATCACAGGAAAGACCACCTATCTCTAACTTTCTAAATCCACTTTAGACAAGAACCACATCACTACAAAAAAAGAGTATCCAATCTCAACACTCGTACCAAGAGCAAACCTTCACAAGGAGACGAACCCAACAAATCTAAGAGATGAATACAGGACATCTCAATATCAATATCAAGCCACTATCGGGCAATGAAATAGCCCCAAGGAAAGAACAAACCCTAACTATCAAGATCAAAAATGGCTTACATAGAAAGGTATATCTAATGCAACAACCTTCACAACCCAGAAGGCAAGTCTAAGAATCTTAAACTCAAGAATGACACTATAACTAAATTGCTAACTGTAGAACCATAATTGAACCACAAAAGGTCAACTTACCTTTAATACCATAGTCTTCTCCACAACCAATCTAGCATGACTAACTAAGAGGAAAACAACCAATCCCTACCTCACTTTAAATGAGAAATCATCTAATCAGTCTATAGCTACTCAAGCCATTAATAAGAACTGTATCAATGGGAATTACTAACTAGATGCTATCAGTCTATCCATCTACCAAGTGATGATCAATTACATCAAAAAATAACAATAATATCAACAATATAAACAATAATATAATAAATAAGAGGTACCAAAATAAAAATTAATAGCAAGTCCACTCAAGGGCCACAATAAGGCTAATATGCCAAGGTAAATGGGACTTGAACCCAATTGCTACACCCATAGGGAGAAAATATTAGTATAGATCTACTTCATCCACTACCAAAAGAAATAAACCACAAGGGTAGTCATATAATAATGAATTTAATAGTAAGGCACACAACAACCAATATGAACTCATCAAGGCATATAATTATCAATGGGTACAAAAACCCCAATACACATAAGTGAAAAAGGTAAATGAGGGGAATAAAAGCATACTTATCATGGTAAAATCCATAATCAGATTCCTAATGGGTCATAAGAGAATAAATCTAAATGGGTCCAAACTCAGACTGAATAATTGAATCATCAACTGAGGAACCAAGCATACTATCTCTAACTGAAGGTGCCATAACATCATAAGGATGATCTAAATGAGCTAAATGACTAGAAATCCTATGTCAAGGACACTTTGTAGACTAGTTACCAATCTCTCTAAAGTCATAATAAACCCTTGAAGCCTTAACTTGCTGGGAAACTCAAACTTAGCCCAGACAGCTGGCCAACTATCATTGAGAGCACTCTCTACTACCATGATCATCCTTTTCATAGTCATAGACCACCAAGAACTCTAGGATAGAGGGGTATATCTCCTAACTCTATTTTCTAAACTAAATCGAATTAGGGGAACTCTCTAAACCAATGTCCAATCTCGCCACAACTATATCAAGATACTAGGATACTCTAAGATACCATCTCTCTTAATCTAGAGTGGCTTTCATGGCATGAAAACCCATACGAAAAACTCTACAAAGTATGATGGGAACTCTGCCAGCTTTGATAACCACGACTAATTTGAGAGCCACTCATAATATAGAGCTCTACCTGTGTAGGTATGATAAGCCGCGAGTGAAGCTGACCTCCACCAAAAGGATTCTTACTCCTATATGAAATAACAATAGCATTAAACTATTGACATGACTTCTTGTTTCCACCTCTATAAGCCTCAATTTATGCTCTCTCTAAGGCCCTCGCATGATCAATAACCTTAGAGAAGGAATATCTAACTGATATTAAGTTCATTGATATTGAATAGAGTGGCAATGCTAATCCTTTAATAAAACTATGCACTATGTTCTACTCAAAGGGATATAACATAAAAATATGCCTAGCCCACTTGAGAAGCCCAATGTCATACTCAGAAATTGATAAAGAACCTTCATGAACACCAACAAATCCAACTCTAGCCAGAATAGTTACTCAAAGAATTGGATATTGATGTTGGGTGTATTAATGCAGTCTAGCATTACTTTTCTAACTTTTTAGCCTTGTTTTAAGGATGATTCTTATGCTATAGGTGTTCATAATGATATAAATAAGAATTTATGTGTTCAAGTATCTATGTACAATAATTAATGGTGTTTTAACTTGAGTTTTGCTTCAATTTGAGGATTTAGAGTTTAACCGAGAAAACTAGTGTTATTAGCTTGAGCTATGTGTTTGTCTTGTCTATCGCATTGGGTTTTAATGTGTTTTAATGAGTTCCTAAGGTTTTTATTATGTATTATATTTTCAATAACTTGTTGGTAATGTTGAAGGGTCAATTGGATCAATCCAAGGGTCAAAACAATGAGTTAAAGCTCGTGTTTTTTATTCACCATCTTGGATGTTGTGTTATTTTGAACTCTAAATTGTTGTTTTTAATGATATAGGATTCTTTTTTAATGGATTATGATGATATATTAAGGATATATAAGCTTCAAATATAGTGGAAACAACTCAAAAAGTATGAGAATGGCTCAACAAAAGCACAATACAAAAATTGACGCAATTTGGATCCCTAAAATGTATTGGGTGCATATGGGCTGTAGGAGTGGCCAATGGACGTGTATAAAACATGAATGGATTTAGAAGAGGCCAAAAATAGTAATCCACTAGCACGTGTAGGTCCTAATGGAGTTTAAGGAGGCGCTGCAATGCGGTGCAATCGCGTTAAGATTTTAGAATTGGACAATTGAGATTTGGGTCAATGCCGCGATGCGGTGATGCCCAAAATGGGGATAATTCTGACCAACTGAAATAAAACAGCATGGAAACTCAATCCAATTTGGTTTATAACTTTTATACTATAAATATAACATCCTAAAACACGTTTTAAACATTTGGGAATAACCTAGATCAACTTGGACATCATTGGAGGCTACCACAACTTTTTTTAGGTTTTATCATTCTTTAATTTAGTTTCTTTATGGTTTGTATCATCAATCCAAGGGATTGGATGATGAATATCTCCATTCAAGGCTAAAACCCTCTTTCCGGGGTTAAAGCCAAGAACTTGATTATTGTTGTTTTTGATTAATTTCATTTAATTCTCTTATCATTATTGATTGTTTGTTTATTCTTGATTTAATTATTTTGAGGATTGATTACCCTTAGAATACATATATTGTCGACCTTTTGATCTCAGGAGAGGGAATAGGGATATAGAACATGGGAGTAAACAAAGTATGGTTTTTATTTCTTTATAAAATAAGGAATTCAAATTAGCGTCTAGGACATGGATGTACTTAGATGCCTTACTTGATTCAACGTATGATGATAGCTTCGAAATGCTTAATTGGATTATTACATCCCCGCTCAATGATATAGTTGTATGGTTTAAGTTAGGTAAATAGTTAGAGGTCGGGAGACTACGATCATTCAATTAACTCTACAAATGAACATCAAAGATAAGCGAATTAACGAATGAAGTCCAATAACGTAGTATGATTGTTCGAAGTTCTTTAACCCTGGGGTTTACTCCATTGATTGTTCCAAGAATTTTACTTTATGCATTCTTTACTTTAATTTTTAGTTTACAATTATTCAACACTCTTCTTGGTTACTTTGTCTCAATTGTTAAACTAGAATTGGATAGTAGTAGACACAAGTCCTTGTGGGATTGATACTTGGCTTCTTGAAGGACACTTTACTACTTAATAAGACCATGTACACTTGCGTGTGTGCTTGGGCGCTGTCTGATGTCATCCCTAGATGAAAGGTATCCACAAAGAGAATTGGGACCCCCAATGCTTAATCTCAAAAAGTTTAAGCAGTTATGAACTCTATCGAATCCTGAGCTTCCCCCAAATCCTTTGGTTGAAGTTGAAGATCTTTGTTATCCATCTATGTCTCTCTGGTCTGAAGCTATGCTGAAGCTCTAAAAACACGTGTTGAAATATCATCTGCATCTATCAACAACCTCACATTCCCCATTAGGGACAAATTAGAGTAAAAAATATGCTTGGGGATCATAGCAATATGGATACATGACATGGAGTCAAGAAATGAATTTCTTAAAAATACCCTGTAACCTTCCGAAGATAGGTTACATACGTCTCTGCACCAATTTGCAGGACTCTATTAAACACTTAGCTGTCATATTAATACACCGGTAAACCTAGGCTCTATACCAATTTGTCATGACCTAATTTCTCAATTCATGATGGCACCTACTATAACCTACTAGTGGAAAGTATAATCTCATAGTCTGGAACTTCTAGTAATGAACTACCAAATGAATGAAGGGAAGAATAGAAAATAGATGTAACAAGAGACTAACATATACAATATAATCCAAAAACTTGGTGAAATCAATACAAGAGATTCAACATAATAAGGATACAAATGAGGTACTAAATGAATATATAGATAAAACCATCACTGAATACAATATAGAGACTAGTATAGTACATAAGAGGGAGGGAAGTAATACTGTGAATATCAGGAACTCACTTTATGTCTCCGAACTATGGCTGCTCTCCACGTCACACACAACTCCGTTAATAACCCATACTATGATCTGTAGGTTGTAGAAGTATAGTCTGAGTACCAAAAACGTGGTACTCACTAGGAAACTGATGTCTAAGATCCAAAGATAATGTAGATTAATATAATATATAAGCAGAATAGAAACTGGACCCAAATATCCAGAAACCACATAAGAAAGCCAATGAGATAATAAAGGTAACTATCCTATTCATGTCCAAAAACTAATATAGTCAAGCTAAGAAAGTATTAATGATAAACTATCCTAGTCCAACCAAAATCAAGAATCTCAATACTATATCGTATATCACAAGCAGATATACAAAATAAGGGCGAAAGGAAGATATATAAGTATACAAGTCCAAGGAATGAATATATAACACCATAGTAACATATAGAAAGATATACATAAATATATAATTAAGGTCAACTTGAGGTACAACCTAAATCACCAGTCTAGCATTTTAAGACCTCATAATCATAGCAAGAACTAGTGCTAGAACACATCAGGGGTTTTAATCCATACTTTTAATAATGAGATAATCATGCATAAATATACTCATAAGATAAAAAAGTCAAAATCATACCTCAAATATCAATATCGGATCATTAACAAGCTGCTGCAAACTAGCCATAACAATGATCATAATAACAATAATAAAAATAGCAACGGCAAAACAAGTAACAGACTAGTCCAAAAAAACAAAACCTAACCAAGCCTTTTAGGAACCTTGACCACCCTAGGGTAAGAAGGTTCAATCAACATACAGCACACCACAAGCCGTACACATCACCCATACCTATGCTACCCCTTATAAGGCTAATAAATATAGGTACATACTGGTGATAGGTAATATGAATGCAAGAATGAGTGCCAGATATAATCCGTTATACCATAACTGATCAAAATATCATAAGTAACCTGGTGTATAACCCACATCATCAGTATCATAATCAATATCCAGACGTGAACTAATAAATATATAATCAATAGACAAACTCAAATAAGTAAATATATAATCAATAGACCGACTTGAACCGGTAAAAATAATCAATAGTCGGACACAAACCAGTGATTATATATTCAATAGCCAAAATTGAACTGATAAATATAATCAATATCCTCAATATCATCAATCATTGTGACTTACATGAAATTCATATCATTACTACTATCATCCTCCTCTATTACATAGCAGAGAGATGTGTGTATATATATAATAGGTGTATGGACTTATGTCGTGTCAAAAAATTAAGAGTGTAAATCCATAAATACACTACACGGGCTACACTTTGGGACTAAATTATTATAAAAAAGTAGCAAGGGGTGCAGTGTCTCACGACCAGAGTAATTAGTAGTATCAAAATCATAGATCAAAATCTATCTTGCTCAAATAATTAAAACATCATTTTCAATATCATTACACATAATTCATCCATTAAGATGGTATAATTCTTGTTATAAATAAATCCATGTCAAGAAAGAGTGAAATGTGGATTTTTCTCTTTTTTTTAGGAAAAATAGTAGTAAGATCATATTTGAGTTAGAATAGTACCATTTATCGTATTTAGTGATCATGAGTGTATCGAATCTATGCATTACATCACCAGTATTCATACAATAAAATCATAAACATCAACATGTCTATAAACTATTGCCACATCCTTCACAAGGATAAAGACTTCTAGGAATCCAACAAATATCATAACACGGCCTTCGGGCCAATAATAGGTACATATCCATCATAACCATAACCTCAAGATTCGGGAATCATCATCACAATCCACCAAGTACATATTAAACTTATTCTAAGGTTCATTAATCTCAACAATGCCTAAATTCTAGCTACCTAGGGTAATAGGATCCTAGAAGAATAATAAGTATTTCACCTTACGGGTTGATTCACCCATCTAATCCCCAAACTTTAATAATCAAGAATAAGTCATGGTTTTCTACCCATAATCAATCTTAACATTTTTATTCACATGCAATATATAAAACACATAATCTTGAGATGAAAAGTAGACAGAATCCTACCTCAAAGCTGAACCGCAAATCCTTGAATCATCCAGAAAATATTCATCTTTGCTCTATGATCTTGAAATGCCACTACACAATTTGAATCACAATGTACACATTAGTAGGAGTCAAACAAGACACATATTTCCATATAATGGGTCGGGTCAAATTTTGGGTCAAGAATGTGCTTAAAAGTTGAGAAAAAATAGAACACAAATCAGGTTCTCAAATTAAAACTTAAACTTTAGGAATTCAAAGACCTAATTTCTAAGAATTTATAAATAAATCAATGGAATCTTACAGAATAATCATTAACCAAGCTTCCCAAATTATCTATAGGCTTTAATCCCACTTTATCTCATATCTAGGGTTTTTAGCTCTAGAAAATATGTGTAGACTGAGTAAATTCATAACATTAGGGTTTATTTATACTCATACCAGGTCATCTAGTCTTGCTAACATAGATCAAGACCTGCGATTGCAGCATCTTATGCTAAACATGATAATTTTGATTGCGCACATGCATTGCAATTGCACAAATTTTATTTCCA
This sequence comes from Capsicum annuum, assembly GCF_002878395.1. Lineage (NCBI taxonomy): Eukaryota > Viridiplantae > Streptophyta > Magnoliopsida > Solanales > Solanaceae > Capsicum > Capsicum annuum. The sequence goes on from NC_061113.1 coordinate 170,657,545, forward strand.
AGGGTATCATGATTGTGGCCCTTGGCTTATGATAGAAGTGGCACCAATGATATCTAAAACTTAAAAAATATTCTAAGTCTCTGCCCAGACCTTAAGATTCATTCCAAATTTTGTACACGCAAATAGACTATGTAACCATACCAAATTTGATAGTTCAAACTCAATGGTTTAGTCAAAATTTCCATTTGAGGTTATTTCAATGAAATATAAGTCCCATACCTAATTTCTAATTTCTTAACTTTCGGACTAATAGATCAAAATAGTCTCCGGTGCCTTGGGACCCAAACCAAGAGTCCACCTAGCTAAAAATAAATGTTTTGGAGCATATGGCACTATCAGAATTCTCATCAAAGGCCATCTACTAGGACTTTTGGTCCTAGAACAAATCCTAAACAACGAAAGCTCTAAGAAAGAAAATGAGCGTAAAATCTAGACAAACTGTCTGATTATTGAGTCGACAATTTTTACAAGTCATAAATAACCTATAGCAACTGTGGAGAGGTTCAAAATGCCAGAAATGCATGAAAATCAAGAAAATGACCTGGAGGGTCATTACATCTCATCTCTAAAATCCATTCTAAGGAAAAATCTACCTAATTATAGGCTAAGGTATCTAAATTCACTTCTATATGTTAAATAAGAAACAATTAGCCCTAAGATAGCAATTATACCTAAATATGACTAATTAAGTCAATTACGCATAATTTACAGGTCCAAGATAGCCTAAGTAGTCTAAAAATCTTAATTATATCAACTATATGTCCAAGACCTAATTCCCATCCCATATTTAGCATAACATCATAAATATACAATGAATTATCTCAATCTATGATGAAGGTAAACTTAACCACCCTGGACAGTATAGCAAAACCCAAAGAAATTAGCTAAACCATCGATTTCCCCTTCAAAAAGCTTTCACAAGATGTCACGCTATCAAAATCAAAATCTACTTATCAAAATGAGAATAATGATGCCCATATTGCACTTTTATTCTTTGGGTCAAAAATTAGGTAAAAATCCTTATGGGGCTCGTATGCGGAATCGCACCTTCAAAACCATCAATGCATCCCTTTATGCTCAAGGAAAATTTACCCTAAAAAATGGATAGATTTCGAGCTCAAACGGTGCTACAATCAACCCACCGGTATTTTAGGAATTTTTGACAATGATAAAGTATTTAATCATGAAATTAATGGAAGCTTACAAAGAATTTGAAAAATAAATATGTTACTTGAGCTCATAAACACTCCAAAATCAGCCACTAATAGTTCTCCCAAGTTTTCACTCTTTTTAGGGATTCTACTCTCTTGAAAATGAGTGGAAAATGAGAGAAAATAGGCTAAGTGAGGGAATTTATAAAGTTCTCAAGTGTCCAGGTATCGCTTAAGTAGACATTGCATCACTTAAATGGCCATAGATTAAGCAACCAAGTGTCTCTGTAGCGAAACTTTCTTACCCTACATTTGGCCACTTAAGCAGACATTGCTTTAGTGAACTTCGGCTGCATAAACAGTCATCACTTAAGCGAAGGAATCACATAAGAGACACCATCAAGGCCTGCCAAGTTTCTTAAGTAATCCATTGACTACTTCAGCAAACTTCTCTTAAGAGACCCAATAGGTGCTTAAGCAAATGCAACAGTTAAGTGCACCAACTGGGTGCACCAACTGAAAGCTTGAAATTTCTTTGAGTCTCCACCAACCCCTTGTGATTCATCCTGAACCCTGTATATACAAGTGAACTATGATACCCTATCAAATTTGATGTTTCAGACTCAATGGTGTAGTTGAAATTTCCATTTGAGGTTTTTTTAATGTAAAGTGAGTCCCATACCCACGTCTCATTTCTTTTACTTCTAGCCAATAGCCCAAAATTAGTCTCGAAGCCTAGAGACTCAAACTAAGGTTTCCCCTTGCCTAAAATTGATTTTAGAGTTGTTAGAACTATTAGAATTGGCATAAAAGATTGTTTGGCTGCTGTTTTTGCCCAATAGCCACTTTTAACCAATGGTGACTTCAAAATAGGGAGTTGGCTCTAAAAATTAAATGAATTGTCCAGTAATTGAACTATAAGCTCCAACAATTCATAAATTATATGGGACAACTATAGGAAATCTATAAATGGTAAAAATAAGTGGAAATATAGAAAATAACCTGGGAGGGTCATTAAAGGTGGGCTAGCCACAACCCCATTTTAAATTTTTTTATTATTTTCATAATTCCTTGAATAGAATGGGCATGGGGTAGTATAGAATGACTAGTCTAACTATTCTAAGGATAATTAACACCCAAATTAAGCCTCAATGGCTTTACATTAATTGAAAAGTAGTTGTTCATCTACTCACTTTATTTTTAAGTTAAACCCCACATAAACTCTACATTCATATACATAGAATTCTATAGGATCATTGGAAATGTAATAAAAACTAGAATGCTATAGAAATACAATCAAACACTTATCAAAATAATGTCATGCCCAAGAATCCAATTGGGCTTGAATTTTTAGCAAATATATTCTAGATTCATAATATAAAGTTGTAAAATGATGCAATAGGTGATAAATTAAAATATTACCTTAGCAACCTATCACCCACAATAGTGGCACCACAATCACGAGTCTTGGTCACTATAGTGGTCCCTCATGGAATATTTATGTACATCCATTTTTATGTTGTTTTTTTGTATCGTTGCTAATATTTTCCCTCTCTGGGTATCAAAGGGTGACATAATGGACCTGATGTAGTGAAATCCATTCTAATCACCCTTATAAATAAATTACTTGAAATTTAAATTGATTATGATGTAAATGTACTATGATTATAGTATCTGAAGGGCCTCAATTGGAGGGACACAAAATATTATTACAGTTGGCATAGTAAGCATATGTCCGTTAACACACTTCTATTGAAATGATTTGGTTACCTACTTCATTTACCCATGCATTCGAGGATGAATTATTAGTAAATTGGTATTTATTATAGCGATGCATTCTTTTGTTATTAATAATTTCTACTATAAATGTTATGTTGATTTCAAAATGTAATGTTGATTCAAGGTTAAGCTGGGATAATCCACTGTACACACTAAAAAAAATTAAGATAGGGAAAAAAGGTCCAGGATGACTGCCTAAGGATGACATAGTGGTCCATTATCTTCCATAGTGTGACCGTATATAGGGCCTTAGGTGGCCATGGATATCCTTAGTAGTCAACCTAACAAGTTTTAATCCTATTTTTTCCTAGACTTATTTTAATGCTGATTTTTCCTTGTAATAATACCCTAGATTTCTATGTAGAAAATAATTAGGATGGAAGATAAGGTATTCAAGGGATGCGATTCCAACTTTTGCTCTCGGTTTCCCTATTAAATTTTCTATCAATATGTAAGAAACAATGTTTCAAGCTCTCTAGATATAACAACTTGACATTGAGGTACTCTATGATTTATGAATAGTATACTATGGTTTGTTAGCATGTACATGATGTAGCTTGATGAGAGAATTCATGCTTAGACCCGCAGACACGGTGTTTCGATGGATAATAATATAGTAGGAAGAATTAATATTTATTATAAATTATTTATATATGAGATCCTTTATTGTAAATCATAATTGCTTAATGTACTTGATGTATTGCTATGTAAATCATACTAGTTATCTTATGATAAAGATAGGTGTGAGTGTGTGGTTATAAGACTAGTTCAATTACCATTAAAACTTGTGTAAATCAATGTATTGATGTATAAATAAGTAATTCTTGCTGCTAAATTTCTTGTTAAGGTCAGTTTTTGAATGGTAAAGATGTATTTATAGCTTGAAGAGTCCAAATGAATGTTTTTTAAAGGTTGATGAGTGTACACCCTCCTGGCCATTTTCTCAATTTTCAAGAATTTTTTTTTCAAGTCTTCCTACAGCGGCTACAAGTCATTTATGACTTGCTAAAACTGTCAGTTTGGTTACTAAATAGTTTATTTGAATGTTAGGCTTAATTTTTTATTTTGGAGCTTTTGCTATTAAGCAATTGGTCTCGAACTAGAATTCTAAGTAAACAACCTTAGATGAGAAATCCAACAACGTCATTGGCTCTAGAACATTTATTTTATACTAGGGGGACCTTTGGTCTAGGTCCTGAGGTTTCAAACTCATTTTGGGCTATTAGATAGAATTTAGTTAAAATAAAACTAGGCATGGAACACATATTTAATTTTAGTTAAAATAAAACTAGGTGTAGGACCTATATTTAATCATAAAAATCTCAGATGAAAGTTTTAATGGTTCTAAGTCTGAAATATCCATTTTAGTATGGTAGCATAGTTCTTTTTTGTGCATGAGTTTTGAAATAAATTTTAAGCACCCGATCGAAGGTCACTTGGAATTAGCAAAATCTAATACCTCAGTAACTTGTGTAGTCAATTAGGCAACTTGGGGGTTGCTTAAGTGATAGTTTCTTTAGTGAGCTTGTGAATCTTTAGTGGTCTTGTCTGGCCAACAGAGTGTCGCTTTAGCGATCCCTGTCTGCTTAAGGAGATGTTACTTTAGCGACCAGGGTGTCACTTAAGTTGTTATTGCTTAAGTGACCCAGCGACCATTTAATCAGACATTACTGGTATTATATTCCCTTTTTCACCTAATTTTATGTTATTTTTCTAGTGTATTTTCCTCTATTTTGAAAGCTTGGGATGTGGTAAAGTATGGGAAATCATCCATTGAAGCTAAGTTAAGCTAGTTCAACACTCCTATGCTATTTTTCATTATTTTCACCAGCAAATTTCATTCTTTTTCATTGTAAATTCCAAGAATTTAGGTCATAAATTCCTACACTTTAGAGGCTAATTTGGGCCCCAATTTTTACTCCATTTGTACCAAACTTTGAGCAGACATTCCTTTCCTTTGAGGGACTAGTGATAGATTCAATTTTGGGATTCCATTGATAGTTCCCATAGGCCTATATTTTGATCTGATTTTTGGTCTAGAGCTGTATGTTATAATTTAATCCTTGTTTTATGAAACACATTGAGTTTTAACCCCTAGAAATTTCCTGAGTTTGATCTTTTAGACACTATATAACTTGAGGGTATTTGTCATATGATATAGGTATACTTTAAGTGGCTTGGTTGTATGTTACTAAGTATGGTTTGGTAGGTTTTTGTCCAAGGTGCAAATGGACATCATAAGGGTCGTTTGGAGATGGTACAAGTGGTATAGTCCAATTTATATGTTGTCCAGTATCCAATCCCTTTGATTTTATCTTAGATACTATTTGAGAAAACTAATCATATGGTATGGGTACGAGTTGGCCAAGGGAGTCATATGGTGGATAATGTGTTATGTTCAATATTATTTCTAGGGTACGAGTAGTAGTTACCACTCATATGTTATGGGTAGGGTTTGGGTGGTGTGGATGTACCTTCCTGCATTCTATTTTTAGCTTTTAAGTTGAGCGTATTCTAGATATTTCCCTTCTTAATCTCTCTTGACCCCATGACTTAAAACACTATTGGGACTTTATTTACCATATTATTCTCAATAAAAAATACTTTAAACATTCTCAAATCTCTCTCAAGTTTTGGGTTTAATAAAAGAGACTAGGGTTTCTTTAAGGTGCTTAATTAGGGGCTTTCAAGAGCAAATCTCTCTATCTTCTTTTGTATCTAAGGCATGATACTCCTCCCTCATTGTTAGTTCATTTTTTCATAGATGGTTTTTATTATATTGATGTTGTATTATTAGGGTTTTAAAATATATATTGGGGATTTCTGTTATTAATGGTTGGATAACATTTTTCTATGTTTTACTTATGGTTTTTCATATTAAAATATTAGTTTAAACATTGGGGAATGCATGGTAATGGTAAATGGGTTTAGAGGTACTTTGGATTCCCCAAATTGCTTGGTTTTTGTTTTAGAAATTATATGCCCTCAACATGTTTGATAAAATGCCTATGAGAATGGTATTGTTACATAGTTTGACTTTTATTGAAAACTCTGCATTGCATTATATGGTAATGGAACTTTAAGTTGGTTTGGATAGTTTATATGATTAAACGGTAAGACTTTAGCAGATACGGCTTTGGTTTAAATGAAAACCCTTGTGGGGTACACAAGAATCCCCCAAGAAATTTTAAAGATGGAAACTACAGGGTACATGGGAATCCCTAAGCATTGGCTAATGACACTTCTTGCAAGCTATAGTCGGTGCGATAATACCACTTTCTAATGCCTGGTTGTTAATATATGAAATTGGTTGTTTGGTTATGTGCTAAAAATTTTAATTGGGTAATAATGAAAGGTTGTGATAGCTAATTGTAAAGGTGTGAATCTAGTGGACGGACACTGGAAACTCAGGTTTGCCGACATGAGGTTTGGTGATGGTGATCATATACTTATGGGGTACATATGAATCCCCTAATACTTGTATATATGTATCATGGTGGGTGAAGTGTACACGAGAATCCCCGAACCCTATGATATCTCCGGTTTATGTGGCTACACATACTGGGGTCCATTGATGGGGTAACACTAGACCCATATAGCTCATGGGTTTTTTAAGGATGGTCAAGATACACATCCCAGTTTAAAAATTTAAGTGCCTGATAAACCCGATTGCTTTTCTTGACATGGATTATATATATGTATGGATGTGGTTGCATATGGTTATTTACTTAGTTTTAAATATTGGCATTATTTTATTCTTACTCCTGAGTGCATGCTTGCGTTTACACACAAACCCATATTTAGGTGTTGTATCCCTACGCGATACAAGAATTGGCCTTACTACTCCTCCTGCTCAGTGATTCGGCGATAGTTTTGTGTTGGATTTAATTGGTGATCTTCCGTACTTCGAAAGGTTCCACTTCATGTTATGATCTTCTCAACATACTTTTATTGTTTCTTCGACCTTGGGTTTTTGCTATAGTGGGGGGCATGTCCCGATAAAATATTGTTTAGATTTTTGATAGAGGCTTTGTGAGACTACTTGGGTTGGCATGGGCTGTGTTGGTATTTGTGTCTTCCTTGGCATTGGTATTGATATTAGGGATAACTCTTCTTGGATGTATTTGATTTATGATTGTTCTTTTGTTTGTTATATATATATATATATATTCGGAATTCATCCAATATAAGGTGCAGGGTGGCTATGGTTAGGTTCTTGGGGCATTCTCCGATCTCAGTCAAAGCTAAGGAGCTTGACATAACTAGACCTTGGTATGGGTTATGTCAGATTAGTATCAAAGCACTAGGTACATGGTCAGTTTGGAGTCCATAAAATCGTGTCAATTGGAGTCTTTATTAAGGGCGTGTAGCACACCATAATCATAAGAGAGAGGATATAAGGCTTTCAGGAATGTTTCTGTTTCTTGTATTCTATTTTCAAGATGTAGAGTCTAAGGTCCTAAATTATCCTATAATTCCTATTTGTTCCATTTTTAGATCATGCCTCCTCAATGATTTAAAGATCATGAAAACTCCTCTGTCCCAACTGAGGACAATGCTGTTGGGACCTATGTACATAAAATATCCAGACTCGGTCTAGGGGTCCAGCTTTAAATTGTTTTGGAGTTCTACTAGTTCCCTCTAGTCCATCTCTAACTTCTTAGATTGAAGTAACAAATGCTAAGTTTTATCAATCTATTAATATGGTGGCATAGTTGGTAGCTACTCAGTTTGAGCGTGGGGTTCCTGTTATTCTAGCTTCTGATGTCATAAGGGTTGGCAAGTTCATGAGGTTGAACCCTCCAAAATTCACTGGTGTTAAGGTAAAAGAGGATTCTTAAGGTTTTTTGGATAAGATGGAAAATATCTTTTATGTTATGCATGCCATGAATGTGGAGGGTGTGGAATTTGCTGCCTATCTACTGAAGGATGTAACATACCAATAGTACGAGGAATGGGATCTGCCAAGGGGTGACAATATTGAGTCATCTTTGTTGGAGGATTTTTCTGGTGCCTTTCCAGACTGCTTCTTTCCTCAAAAGTTGAGGGAAGCTAAGGCAGAAGATTTTATCAATCTGAGGTAAGAAAAGAAGTTCATCAAAGAGTATTCCTTGAAGTTTTACCAGTTTTCTTGGTATTCTTTGAAGATGGATTCTAGTATGAAGGCGAGGATGAGAAAGTTTTCTTTTGGTTTGTCCTGAGATTTGATATCGGAGAGTAAGGCTTTCTTGTTGATCAAGAACATAGATATCTCTAGGTTTGTTTTGTATATACAATAAGAAGAAAAACAGAAGAAGAAGAAACTAGAATAAAGGAGAGACAGGACTAGAAGTTTAGGTTCTCTAAGAAGGGTAGTGGCTAATAATAGGGTCGCAGGGTTGGTGGTCAGTGGCTCAAGAAAAAGTGGGACAATTCTAGGTCGTACTCAATGGTTAGTGCTCCCTACCTAAAGCCGTCAGGTGACAAACATTTCCAGGGTGGCAACAACTTTAAGGCATAGGGTGCCAAATCTCAGGCTAGTGGGTCCCAGTCAGCTCTATCATATTCTTTCTGTAGGTTTTATGGTAGATTATCTTGGGGTTTCTGTGATAAGGGGAGGGACATATGGTTAAACAGTGGCGAACCAGGGCATATACTTATAAACTGTCCTATTGGTAAGATTGCTTCAGGGGAGAACAAAGTTTCAATTGCTTCATCATTAGCTCTGACACCAAAGGGTGCACCATTTAGTTCGAGCTATGGATGGAACCATCTCTATTCTTGATAACGCTCAATCTACAGCTCTCGTGGGAGTGTAAAGCGGTCGTTAGCAAATATAGAACCCAACCTGGGTTGGGTATCGATCCCACAGAGAATAGCTTGGCCAACAAGCAAGAGAAATTACTAGACTTTTAGTGCAAGTCTCGTAGGAAAGGGGGGATTGTAGTATGTAACCAAAACAAGAATGTAAGAACTGAAAATAGCAAAATAAAGAGAGATTGTCACGTGTGTTGTAAACAATGAGAATTGAGGCGTTGGGGTTATGTCCACCTTCTGAGGTATACGTCTCTATTGGCTATGAGTGTGTAGAGTCTTGACATGTAATTGCTTATAGAGAATTGTAGTCGATGGTAAATCCAAGCGTCTCTCGACCTAAACAAGGACTATTTCACTTTAACTCTCTCGAGCTTAAAGCGTGACTAACGGTACGAATTCTCCAAGAAGTTAGTCCAGGTACGGCACTAGCTTTTTAATAGGAAAGGGTGTCCTACTACCTTGACATTATCTCTTTTCCAGACAAATAACTTTTCTCTCGAACAAGTCAGATGTTAGAATGGCGTGTTCTTGTGTTTGAACCGCAAAGAATGTAGATTTAAGATGAAGAGAATAATGATATAAGCAATATACTTGTCTTGAACTCACAAACTCATAGCTATAGATAGTAACTCATTCGGCTTCCATAACCCCAACTAAGAGATTTAGTTACCCATGAATGCGAAGGATATCACGTTTTGCATGGTGGATGGCGTGAATAGTAGGTGTTTGGCGTGTGGTTTTAGTGATTCCGTAGCAAGTAACGATTCTCTTGTTGTGGAATTTAAGAGTAGAAGAATGAAGAATTGAGAATGGGTTGTAGGAAGATGTCTTAATTGTAAGGAGATGAATGAATTGTCAGAATGTCTTCCCCTCTCCTCTTTAAAATCTCTAACATGATAGGGTATTTATAATACTCCTATCCTACTCCTACTAAACTAATAAAATAAATAACCAAATCCTAATATACTAATGAAATCCTTGACCCAATTGTACTAGGGTAAGGTTACAAAATTATAATCCAAATAGAATGATGAAACACATAACCTAATTGCACTAGGTTAATGTATTATGGCAAAAATCCAGCTTTGTGTCTGTAAGTCCCAAAGTCTTCAGAAATGCTGTTTTAGCCCGGGACAGATTTTCCATGCAGCAGATTTAGTCCTTTATGCGTCCAGCTCCTTTCCATCTCGTTTGTGAGCTTTCTTTTGCGTCAAGTAAGCCATAAATTGCTGTATTTTGCATCATTTATACCTGAAACTTTCCTAATCACATTTGTTAGCTCATTTACAGGAAAAAGGACTAAAAGTGTACGAAATAGATAATTAGTTCTCGAAACTAGGCTAAAATATGGGCAAAATATATTGATATAGGCGCGTAATTTCGCCTATCATCAATTCTCTCACTACCCAATAGGAGTCTGAGGCATCGCCTAATGTCGTAACTATTATGTTGAAACTCTTTTCATATGATGTGTACTATTTACTTGATTCAGGGTCCACTCTCTGTTATGTGACCCCCTTTGTAGCTATTCATTTTTGTTTTACTACTGAGTGTGTTTTAGGCCTTTTTTTTATTTCTATACTGATAGTGACTCTGTGATTGCTAAAAGAGTCTATAGGGGGTTTGCGGTATCTTTTGGTGGTAAATAAACTTTGGTGGATCTATTAAAATTAGATATAGTGTATTTTGATGTCATATTGGTGAACCACCTTGGGTTTGGGACCCGTAGAATTATTTTTTGAATTTCTAGGTTTTGGACAACATACCATTGGTGGGTACTAGTCGTATAATGGGGTACAAATGGTATGCTTTAATCATAAGATGACCAGTATTGGTTGGTGGGTTGGATTGGTTTTTGAAATTGGTACGACTTCGGTTGGTATGAGTCATATGGTTAGATACGGGTCATTTGGTTTGGGTTTTTCCTTCACTTGATCTGAGACTTAGTAAAATAACTTGGATCTGAGCACGAGTGGGTCACCATGATTCATAATCCAGTGTATGAGTCATACCATTAACTCGTATAGTAGACAGTGTTCAAACCTGTTGTGATTCCATTCTGCCAGGGGTACGAGTAAAGGTACTAGTCGTATTCTTAGGTACAACTTGGTTGGGGTAAATTATATGTTGGATAGTGTTGGGCCTAGGGTACGAGTGGTTGGTAACACTCGTATTTGAGAGTATGACTGGTATGGTATAGTTGTATCCTATGATGGAATTTATATGTAGTTTAAGTGTGGGCAAACTAGATATTTCCCCACTTAACCTATTAAGGCCCCACGACTTCTAAACCATTTGGGAGGTTATTTACCCTATTATTCTATCATTAAACACTTAAAAACTCTCTTAAATACTGTACAATTCTCTCTAAGGTTATTGGTAAATAAAGGCTAGGGTTTCACTAAGGTGATCAATTAAGGGCTTGATTGGGTGATTTCTCTCCATCATATTCATCATATAAGGAAATATAGTTCTCCATCATTGTTAGTTACAACTAAAGGCATGATTTATGCAATATTTTCATGGCATGATTATTGTATGATTTTGGGGTTTTCAAATATATGTTGGGGTTTTGGTAGTAAATGTTTGATTATGGTTTTCCTATGTTTTAACTATGTAGTTACATCCTTTAATGGTGGTTTGGACAATTGGTTGTAAGGGAATAGTTAATTGGTAATTGGATTTGGTTTTGGAACCACTATGCTCCCAACTTGTTTGGTAAAATGCCTATGATATTGGTTTTACTATATTATTGGACTTTTAATTGAACTATTGCATGGTATGATTTGTTAATGAAACCCTAAATAGGATAAATAGTTTCAATGGTTTGGAATGGTTAAATGGTAAAGTTTAGTGGTCCTGGTTATGGTAAATTAAACTTCCTTGTGGCTTACATGGGATTCCCCCATGCAAACTTAATAATGGAACACTTGTGGGGTACGTAGGAATCTTTCAATTTAACTCGATAATATAATCTATGGGTACATGGGAATCCCTTCACATACAAAGGTTGGCTAAGGACATTGCTTGCAAGTTATAGTCAGTATGACGATACTACTTTTTATAGCCTTGATTAGTAATAATGGAATAATGGTTTGGTTGGTTGAAATGGTTTTAACTAGGCAATAATGACAGGGTGTGATAACTAACCATGAAGGTTCGAGTCCAGTAGACAGACACTAGAGACTCATGTTTGCCAACATGAGGGGTTGGCCATTGCAACCATATACGATACTATTAGGTACATAAGAATCCTTTAAATACACTATACATATGTATCATGGAGAGCAAATGGTACTTGGGAATCCCCAACTCTTATGGTATCTCCGGTTCATGCAGCTACATATATCAAGCCCGTTTAGGGGGTTACACTGGACCCATATAGCCTGTGGGTAGTTCTAGGATGGTTAAGCTACATATACCCAGGTTAATGGTTTTAAAGGCATTCTAAATTGAGTTCCCTTTCTCGGTATGGTTATATATGTATATATGTATGGTTTGTATGCATATGGATGGTTTACTTGGTTATACTGGATGGTGTCTCTTTATCCTTATCCTGAGTACTTGCTAGCGTTCACCCGCTAACCCGTTCTTAGGTGGCTGTATTCCCATGTAATGCAGGAATTACCCATTCTACTCCTCCTACTTAGTGATCAAATATTGGGGTTAGCTTGGTTGGATTGAAGTGTTGATCTTCCATATTTTGTATGGCTCTATTTTATGTTCATGGATATTTTTACATAATTTGAATATTTTATGGATATTAGTTTTGACTATAGTTGGGGGCATGTTCGAATAAGACATTGGTTATCTTTTGGTTAAAAGATTTTGTGGATCTTCTATGGGTTGGTATGGGCGGGATCAATATTGGTGTCAGCCTTAATATTAGGGTTGATATTGTTGGACTAAATTTTTCACTGTTCCATCAGTTTATGTTATATTATGAAACTTGGTTTGGTTTTGGCTTATGGTTTTGGTTTGGTTACAGTTATCGGTTGGGTTTGGGATGGTTAGGCTCATTTTGGTTGGTCTCGATTATAGACCTATCTCTGAGTCTATATTTTTTCAATTACACACTATCTTATTATTTGTTTGGAATTTATTCGACTCAAGCTATATGCTATATGGTTAGGTGGGTATCGGGGGTGGTCTTTGATCCTGGTTGGACTTGAGATGCCTATAACGACAAGGCACATGGTCGGGTTGAATCAACTTGGTATCAAGCTTTATGTTTATGGTCAATTGGGGGTCCACAAATCCATATCGAGTAGAGTCTATTTTAGGGGCATGCAGTGTGCCACACTCATAAGAGAGAGGCTACGAGGCATTTAGGATTGTTTCACTTTCTTAGTGTTTTATTTTCAAGATTCAAGGTCTAAGGTCTTTTCTATTCCTGGTTTGTTTGCTTTTAAGATCATGCCTCGATGATCCAATATGCAAGGTAACTCTTCTATCCCAACTGGGGACAAGGTTGAAGGAACACGTACTACTCAGGGTATCCATACTCGGTCTAGGGGTCCAATCCCTGATATTTCTAAGGTTCCACAGGTTTCTACTAGCCCTCATCAGAGTGAGATAACTAATATATAATTTTGTCAATTATTTCATGTTATTTCTCAGTTGGTTATTGCTCTGGCTCAGTGCGATGCATCTGGTCTTCCATTTGTTGAGGCCATATGGGTTAGCCAGTTCATAAAGATAAATTCTCCTACTTTTACAGGTGTGAAGGTGGAGGAGGATCCTCAAGGTTTATTAGATAAAACTGAGAAAATATTTAGGGTAATGCAGGCCATGAATATGAAAAGGGTAAATTTTGCTGCTTACCAGCTTAAGAATATGGCATACCAATGATACAAGGAGTGGGATAGGATGAGAGGATATGTTTAGGAATCAACTTTGTGAAAGACTTTCTCTAATGCTTTTCTGGACTGTCTCTTTCCTCAGGAGTTGAGGAAAGCAAAAGAGGAGGAGTTTGTTAATTTAAGGCAAGGGAAATGTTTGTCAAGGAATATGCCTGAAAGTCCCATTAGTTGTCAAGGTATGATCCAGACATGGTGTTTGATATGCGGGTAAAGATAAAAAAGTTCACTTCTGGACTCTCTTAAGAGTAGATCCATGAAAGCAAGACTTTATTACTGATTAAAGATATGGTTATTTCTAGGTTGATTGTTCATATGTAGCAGGAGGAGAAAGAAAAGAGAAATTAGGCAAAGTTTAGGGAAAATTAGGGTTAGAAGAGCCGGTTCTTTGAGAAGAGTGGTTGGGATAGTGGTAAATGGCAAAAGAAAAAGCGAGGGAGTACTGGTTCCTTCTCTTCTACTAGTGCTCTTTACCCAAAGTAGTTGGGTTATAGCCGTTGGTAGGGTGGCGGTAATTTTTAAGTATAGGGTGCCCAATCTCAGGCAAGTGGGGCTTAGTTGGCTTCATCATTCCCACCTTATCGGTTCTATAGTAGGTTGCATAGGGGTTTCTATGATGAGGGGAGGGACATGTGTTTTAAATATGGTCAGCCAGGCCATATACTTAGAATCTGTTAGGTTTATAAGGATGCTTCGGGAGCATGTAAGGCTCCGATTGCTACATCTTCTTCTCTTGCACCAAAGGGTGCTACTTTTTTATCTATTTCTACTTCTAGTACTGGTGCAGGTCAGAATAGGTTACATGCTCTTGCTACTTGGCAGGAATCTAAGACATCACCTGATGTCGTGACTGATACACTACAACACTTTTCTTATGATGTGTATTATTTGCTTGATCTGGGGTCCACACTCTCTTATGTGACCCCATTTATGGATGTGTATTTTGGTTTTGATTATGAGGTTATTTTAGATCTTTTTTCTATTTCTACCACGATAAGTGACTCTATGAAGAGGTGTGTGCTATGTGTTTGTAGTAGGCAGACTTCGGTGGATTTATTTGAACTTGATATGGTGGATTTTAATTTTATTCTAGGGATGGATTTGTTACACTCTTGTTACACGTCCTTAGATTGTTGAACCAGTAAGGTTTTCTTTAAGTTCCCTGGTGAATCAGTTATTGAGTTGGAGGGTGGTTCCCTAGCTCCTAGGGGTAGGTTTATTTCTTATCTTAGAACTTATAGGCTAATATCTAAAGGGTGTCTCTATTATTTGGTCAAGGTTAAATATTCTAACTCAAAAGATCATTTTTACATTTGATACCAGTGGTAAATTAGTTTCTTGAGGTCTTTCTAGATGATTTTCCTAGTGTTCCCCTAGATAAGATGATTGAGTTTGGTATTGATTTGGATTTGCACACTCGTCCAATATCTATTCATCTTTATGGAATGGCTCTGGCTGAGTTAAGAGAACTTAAGGATCAACTTAAGGATCTTTTAGATAAGGGTTTCATCCTTCCTAGTTTGTCCTCTTTGGGTTAACCAGTTTTATTCATGCGCAAGAAGAATGGTTCATTTAGGATGTGCATTGACTATCGGCAATTCAATAAGGTAATAGTCAAGAACAAGTATTCTCTTCTAAGGATAGATGACTTGTTTGATCAGTTGTAAGGTGCCAAATTCTTTCCTAAGATAAATCTTTGGTCTAAGTATCATCAGCTTAAGATTAGGAGGAGGATATCCCTAAGATTTCTTTTTAAACTCATATGGGCACTTTGAGCTCCTGGTTATGTCATATGGTTTAACAAATGCCCCGACGGTGTTTATAGATTTGATGAACAGGGTTTTCAAGCAATTTCTGGATCTTTTTGTCATTGTGTTTATTGATGACATCGAGATGTATTCTAAGAGTGAGGTGGATCATACTAATCACCTCTGTGTGGTATTACAGACTATGAAGGAACAATAGTTGTATACCAAGTTCTCCAAGTGTGAGTTTTGGTTGAATGCTGTAACTTTTCTTGGTCATATTATTTCTAGCGAAGGGATCATAGTGGATTCAAAAAAGGTGGTTATGGTTAAAGATGGCCTAGACCCATCACTCTAACCAATATTCAGAGATTCTTGGGTTTTTCTTGGTATTATAGGTGGTTCGTTGAAGGTTTCTCGATGATAGCTTCCCCATTGACTAAGTTAACATAGAAAAAGGCATAATTTTCTTAGTCGAATATTTATGAGGGGAGTTTCGAGAAGTTTAAGGATAAGCTAACTTTGGCTCTGATTTTGACATTGCCTGAAAGTAATGATGGGTTTGTGATTTATTGTTATGCGTCCCAGGTGGGGCTTGGTTTTGTTTTGATGCAACATGGTTAGGTAATTGCCTATGCTTCAAGGCAGTTGATGGTACATGAGAAGAATTATCCTACTCATGATTTAAAGCTTTTAGCAGTAGTTTTTACTTTAAAAATCTAGCGTCATTATTTGTATGGAGAGCACACAGACATCCTTTCTGATCATAAGAGTCTATAATATGTGTTCACTAAGACGGAGCTAAATCTTAGGTAAAGGAGATAGTTAAAGCTTCTCAAGGACTATGATATGAGTCTTCACTACAACCCAGGTAAAGCTAATGTGGTTTTTGATGCTCTTAGTCGGTTGTTCATGAGGAGTTTGGCTCATGTGGAAAAGAAAAAGCAGGAATTGGTGAAGGATATTCATTGCTTGGCTAATCTTTGGTCCTTCTTCTAGACTTTGAGGATGTTGGTGTGATGGTACAGGAAGTGGTTTGGTCATCTCTTGGTGCAGAGATCAAGGAGAAGCAAATTCTAGATCCTATCTTGATAAAAATAAAAAGTGATATTAGTGGGAAAAGGGTGATGGTGTTTGAGATAAGTGGTGATGGTACCTTGAGGTACCAAGGGCGGTTATGTGTTCCTGACATCGATGGTTTGCGACAAAGGATTTTGGCTGAGGTGTATGAATCGCTCTATGTTGTTCATCCCAGTTCAACAAAAATGTATCATAATCTTAAGAAGATGTATTGGTGGAATGGTATGAAAAGGGATATAGCTAATTTTATGGCAAAATGCATGGTGTGCCAACAAGTCAAAGTTGAGCACATGATGCCTAGTGGGTTATATCGAGAGATTAAATTTCCTATAGGAAAATGGGAGGTAATCAATATGGATTTCGTTATCGATCTTCCTCAGTCTCAGAACTATTTTGATTTAATTTGAGTTATCATGGATAAGATGACTAAGTCTGCTTACTTTTTATCAGTGCAGACTAACTTTATGGTTGAGGACTATGCGAGGTTGTATCTTTAGCAGATTGTAAAGCTGCACGAGGTACCTATTTTGATTATCTTTGATCGTGGTATGCAGTTTTCATCACTTATGGTGGTCTTTTAAGAAGGGGTTGGGTAGTAAGGTTAGTCTGAGTACTACTTTTCATTCGCAGATAGATGGGCAAGCAGAGAGAATTATTCAGACATTGGAGGATATGCTTTGGGCATGTGTGATTGATTAAAGTGGCAATATCCATTGACGGATAGGCAAGCAGAGAGGATTATTTAAACATTGGAGGACATGCTTCGGGCATGTGTGATTGATTATGGTGGCAATAGGGTTAATCATATATCTCTGGTAGAGTTTGCTTACAATAATAGTTACCATTTTAGTATTGGAATGGCCCTTTTTGAGACATTATATGGTTGGAGGTGTATATCCCCTATTGGGTGGTTCAAGTATGGTGAGGCAGAAATGTTCGATCTGGATTTAGTTTACCAAGCTATGGAAAAGGTAAAGGTGATTTGGGATAGGCCTAAGGCTGCTCAAAGTCGCCAAAAGTCCTATGCGGATATAAGGCATAAAGACTTAGAGTTTGAGGTTAGGGATAAGGTGTTCCTAAATGTATCTACCATAAAGGGAGTGATGCAGTTCGGTAAAAAGAGGAAGATCAATCGTCAATTTATTAGACCTTATGTGGTTTTGCGGAGGGTTGGTAATGTGGCATATGAATTGGAGTTTCCTTGTAGTTTGAGCTTCATTCCTCCAGTATTTTATGTTTTTATGTTAAAGAAGTGTCTTGGTGATCCTTCTTCGGTGGTTCCTTTAGAAGGATTGGGTTTCTCGGATTCTCTATCTAATGAAAAGGTCTCGGTTGAGATATTAGATCAGCAAGTTCATCGATCATAAACCAAGGATGTGGCCTCGGCTAAGGATCTATGGAAGAACCACAAGGTGGAAGAGGCTACGTGGGAACAGGAAGCAGACATGAAGTCCAAAGATTTTCATTTGCTTTCTGCTTCAGATATTTCTGCGGAAGCTATGCATTCTTGATCATATCTTTATTTTCTAACTTAGTCAAGGGTTAGAATAGATCCTTGAATTTTTATTTTCTAACTTGGTTAAAGGTTAGATTGATATTTGATATTGCAAATGACTTTGATTGATTTCCTTATATCTACATTAAAGGTAAGAGTACAGGCATCTAAGGGGTGTGAATCATGGTTGTACCAATCTTGTTCATTATTCGAGGATGAATGATCCTAGTAGGGGAGACTAAAACACCCTAGGCATGGGATCTTTAGAAAATTTTCCAAATTTCTGGGTTTTAAAGAACATATGACTGGTGGGTACAAGCCAAATTATAGGGTATGAGTGGTATGCCTTGGTCGTATGTTGACTTATGTTGGTTGGTCGGTTGGATTGGTTTCTGGAACGGGTACGACTTATGTTAGTACGAGTCGTATAGTTGTTTACAGGTTGTTTGGTTTGGGTTTTTCCTTCACTTGATCCAAGACTTAGTAAAATAAATTTGATATGTGTACAAGTGGTTCACCATAAGTCGTAATCCAAGGTGCGAGGCCTACCATAGACAAGTATAGTGGTCAGTATTCAAAACTCTTTTGATTCCATTCTGCCAGGGGTACGAGTCATAGGTTCTAGTCATATGCTTGGGTACAACTTGGTTTGGGTAAATCATATATTGGACAGTGTTGGGTCCAAGGAGGAGGCCTAGGGTACCAATGGTAGGTATCATTTGTATTGGAGGGTATGATCGGTATGGTATAGTTATATCCTATGACAAGATTTTTTTGCATTTTAAGTAGAGGCAATCTGGACATTTCCCCACTTAACTTATTAAGGCCCCACGACTTCTAGACCACTTGAGAGGTTGCTTACCCTATTATTCTATCATTAAATACTTAGAAAACTCTCTTAAACATTCTGCAATTCTCTCTAAGTCTTTTGGATAAAGGAAGGCTAGGGTTTTACTAAGGCGATCAATTTGGAGTTTGATTGGGTGATTTTTCTCTATCATCTTCATCATCTAAGAAAAGATACTTCTCCCTTATTTTATTTCAAACTAAAAGCATGACTGATACAATGTTTTCATGGTATAATTATTGTATGGTTTAGGGGTTTTAAATATATGTTAGGGTTTTCGTTTTGAATGCTTGATTATAGTTTTCCCATGTTTTAACTATGTATTTACATGGTTTAATGGTTGTTTAAAAAATTGGTTTCATAGGAATGGTTAATTAATACTTGGATACGGTTCTGGAAACACTATGCCCTTAACATGTTTGATAAAATACCTATGACAATGTTTTTACTATGTTATTGGACTTTTAATGGAACTATTGCATAGTATGGTTTGTTAATGGAACCCTAAATGGTATAAATGGTAAGGTTTAGTGGTCAGGGTTATGGTTAATTAAACTTACTTATGGGGTACATGGGATTCCCCCAAGCAAACTTAATAATGGATCACATGTGAGGTACATGGGAATCCTCCAAGTTAACTCGATAATGTAATCTATAGTTACACGAGAATCCCTTCACATACAATGGTTTTCTAAGGACATTGATTGCAAGCTATAGTCAGTATGGCGATTCTATTTTTCATATCTTTGGTTAGTAATAATGGAATAATGGTTTGGTTGGTTAGAAATGGTTTTAATTGGGCAATAATGGCGGGTGTGATAGCTAACCGTTAAGGTGCGAGTCTAATGGATTGACACTAAACACTCATGTTTGCCAACATGAAGAGTTGGTCATAGCGACCTTATATGATACTATGAGGTACATAGAAATCCTCTAAGTACGCTATAGATATGTATCATGGAGAGCGAAGGGTACTATGGATTCCCCTACTCTTATGGTATCTCCGATTTATGCAGCTACACGCACCCAGGCCCATTTAGGGGGTTGCACTGGACCCATATAGGCCATGGGTGCTTCTTAGATGATTAAACTACACATACCCAGGTTAATTTTTTTCAAGGTGTTCTAAACCAGTTTCCCTTTCTCAGTATGGTTAAATATGCATATATGTATGGTTTGTATGCATATGGATAGTTTACTTGGTTTTATTGGATAGCATTATTTTATCCTTATCCAGAGTACTTGCTAGAGTTCACCCACTAACCTGTCCTCGAGCAGTTGTATCCTCATACGATAGGAACCGACCATTCTACCTCTCCTGCTTAATAATCAAATTTTGGGGTTAGCTCAGTTGGATTAAAATGGCAAGCTTCCATATTCCTGAAGGCTCCATTTCATGTTCATGGATGTTTTTACATACTTTGGGTATTTTATGGATATCGATTTTGGCTATGGTTGGGGGCATGTCCGAATTCGATATTGGTTTTCTTCTATTTAGAGGCATTTGTGGAACTACTATGGGTTGGTATGGGTGGAATTGATATTTGTGTCAGCCTTAGTATTGGTGTTTGTATTGGGGCTGATACCGTTGGACTAAATTTCTCACTATTCCATCCTTTTATGTTAGGTTATAGAACTTGGTTTAGTTATGGCTTGGTTTTGGCTTATGGTTTTGGTTTGGTTATGGTTATTGGTTGGGCTCGTTTTGGTCAGTCTCAGTTATAGACCTATCCCAGAGTCTTGATTTGTGTAATGTCTTATTATATGTTTGTAATTTATCTAACTCAGGGTATATGTTAGATGGTTAGGTAGGTATCGGGGGTGGTCTCCAGTCTTGGTTGGACTTGAGATGCCCATTACGACAGGGGCCCTGGTCAAGTCGTGTCAATTAGGGATAGATTGGATGCACTCGTACTATGCTTTACTAGATTGTTAGACTCATAAATTTGTCCTTAAATTCCCCATTGAGCTGGTTATTGAGTTGTAGGGTGGTTCACTAGCTCCTAAAGGAAAGTTTATATTGTATCTTAGAGCTCGGAGATTAATCTCTAAAGGGTGTCCCTATTATCTAGTCTGGGTTAAAGATTCTAACTTGAATAGTCCTTTGCATTTTGTTCCAGTGGTGAATGAATTTCTTGAGGTCTTTCTTGATGACCTTCCTAGTGTTTCTCTTGATAGGGAGACTGAGTTTGGATCTTGTTTCCAACACTCATCAAATTTCTATTCCCTTATATAGAATAGCTCCAGCTGGGTTGAAGGAGCTAAAAGAGAAGCTCAAGGATCTTTTAGCTAAGGTTTTCATCCATACTAGTGTGTCCTCGTGGGGTGCTACAGTGTTATTCGTTCAAAAGAAGTATGGTTCCCTTCGGATGTGTATTGCTAACTGGCAGTTGAATAAGGCGACAGTAAAGAATAAGTTTTCTCTTCCAAGGATAGATCATTTATTTGATTAGTTCCAGGGTGCTATGTTTTTCTCCAAGAATTATATTCAATTCGGGTATCATCAGTTAAAGATTAGGGCGGAGGATATCCCTAAGACTGCCTTTCGTACTCAGTATCGGCACTTTGCATTTTTGGTTATGTTTTTTCAGTTGACCAATGCCCCTGCAATATTTATGGATTATATAAATAGGGTCTTTTGCTAATTTTTGGAATTATTTTTCATTCTTTTAGTAGACGATAGTCTGATGTATTCTAACAGTGAGGTGGATCATGCAAATCACCTCCACATTTTATTGCAAACCTTGAAGGAGTAGCAGTTGTATGCCAAATTCTAAAAATATGAGTTCTGGTCGAATGTTGTCACTTTTCTAAGTCATTTCATTTATAGTGAGTGGATCATGATAGATCTATAGAAAGTTGTACTGGTGAAAAAGTGGCCTAGACCCATGACTCCAACCGATATTCGGAGCTTCTTGGGTTTAGATGGTTATTATAGGAGGTTTGTGGAAAGTTTTTTAACTATAGCTGCCCTGCTGACTAAATTGATTCAGAAGAAGGTAAAGTTCTTATGGCATGATGCTTTTGAGGGGAGTTTCAAGAAGCTGAACGATAAGCTAACTTTGGATCCGATTTTGACTTTGTCTGAAGGCATTAATAGGTTTGTGGTCTATAATGATGCATCTCGTGTGGAACTTGGTTGTGCTCTGATGCAACACAGAAAGGTGATAGCATATGCCTCTAGATAGTTGAAGGTGCATGAGTGAAACTATCCAACTCATGACTTGGAGTTGTTAGCTTTGGTATTCGCATTGAAAATCTTGTAACACTATTTGTATGGAATCCATGTGGATATCTTTGCTGATCATAAGAGCCTGGAGTATGTGTTTACTCAGACATAGCTTAACCTCAGGGAAAGGATATGGCTTGAACTTCTTAAGGATTATGACAGGAGTCATCACTACTATCCTAGTTGTTGATGCTCTTAGTAGGTAGTCCATGGGAAGTCTAGCTTATGTAGAAAAGGAGAAGCAGGAAATAGTGTAGCTTATTCACCGTTGGCCTAACCATAGAGTTCCTCTCTTGGACTCTGAGAAGGGTGGTGTTTTGTGCAAGAAGTGGCGCGGTCATCTCTGGATGATAAAATCAAGGATAAAGAAGTGTTAGGTCCTGTGTTGATGAGGATCAAAGGTGACGTTGGTGAGTAAAAGTTGATGGCCTTTGAGATTAGTGGTGAAGGTACTTTAAGGTACCAAAAGAGATTATGTCTTCCCAACATTGATGGTTTGTGAGATAGGATCTTGGCAAAGGCGTATGAGTCGTGATATGTTGTGCATCCTGGTTCGATAAAAATTTATCATTAGCTCAAAGAAGCGTATTGGTGGAACAATATAAAGTAGGATGTGGCTAATTTTTTGGCCAAATGCATGGTGTGTCAACAAGTGAAAGTTGAACATATAAGTCTTGGAGGATTGTATCAAGAAATTGAGTTGCTAGAATGATAGTAGGAATAATCAACATGGATTTTGTTACCAGTCTCCCTCAGTCTCAGAATCAATTTGATTTGATTTGGGTCATCATGGATGGGATGACAAAGTTGGCTCACTTTTTACCAGTAAGGACTAGCTTTTCTCCTCAGGATTATGCAAGGTTGTACCTCCAAGAGATTGTGAAGTTGAATAGGGTACTTGTTTCTATCATCTCGGATGACAATATGCAGTTTTTATCTCACTTTTGGTGGTCATTTCAGAAAGGTTTGGGGACTAAGGTTAGTCTTAGTACTGCTTTTCACCTGCAATTAGATGGGCAAGTGGAAAAGACTATTTAGATATTAGAGGACATGCTTAGAGCTTACATAATTTACTATGGTAGTAGTTAGGTTGAGCATTTGCCTCTTATAGAGTTCACTTATAGCAATAGCTAACACTCTAGCATCGGGATGGCTTTATTTGAAACGTTATATGGTAAGAGCTATAGGTCTTCTATAGAGCGGTTTGAGGTTAGTAAGGTAGATATGTTTGACTTGTATTTGGTTCTCTAGGCTATGAAAAAGGTGATGGTGATTTGGGATAGGCTTAGGGATGCCTAAAGTCACCAAAAGTCTTACATGATTGTGAGGTGAAGGGACTTGGAGTTTAATGTTGGAGATAGGGTGTTTCTAAAAATATCTCTAATGAAGGGAGTGATACAGTTTAGGAAGAAGGGGAAGCTCATTCCCCGATATGTAGGTCCTTATATGATCTTGAAGAGGGTTGGTAAGGTTGCATATGATTTATAATTTCCCTCTATTTTGAGCTCCATTCACCCAGTATTTCATGTCTGTATGTTGAGAAAGGGTACTGGTGATTCATCGTATATTGTGCCTATCAGGGATATTGGTATTTTAGATTCTCTATCTTATGAAGAAATCCTTGTTGAGATCTTAGATCATCAGATTCGTTGGTTGGGAACCAAGGATGTGTCCTTGGTAAAGTATCTATGGAAGAACCACAAGGCTGAAGAGGCTACATGGGAAGCTAAATTGGACATGAAGTCCAAGTATCCATTTTTATTTTCTGCTCCAGAAATTCGTACAGAAGGTATATGTTCTTTATAACATCTTTTTTTTTACAAACATTATTATATGAAAGATTGATTCCTTGGTAATCTATTCTTTGTATTAAAGGTAAAGGTAGAGACGTTTGGGGGTTTAAATTATGCTAGTACTACCTCATTCCATCATTCAAGGACGAATGCTCCTAGTGGGGAAGTATTGAAACAGCCTGAGTTTTGGCCGTTAGAAATTTACTGTGTTTGAGCTTCTGGAAATCATATGACTTGAGGTTACTTATCATATGATGTGGGTATTGTTTAGGGGCCTTGGTCGTATATTACTTGGAGTGGTTTGGTTGGTTTATGTCGAAGGTACGAATGGACATTATAAGGGTCGTATAGAGATGGTATGAGTTGTATAGTCTAATTCATATGTTGTCCAGTCTCCAACCCATTTGATTCTGTCTTGGTAAGGTTAGAGGATACAAGTCGTATGGTATGGGTATGACTTGGTCAAGGGGAGTTGTATGATGGACAGTGTGTGATGTCCACCATTTTGTCTAGGGTATGAGTAGTGGGTACCACTCATATTTTGTGGGTATAGTTTGAGTGGTGTGGTCATACCCTCCTACGTTCTTTTTTTAGCTTTTAAGCTAAGCGTATTCTGGATATTTTCCCTCTTAACTTCTCTTGACCCCAAAATTTAAAACACTATTGGGACTTTATTTACCCAATAATTCTTAAACAAAAATATTTTATAGACTCTCAAATCTCTCTAAAGCTTTGTGTTAAAGAAAAGAGGCTAGGGTTTTTCCAAGGTGGTCAATTAGGGGCTTTCAAGAGAAAATCTCTCCATCTTATTTGGTATCTAAGGCATGTTACACCGCCCTTATTTTTAGTTCAAACAAAAAAACATGTTTTTATGAATGGTTTTCATGGTATTGATGTTGTATTGTTTGGTTGTTTAAATATATGTTGGGGGTTTTGGTTATTAATGGTTGGATGATATTTTCCCATGTTTTACTTATGCGTTTTCATATTATAATTTTTATTCAAACATTATGGAATGCATGGTAATGGTAAATAGGTTTAGGGTTTCTTTGGATTCCCCAAATTGCTTGGGGTTTGGTTTTGGAAACTATATGCCCTTAACATGTTTTGATAAAATACCTATGAGAATGGTTTTGTTATATAGTGGGACTTTTAGTGAAAACTTTGCATTACATAATATGGTAATGGAACTTAAAGTTGGTATGGATGGTTTAAATAGTTAATGGTAAGGCCTTGGTGGCCATGACTTTCGTTTAAATAAAAGACCTTGTGGGGTACACAGGAATCCCCCAAGAGATTTTGATAATGGAAATAATGGGGTACATGGGAATCCCTAAGGATTGGCTAATGACACTCCTTGCAAGCTATAGTCGTTATGACGATACCACTTCATAATGCCTTCGTTATTAATACATGGAATTGGTGGTTTGGTTATGTGCTAAAGGTTTTAGTTGCGCATTACGGGTTGAGATAGCTAACTATGAAGGTGTGAGTCCAATGGATGAACACTAGAAACTCATGTTTGCCGACATAAGGGTTGGCCATGGTGACCATATAATTTAGGGTACACAGGAATCCCCTAAGTTATACTTGAATATTTGTATCATGGTGGGTGAAGGGGACACGAGAATCCCCGACCCTTATAATATATTTAATTCATGCAGTTACACATGTTGGGGCCCGTTCAAGTGGTAAAACTGGACTCATATAGCCCGTGGGTGGTTTTAGGATGGTCAATCTACACATCCCAGGTTAAATATTTGATTGCATGCTTAACCCGGTTCCCTTTCCTGGCATGGATTATATATATGTGTGGATGTAGTTGCATATAGTTATTTACTTTGTTTTAAATATTGTAATTATTTTATCCTTCCTCTTGAGTGCATGCTAGCGTTCACCTGCTAACCCGTATTCAGGCGTTGTATCCCCACACGATGTAGAAATCGGCCATATTACTCCTCCTGCTTAGTGACTTCAATTCGGGTACCACTTCGTGTCAGATTGAAGTGGTGAACTTCCATACTCCGAAAGGTTCCATTTTATGTTATGGTCTTCTCTATATAATTTTATTATTTTTTTGACTTTGGTTTTTGGTTATAGTCGGGGGCATGTCCTAACAGGATGCTGTTTTGATTTCTGATAAATGCTTTGTGAGACTACTTGGGTTGGAATGAGTAGTGTTGGTATTAGAGTCAGCCTTGGCATTGGCATTGGTATTGGGGCTGACACCACTTGGAAGTATTTGATTTATGATTTTTTTTCTATCTTGTTATACATTCATTTGAAATTTATCTGACATAGGGTGTAGGGCAGTTATAGTTGGGTTTTAGGAGCAGTTTTAGATCCAGTTAAACCTGAGGAGCTCGAGACGACTAGGCCCCAGTTCGGGTTGTGTCATTTCACTCCTATGAATAAGTAGATTATTATTTTGATAGTGCAACATCAATTTTGGATTGTGGAGCAAAGACGAGAGATTTGTGGACAGTTCAAGAATGTAGTTAAACATTGAGGTAGGTTTTGGTCTTCTTTTCCTTATGAGATATTGTTGTGCATAAATTACATGTTAGGTAGGGATTATAGGATGAAATTATGACTAGTATATGATAACTTAAACTATTTAGGCAATTTAGGGTAGAAATGTGACCCAAACATTAGCATAGGATATCCGTTCTGGCAATAAAACCCTATTATCTTTGACTATAAGCATGTAAATCCTAGATTGAGGTAGGATCCTTTAGTAGAAGACTTGCTAACTTAGTGATTTTGATAGTAGTTTCTCAAATTATGGTGTTATTATTATGTTTATTATGTATTGTTGCATTAAGGCCATGGTTATGATACCAGTTGGACTCTAGGTGAGTATTCTATCCTTAGAGAGGTCATGGTTCTAGTGTATAGATGCTTAGGTTCTTATGGTTGTATTGTTTGGATACTGATGATGGCATGCCTACTTTTAGGCGCATTTATGATCACTTAGTGGTATGATTCACACCAAATCCTTTCTTTTACTACTATTTTCTAAAATGGAATTTATTCTCACTTTTTACTTTTCAATGAATTTTTTTTCAAGGGGAATCACACCATCTTATTTAATGATTTATGATCTTGTTAACTAAATAAGATATTTTGAAAATTTAGCCGAGGATAATTCTGATCCATTATTAATCCGCTCTTTTACCACTACTATTTACTTTAATCGATGGAGGTTCGACCCTTTTTACACTACTATGTCAATTTAGACTCGAACTTGCTCCCAGATCACATAATGCCCTGGCGAATTCCATAGTCCCAATTGTACAGGCAATAGTGAATGCGCTCGGGTCTGGCTTCTTCTGCACCAAGGTCCTTGTAGAAATAGTGCTACAATAGTGGAGATTTTCCTCCAATTCGTAGCTCACAACTCTTTTCTTAATCACAAGGTCCTTCTTGAATTTTGTGTATCCTGGCATTTGCTCAACTGCCTCAACCAAAGGCACATTTATTATCAATTGCTTGAGCATTTCCATGAATTTGCTATATTTTTCATCATAAGTCTTCTTCTTCAATCGTTGAGGAAAGGGAGGTGGTGGCCTTGGGATAGTTTTCAATACCACTTTCTCTTCCTTCTCTCTTTCCTTGTCCGAAGCATTAACAGAACTATCCAACTTCGAACACTCCACTGGATTGCTTTTTTCAGATTTATCAACAATTACCTCACCATCTACAGATTTGCCCATAGAAAGGCCAGGTAATATCTTACCACTCCTGGTGGTAATGGCCATACATGACTCATTATTCTGCGGATTCTGAACCGTATCGCTTGGTAAAGTTCTGCTCTTTCTCTGGTTAAATGCAGCGAAAAGTTAGTCCTCTGCTGCTCCAACCTTTTTATGGCAGTGGAGTGTGAGTGCACCAACTGACTGATAGATGTACGATCGATCTTCATGGTAGTTACACCAGAGTTGGTGGCCTCAACTCCCTTTAACAATTTCTCCATCATGTCCTCCATGGATATCTTTCCAGAGCTTGTTGCAGAAGCTTCCTGATTTCCAGGAGGAACATATAAACCACTCCTATTATTATTGCTTCTCCAGTTTCCTTGCTCCCTGTCTTTGTAACCAGGCTTGTCATAAACGTTCCAACCTTGATTACCTTGTCATTGCCTCGGAAACCCCCTTGATTATCAACATAATTCACCTCTTCTTCAGGATCCACATCCACTCGATCTTGAGACGTTATAGCTTTCACTTTCTCAGTCTTCCCTGACAATAAGTGCTTGGTGAGAAAGTCCATCTGAGTCTTTAGATGGGCCATGTCTTTTCCCCACTCCTCATCTCTCCGGCATTGTTCAGCAGATATACCAATAGAAATAGTGGGGCTTACTACCATAGACTCCCTGGTATGCCAAGCCTGACTCTGTTTGGTCATCCTATTTAGCATATCTGAGGAATTTTGAAAAGACAGATCAACAAACGACCACCAGCAGCATTATCTACAATCTGCTTTGTTATAGAGTTGAGGTCCCTGTATAGAGTCTCTATCAAGTGTAGGTTTGTCATATTGTTGTTCGGACACTGTGTTAGCTTCTTTTTAAATCTCTCCCAAGTCTTATACAAAGCTTCAGTAGGAAGCTGTCTAAAATTGCTGATTTCGTCCCTCAACTGTACCTTCCTGGAGGGTGGAGAAAACCGCTCTAGGAATGCTTCTTTCAATTGCCTCCAGTGGGTGATGGAATCAAGCGTAAGCTCATTCAACCACAATGTTGCCTCCCCAGACAGAGACAATGGGAACAACCATAACCGAATAGCGTTCTGGCCTACTCCTGGGTTATCAAAAGATTTGTAAATGGTGCCAAAATTTTCCAGATGCAGGTCCGGATCATCCCCAGGAAGACCACCAAACAACCCCTTCAAATTGATGAGTTGGATCATTGTACTCGTAATGTTGAACTTGTTTCCAGGTGCCACGGTGGAGGAATAATTATACCCGTTGCACCTGCCCCGTCCATGCCATCATCATTATCATTCAGGTTATACTGGACCGGAAGGTACTCTTGTCTTCTTTGGATAATAACAATGTTGATTGTCTCTAGAAAATCCTAAAATAAAGCTTTAAATAGGTTACCCTAAATAAGGAAACAAAATCAAGGTTACCACTTTTTCTCGGAATAGACGATGACTATTGGTGACGCCTTATTAGGTTCCTGACGACTTATCAAGAATATCATCAGGTCATCTTCAAATCTATACTAGCCCTGTCTTAGGTTGACGGTAACTTCAGACGGCTTATCAGGACTATGACAACGTATTAGAAATATCATCACACTTTTTCTCCAATTCCTATGTCCTGCCTAAGTCTGGCGGCATTCCTAACGACTTATCACCATTATGACGTCCTATCACAAAATGTCGTTGATTTTACCAGTTGGAACTCATTCCCTATTTAAGGCTGACGACAAACTTGATAACTTATCAAACCCTTGGCGGCTTATCCCAAAATATCATCACAACTTTCACTTTAGGCCAATTCTCTGTCTACTGATGGCGACCAATATAATAGCTTATTACAGGGCTGATGACTTATCACAAATGTCGTCAGCCATATTTGTCTTCATATTTCTTCAAATTTCAACTTCTTTGCTTCATTTCATGTTGGGTCTCTATCATATCAGCTTAGACTGCAAAATCAAACATAAACTAATCAAAAATAACTAAAGTTGCTCAAGACCTTGCAATTATTTAGAGTTAAAAGCCTCAAATGTGTTAGCTTATGCTCACAAATCAACACCCTCAATTTAAAACAATTTCTTGTCCTCAAGCAACCAAAACATAACTAGGGGAATACAAAGTTGAATTTGGCTGCTAACTACTCATATTAGTTCAGAATAATTTCACCATCTCCAAGGTCAGGCAATTTAAAAACTCACTGTTGATGTTTTCAAGAACAACCATGTATCTCATAAGAATTAAGATACGGCAAAAATTCATCAATAAAAATCATGCCATACCAAGATCACACAATCTAAACAAGTCAGTGACTTAGCAACATACCTAATGTGCCCTCACAACAAAGAAATCCTTTTTTCACTCACCTCAGAATTCACATACATAAACATAGGGATAATCACAAGTCTCACTCTCAGAATGAAATTCCAAACACTGCATGTCAAATGCCATAGGCTTTCCCTTATAATCAGTACCCAAATCTTAAGGTAGGTCAGTTAGGAACACTTTAGGGATTTTCTTAGTCTTGTAATAAAGGCTAGGGGCTGGTATGATATTCATGGATATTTTAGAGTGACTATGCCTCCTTGACACTACACCAAACTCTTTGGGTTTCACTTCTAAACCTTCTTTCCTTCCTCTTCTTTTATTGATCACACATGCGCAAGATGTATGCGGTCTTTTTAATTATCATATTATCTTTTCATCATCTTTAGCACAACTTTCTCTTTTCTTTTTGCTTTTTCACTGCACTTAACTTTTTATTCTTTTTTCTTATTCTACCTCTCTTCATGCTCATTTTACATCACGTACCCCTATGATAGCCACCCTCAACTTAGGATATTTGCCTAAGTCAAGGTGCACAGTATCCAAGGAGGACCAGGGCCAAAGTAGGTTCATTGTGAGGTAAACAAAAAGGTGAGAGGTTTCACAGAAAGAAACAAGCATATAGGCTCAAATCAGGGATCAAGGGATATTATTCATATTAGGAAGGTCATTTAGGCTGAAAGTGGGTTATAATAAAAAATGGCCTATAATCCTTTACTAACCCCTATCCTACAACCTAGGCATGACTAATAGGGCAAGTTCTAGATTCGG
Source organism: Capsicum annuum (assembly GCF_002878395.1). NCBI lineage: Eukaryota > Viridiplantae > Streptophyta > Magnoliopsida > Solanales > Solanaceae > Capsicum > Capsicum annuum. The sequence goes on from NC_061113.1 coordinate 170,688,119, forward strand.
CACACAGAAAGAGTTGAGTACGACCTCACACACATATGGCACACAAGTACATCGTATATCACTACTTATCCGATTCATGTAATTTGTTCAGCAAAAATTGTTAAGCTGCCAGACTAATGCCACACAAAGATGCACCGCAGTCACAGATGAATGCAATTCACACAGTTATAAACTCAGATCAATGGAGAGGTGCTCAAAAGTCACAAAATAAGTTAACTGCCTCAAGTACCTGTATTACTCCTTATTATCTACCAAAAATTATTACAACAACATCCTACCTTATACCCTCAACTTAAAATTGAAAATAAAGCTAAACTAAGGGTTAGAGTATACCTAGAATGGATCAATCCTAGGGTTCATGGGTTTCCTCCCATGCAGGACCTGATTTAACATCGCAGCATAATTCATGTATCTCAATTACTTCAGAGTTCATCGAGATAGATAATGGTGATACTTTTCATTGATTCTTTCAGACCAATGTAAAGCTTGACACGTTGCCCATTTACCTTGAAGGTACTGCTGTAATTATTTTCAAGTTCCACTACTCCAGATGAGTCGACTTGGCTAACTTTAAAAGGGCCTGACCACTTAGATTTCAACTTACTTGGGAACAATTTGAGTCTTGAATTAACCAGAAACACCATGTCACCCTTTTGGAAGTCTCATTTCTCTATCCTCCAATTGTGGTATTTTTTCATATTTTCTTCATACAAATCTTCTCTTTCATATGCCCTAAGATGGAATTATCCATCTCATTCAGTTGCCCCAATCTTAGCTCTGCTGCCTCCTTTTAATTCAAATTCAATATTTTGAGTGCCCATAAGGCTTTGTGCTCCAGCTTATTGGTAAGTGGCAAGCTTTTCCATAGACTAGCTAAAATGGAGACATGCCAATGGGTGTCTTGAATGCAGTCCGATATGCCCATCGGGGATCATCGAGCTTTCGAGACCAATCTTTCCGGCTAGCGTTCACCGTTTTGGCTAAGATAGGTTTAATCTCTTGATTTGATACCTCTACTTGACCACTGGTTTATGGGTGTTATGGAGTAGCCACTTGGTGCTGCTTCACCCCATATTTTTCTAAAGTTGCTCGAAATAGTTTGTTGCAAAAATGAGATCCTCCATCACTTGTAATAGTACATGGTACTCCAAAGTGAGAAAAGATATTCTTCTTGAGAAAAGCAACAACCCTCTTCCCTTCATTATCAAACAATGCTACAGCTTCGACCTACTTCGAGACGTAGTCAACAGAAACTAAAATATACTTCATCCCATATGAACTTACAAAAGGACCCATGAAATCAATGCCCCAGACATCAAACAATTCCACTTTAAGCATCTTAGTCAAGGGCATCTTGTGCCTTTTAGAGATTGATCCCTGCTTTTGACATTGGTCATATTTCAGCACAAACTCGTGGGCATCCTTGAACAATGTTGGCCAGTAGTAGCCACTCTGCAATACCTTCCTAGCCATTCGATTGCCTGCATGGTGACCCCTGACTACGGAAGAATGACATGCTTTCAATATGCACAATACATCCACTTCCGATATGCATCTCTTCATAATATTGTCCGCACATCATCGAAAAAATATGGTTCATCCTAGAAGTAATGAGTCACATCATGCAATAATTTCTTCCTTTGATGGACAGAAAGGCTTTCTGAAATGACCTCACTCACAACATAATTTGCATAATCCGCATTCCAAGGCAATTTTTCCACAGCGGTAGCCAAGATCTCCTCATCAAGGAATGCATCATTTATCTTCGTTTCATCACTGATTTCCTGTTGCCTTTCATTCTAGACAGATGATCTGCAACCTGGTTTTCACAACCTTTCCTATATTTGACCTCAAATTCAAATTCTTGCAGCAACAGTACCCATCTAATCAACCTTGGTTTTGCATCCTTCTTAGCCATCAGATACTTCAAGGCAGCATGGTCAGTGTGGAACACCACTTTGGTCCCAAGCAGATAAGCTCCAAACTTCTCAAAAGCATACACTACGGCCAAAATTTCGTGTTTAGTGATGGTGTAATTCTTATGCGCTCTATTTAGTGATTTGCTGGTGTAATATATCAGATAAAATAGTTTGTCCTTCTTTTGTCCCAATACAGCTCCAAGGGAAATACCACTGGAATCACACATGATCTCAAATGGTTTTAACCAGTCAGGTGCAATACCAAGGGAAATGCCTTCAAGAACTCATCATCAAAGGAAAACTTCACTTTTTTCTCTAAAAGTTTAGAAAGTGGATTTGCAAGATTCGAGAAGTCTTTTATAAATCTTCGATAAAAGACAGCATGTCCAAGAAAACTATGCACTCCCTTCACTAAAATAGGAGGTGGTAGTTTCTCAATACTTCTACTTTTGCTCGATCAACTTCTATCACTTTTTGGAAAATTTTGTGGCACCGAGAATGATGCCCTCCTTTACCATGAAATAGCAGTTTTCCCAGTTAAGCACCAAATTAAATTCAACAATCTATATAAGGCTAGATTCAGATTTGCCAAACACATCTTGAATGAATCACCCAACACAAATAAATCATCCATGAATACCTCTATGGTCTCCTTCCCTATGTCTGAAAAGATAGACATCGTACACTGTTGAAAAGTGGCAGGCGTATTGCGTAGCCCAAATGGCATCCTCTTAAATGCAAAGGTGCCATATTGGCATGTGAATGTAGTATTCTCCTGATCTTCAGGAGCATTGCAGATTTGGTTGTATCCGAAATAACTATCCAAGAAGCACTACCACCCCTTTCCAGCTAATCGATCAAGTATTTGGTCCATAAAGGGCATCGGGATATCGGCTTTCAGAGTCCAAGAATTCATCTTATGATAGTCCATGCAAACTCTCCACCCAGTTACAGGCCTGAGTGGAATCAACTCATTCCTTTTATTAGCAACCACCGTCATACCTCCTTTTTTAGACACGCATTGAACTACACCCATTTGCTGTTAGAAATAGAGTAAACCACTCCTACATCAAACCACTTAATAATCTCCTTCTTAACTACCTCTTGCATTGGTGGGTTAAGACGGCGCTAATTCTCTATGGTTGGAATACAATCTTCCTTAATTTGAATTTTATGCGTGCATATACCCGGGGGAATGCCAATAATATCTGCAATGGTCCAGCCTATAGCTCTCTTGTACCTCTGAAGTACTGAAATAAGTGAATTTAGTTGTTGCTCATCCAAATTAGCCACAATAATAACAGGTAGCATATTTCCGTTGCCTAGAAATATGTACCATAAGTGTCCAAGCAGTTCTTTCAATTCCAACATCGGAGGCTCCTTAGTAGATGGCTTAGCTGGTGGTATTGGTTGATTAGCAAGGTCAACATCTAGCTTTTCAGGAGCATAAAGATATGAACCCATTCCTGTCAAAGCACAAATGGTCTCTTCATACTCCCCGATGCCTTCACCATCATAATTCATTATAATTGCGGCCAAAGGTTTGATAATAAGTTGCTCAGCTATGGCCACTTCCTGTTCGTCCTTATAATACACATCAACTACTGAGAACACACTCATTTCTTCATGTTGCTTCATTGACTTACCCATATCAAACCGAACCACTTTATCATTCATCCTGAATAAGAGCTCATTTGCTCTCAAATAAATCAACACACTTTCTGTTGTGAGGAAAGGTCGACCCAAAATAATGGGCACCTCAAAGTCCACCTCGTAATATAGGATGGCGAAGTCTGCAGGGAATATAAAGTTGGACACCTTTACCAACACGTCATGCAAAATGTCGATAGATCTCTTTACTAACCATCCCGCCATCATGAGTCGCATGTTGGTGGTTGTGGGATTTCCCAGACCGAACTTTCTATAAACTGTTAGTGGCATCAAATTAACACTTTTTCCCAGATCACATAATGCCTTAACGAATTCCATAGTCCCAATTGTATAGGGAATAGTGAATGCACCTGGGTCTGGCTTCTACTGCACCAAGGTCCTTGTAGAAATAGCGCTACAATGGTGGAGATTTTCCTTCAATTCATAGCTCACAGCTCTTTTCTTATTCACAAGGTCCTTCATGAATTTTGCGTATCCTGGCATTTGCTCAAGTGCTTCAATCAAAGGCACATTTATCGTCAATTGCTTGAGCATTTCCATGAACTTGTTGTATTTTGCATCATCAGCCTTATTTTTCAATATTTGAGGAAAGGGAGGTGGTGGCCTTGGGATAGTTTTCAACACTACTTCCTCTTCCTTCTCTCTTTCCTTCTCCGAAGTATTAACAAAACTATCTAGCTTCGCAGACTCTACTGGATTGCTTTCTTCGGATTTATCAACAACTAACTCACCATCTACAGATACGCCCACAGAAGGTCCTGGTAATATCTTACCACTCCTAGTGGTCATCTACATACATGAGCCATCATTCCTCGGATTCTGAATTATATCACTTGGTAACGTTTAGTTCTTTATCTGGTTAAATACAGCAAAAAGTTGAATAATCTGTTGCTCCAACTATTTGATGGCAGTGGAGTGTGAGTGCACCAACTAACTAATGGATGTCAGATCGATCTTCATGGTGATTACACCAGAGTTAGTAGCATCATCTCCCTTCAACAATTTCTCTATCATGTCCTCCATGGACATCTTTTCCAAGCTAGTTGGAGCAGCTTCCCCATTTCTAGGAGGAACATATAAACCACTCCTGTCATTATTGCTTCTCCAGTTTCCTTGCTCCCTGTCTTTGTAACCAGGCTTTTCATAAACGTTCCGACCTTGATTCCCTTGGCTATTACCTTGGAAACCCCTTTTATTAGTAACATAATTCACCTCTTCTTAAGGCTCTACATCTACTCAGTCTTGAGACGTTACAACTTTCACTTTCTCAGTCTTCCCTACCAATAAGTGCTTGGTGAGCAAGTTCATCTGAGTCATTAGATAGGTCATGTCATGATCCTGCTCCTCTGCATTGTTCAGCAGACATACCAACAAAAATAGTGGGGCTTGCTACCACAAAATCCCTAGTTTGTCAAGCCCTACTCTATTTGGTCATCTTATATAGCATATCTAAGGCATCTTGAAAAGGCAGATCAACAAACAAACCACCAGCATCATTATCTACAATCGGCTTTGTTATAGATTTGAGGGCCCTATATAAAGTCTCCATCAAGTATACATCCATCATACTATGGTTCAGACACTGTGTTAGCTTCTTCTTAAAAATCTTCCAAGTCTCATGCAAAGCTTCAGTAAAAAGCTATCTAAAATTACTGATTTTGTCCCTCAACTGTACCCTATTGGAGGGTGAAAAAAATCATTCTAGAAACGCTTCTTTCAATTCCCACCAGTGGGTGATGGAATCAGGTGTAAGTGCATTCAGCCATAACATTGCCTCCCCAGACAGAAACAGCGGGAACAACCTCAACCAGATAGAGTTCTGGACCACTCCTAGGTTATTAAAATATTTGCAAATGGTGATAAAATTCAAAAGATTCAGGTTGGGATCATCCCCAGGAAGTCCACCAAATAACCCCTCCAGATTGATCAGTTAGATAATAGTACTCGTAATGTTGAACTTGGATCCAGGTGCCAACGGTGGAGGAATAATTCCACCCGTTGTATCTTTCCCTTCCATGCCATCATTATCATCATTCAGGTCATACTAGACTTGCTGGTACTCTTTTATTCTTTGGAATGGCTGGTTTCGATTAACATTACATGGCACTTGTGCAGCTATTTGCTCTACAAGCCTTAAGTTACCAGGGTTCAATAACTCCTCGTCCCCTAAATCTTCGTCCTCAGGGTTTTGATATTGTGCATGTTGCCCAACATTTTGCACATTTACCTGAGCTCTAGCTAAGGCTGCCAGTCTGTTAGCCTCTTGCTGTTCTGCCATTCTTCTTATTCATTGGGTCCCAGATTTAGCGATAGTAATGTTTCTCTAGAACTTCTGGTGCTTGGCATACACTATAAAATCCTGCAAATAAACAAAAACAACAAATAAAAATAAATCTAGGAAACTTAACTAACAGTCAATTAGCACATACAAACTTCAGCTTACAACCATATTCCCCGGCAACGGCGCCATTTTTTATAACGCTCTAATTACAATCTTGAAATGGTGTAAGAGATCATTGTCATATAAAACCCAACTAGGTTGGGTTCGAATCCCATAGGGAATATTGTGTGAACTCAAGTTGTTTGCGATTTAATCCACTTATAGTTTAATGTTTCCTGAAATGGGGGGTTTAGGCATAAAAGGTTGTTGTTTGTCACTTTACTTTCGGTGTTTATAAATCAAGAGTTTATGAAATAACCAGAATTATGTTCACTAGGGCTTCCGGTACATGCCAGATACTACAAGTGATTCAAGATCCTCACGGTGGGTAGGATAACAAGCTATCTTTATCAATGTTATGCTTAAATGTCTCTCGACATACTTAATCATTTAATTCCCTAAGCCTCTCGGACTTAGGAAATTTCTATTTACTGTCCAGATTTTACCTCAGGTTAACCAACTTTATTACAGCGCTGATTATTAAACAAAGTATTTTCGAGTGCCTGTTGATAATTCACTTCCTACTATATTTGATTTCTTTCTCAAGCAAATAAAAGCAGGTGTGTCTGCTATTTGCAACCAATAGACGTTAGTAAAAAGTGGGTTGAGAAATTAGGTACTGATAAATTGGTATCAGAGCCAGGTTTACTTATGTGTTGGTACAAGATCCAAGTGCCTAGGTGAATTTCGTGTTTCCATATAGAGATGTTTGTATCCTATCTTTGGAGGCTATAGGGAATTCCTAGGAAATTCTATTCTTCACTCCTTATCGTGTGTCCATACTTCTATGAACCTCTAAGTGCTTTTTTTTACTCCGCTCTTTCCTAGATGGATAACACAAGGTTATTGATAAATGTGGATGGGACTTTGGTGTATGTTACTAGAGTTTCATCTCAGCATCAAGTTATGGATTTAGAGATTCATGTCATAGATTTTTAACGTCAACCATAGAATTTTAGGCCAGCTCAGGCTTTAGTAAAGATTGTGGCCACCTTAGTTCTTCATTATCCAGTGTTTGGCATTTTGAATATTTTCATGGATACATTATGCTAACTAGTACATCAAGGGGTTCTAAAACTATAGTTGGGTTTGTTGGTGTTCAGTAGCGTTCTCTGTTTATTTTAGAGTGCAAGATTGTCTTTCTCGACTGGGCTAGACATGCTTCAATGCTATATTCTTCAGATCATGAGATGGCATGTGGATTTTTCAGAGGATTGACTTTACCACTCTATTTGGTGACAAAGCATTTAATATAAAATGGGTCTACATTACTTCAAGTTGTTGATCACGCGAGGACCATACAAAAGTCACGTATTAAGAGATTTAGAGGTAGTGATAAGAGGCCATGTCATCAGTATAGTGCTATTGACATTTTATTTGAGAGTAGAAATCCTTTTCGATGGATCAACATCACTCACAACCTGTTAATTTTGTATAGGTAGTATCTTAGGAGTAGGTGGTTGTCAGATTAGTTGTGGTGATCACTATAGGCAAAGTTCTCATCAGTCATTGTACAATATTTGATATATATCTTTATGTTATGGCAGCCATTCTGGAATAGTAGGTACAGTGCATCAGAGAGTTTGAGGGGTATGTTTTGACTGTGGAGAGGTTAGTTAGTGGTGTAGGGAATGTTGTAGGCGTGAGTTAGTTGTTTAGATAGGTTCAACACATATTCCTTGCTAGCCTAGTGCTCCTAAGGTATTTTATGATTGAGGGAAGGATGATCATTTCAATAGAGTATCCATTTAATAATTTGGTCAGCCAATTGGGAACAACTCATAGTTCCAAGCTAGGTTAGAGCTTTAGGGGTTTATTATGTGTCACAACCCGAGTCTACCACCTAGTCGTAACATGGTGATTAAGGCCACACGTGATCCCAAGATCACCCATGGTCTGATATCTGCTGTGAGCACTGAAGAAAGTAGTAATATAACATGATTTGTAGAAGATAAACTGAAGGAGACTCTGATAAAAATACAGTATTCAGTATGTCTAAGCATCTGATAAAATATTGAAAACAACTCTGACTATCTGAAAGCCTTTAAAACATAGGGTATTGATGGGAAAAACCCCAAACTAACTTCATCTGAATAAAAAGGGAAAAATACTTAAGTAACTATGGATAGCTTGTCCTTGAACAATGAGGACTCACCCCAACTGCTGCTAAGTGGCACACGAACTAGCCAAGTATGATCAGGGAATCTGGACGTTTAAACCTATATTGTGAAATCAATATAGTGCAAAAGAGAGTATACAGTTAGTACTTTGAATGTACTGGTATGTGAGATAGGGACTAAGTAAAATATATATATAAGTAATGAGCATGAATGCATGATCATGTAAGACAAATGCAAGACCAAGCATAATCATATACCAAAAAATCTATAAAACTAAATAACTGATAAACTGAACACTTGGTCATGCAAACCAGAGCTGATATACCCTGAATATTGATCTAAGATTATAGGAGCTAACTACAACCGACATACTCCAACTTGAGAAAATCGAGGCCCAACCTGTAACACCAATTGGAAGGGTTCTGGTACCTAGGCAAGGGTACCAACACATAGCTGACGATGTGGAAATTTCTATTTGTTGCCCAGATTTTACCTCAGGTTAACCAACCTTGGTACAGTATTGATTATTAAACAAAGTATTTCCGAGTCCCTATTGATAATTTACTTCCTACTATATTTTATTTCTTTCTCAAGCAAACCAAACCAGGTGTGTCTATTGTTTGCAACCAATAGATGTTAAATAAAACCTCAGAATTATCAAAAAATCCTACCACCTTTTGAATCTTAAACACTTAGCACCTTATCAAGACCTAACCCTAGATCCCATAACTCAGGTTAATGGAATTTAGCCACTAATAATGCAACAAACGAAATACATAATTGAATTTATAATTGAAAGATAAACTTACAAAGATGAATAATAACTAGTGAATCGCAGATTAGATCACAAAGGACATCCCAAAGTACTGATAATAATCTCTTCAAAGTATTTTGCTTTTTCAAGACAAAAGTAGAGAGACAAAAATATCAAAATATGCTATCTCAAAACTCAATGTGTCGACTCCCTAGAAAAACACTAAACAATGCTTTTTATAGTTAATCCTAAATAAGGAAATAAAATTAAATTTACAGCTTTTTCTCGGAATAGACGACGACATCTGTGATAGCTTATCAGGAGTCTGATGGCTTATCACAAAAGTCGTCAGCTCCTCTGCACTTTTGGCTATTGCTGTCTAAGGATGACGACGACGTTGATGCCTTATCACCAACCTGACGTCTTATCACAAACGTTGTCACAAAAATGTCTTTAACTCCCATTCTTAGTTTAAGGCTGGCGGCATCCTTGACAGTTTACCACCAGTCTGACGACTTATCATGAACGTCGTCATCCATACTTGTCCTTTATTTTGCTTCACTTTTCAGCCTTTTTTCTTCCATTATTTTTGGTTCTCCTACATCTCAACATTTACTGCAAAAATCAAAATAAACTAATCAAAAACAACTAAAGTTGCGCAAGACCTTACAATTATTTAGAGTTATAAGCCTAAAATGTGTTAGCTTAGGGTAACACATAAACACCCTTAAATTAAACAATTGCTTGTCCTCAAGCAACCATAACATAAGAGAATACAAAGTACAAGTTGGCAACTAACTACTTATACAAGTTCAGAATACATTCACCATCTCCAAGGTCAGTCAATTTTAAAAAACACTGTTGATGTTTTGAAAAACAACCATGCAACTCACAAGAATCAAAATACGGCAATAATTAAGCAAAACAACCATGCCATATAAAGATCACACTTATTTGAACAAGTCAGTGACTAGAAACAAACACAGTGTGCCCTCACAACAAAGAAATCCCTTTTTCACTCATATCAGAATTCTAATACATAAATAGAGTGATGAAATAAGACTCACTCTCATAATGAAGTTCCAAACACTATATGTCAAATGCCACAATCTTTCCCTTATAGTCAATAAAAAGTTTTTAAATAGGTCTGTTAGGATCACTATAGGGCTTTTCTTAAGCTTGTACGTAAGACAGGGGCTGGTATGATATTCATGGATATTTAGAGTAACTATGCCTCCTTGACACTACACTAAACTATCGGTGTTTCAACTCTCAACCTTCTTTATTCCTCTCTTTTATTGCTCACACATGCTCAAGATGGATGCGGTCTTTTCAATAATCACCTTATCTTTTTATTATCTTTTACACAACTTTGTCATTTCTTATTCCTTTTTTACCAAACCTAACATTTTATTCTTTTCTTTTATTCTTCCTCTCTTCATACTCATTTTGTATGACGCACCACTATGATAGCCACCCTCAACTTAGGCTATTTGCATAAGTCAAGGTGCACAGTGTCCAAGGAGGACCAGGGCCCAAACTGGTTCAATGTGATGCAAACAGGATGGTTATAGGTATCATGAAAAAATAAATAGGCTCAAAATAGGGATCAAGGGATATTATGTATATAGGGAAGGTCATTTAGGCTAACTTTGGGCTAATATTAGAACGGCCTATGATCCTCTCCTAAGCCCTATCCTACAACCAAGGCAAGACTAACCGAGCAAGTTCTGGATTCGCACACCAAGGGAACTTAGTAAGACCTCACACACCCATGGCACAAAAATATATCGCACATTACTACTTATCTAATTCGTGCAATTGTTTAGCACTGATTATCAAGTTGCCAAAACTAATGCCACCAAAAGATGCACTGTGGTCACAATTAGATGCAGGTCACACAGTATTACAAATAGACACTTGGAAAGGTGCTCAAAAATCACACAACATATTAACTACCTCATTACTTGTATTTTTCCTACTTAACCACAACACATCACAAAACAAAACACAATACGCCTAAAATTTTCAGCTCTACAAGGAATAAGACTCCACAGAAAAAAGGAACGACAACAAAAACCCACAGAGGACATCAACACCCATAAGTAGCCCCACCCTTAACTTAAAATTATGTAATAACCCCAATGCATCAAACCAAAACAAGGGAGTTATAAACATACCTATAGCACCACGGGTGCGAAGAACTGATGTCAATCACATAATATGAATACAAAAAGTAAAATACCTTGAGTTGCCTCCCAAGAAGCGCCTAATTTAGTGTGTTATCTTGACTACTAAGACTTCATCAAGATACCTTGTCGATAATTATTATGTCTACACTTGTAGGATTTGAAATGTCGACCCAATTTTTGATCAATAAATCTTCTAGGCGTATTGGGAAAACGTAAGGGCATGATAAGGAATGTTCTATCATCCACTTCAAAGACTCCAACCGCTTGCCCATTTTTTAATTGAACTTTCATATGGGCTCATTTGGAAAAACTAAGAATCTTAAACAGCCACTAAATGGAAATCGATCTTTAAGCTTCTTGGCCATCAAGATTGGTGTTGTAGTATACCCTTTTGGAAGGACAAACTCCAAAATGTAAGAATCTTCCTCCTCATTTTCAAAATTCATCATTTGCTTGGGTGATTCTAATTTCATCACATCCACCAAGCATAATATTGAAAAGTGGTTCGAATGAGTACTAACTCTCAATTTTGGAGTAGCATCCCTATTAGTATTTTTACCCCACAATGGACTAGAGTCTTCACAAGGATTGTGCTTGATTTCTTCGTTTGATTCTAGTACCATTTCCTCGTCTTTGGCATCTTCATTCATAAATGGTTTGGTTTGGTTGGGAAATCACCAAGGGTTGCTCAACATCAAGCTCATCATCAACCTCAAATTATTTTTTCTCCTCCTCACACTCGTCTATTATTTTAAATAATTTCACAGACAAGATATCATCTAAACATAATGTAGAAAAGTGCTTTGAATGCTTGACCTATCCATATCCTCTATCACTCTTCTTTCCTTGTTATTTACTGTTATGTTTTCATGTATGATATCATTTGTTGTGTCCACACACTGCAACATTAGTTGAAGCATAGCTTCAACACCACTTTTCCCGGTGCTTCGTTTTTCCTGTTCTTGACCATAAGAACTGTCAAAATCATAAGAAGAACTAGAATTTGGGTTAGCATACCGGGGGGAGGGGGCATTTGGGCAATCACTCCAATGTCCATCTTGACCACCACATAACGAACAATCATACTCCCGATAGAATAGAGATGGTGCACATATCTCTCTCCGGGGAGCATATCTACAATCTTGCCAAAAGTGAGGTCCATCACAATATGGACATGGATCATCAAGATAAGATTTCCAACCACCAAGCTCATGTTCATTCCACGATGCCATATTAATAAGTAAACTAAACTAATAATCTACCTAACAAAAGAAATAAAAGAAAACCAAAAGCAAATATTTACAAGTTCGAATTTAAGCAAGTAGGCTAAAATTCCAAACCAACTCAATACGACGAATTATACCCCAGCAATGGCACCATTTTTGATAACGCTCAACTTACACATCAATTTAGTGCAAGGCGGTCATCGTCAATATATTTACCCAACTTTGGAGTCGGGGTCAAATCCACAGGGAACAATGTGAGTGGCGATTAAACTAGTTTGAAACTAAATCTACAAGTTAAATTCAAACAAATGATACAAAAATATAAAATGGGGGTTTTTGATGATCAGCAAATAATTGTTATTCACTTTAGTTTCTGTGTTTGTAAATCAAGAGTTTATGAAATAACCAGAATTATGTTCACTAGGGCTTCCAGTACATGACATATGCTAAAAGTGGTTCAAGATTCTCACAGTGGATAGGATAAAAAGCTATATTTATCGATGTTATGCTTAAATAGTCTCTCGACCTACTTAAGAGTTTAATTCGCTAATCCTCTCGAACTTAGGAAATTTCTATTTGTTGCCCAGATTTTACCTCAGGTTAACCAACCTTGGTACAGTATTGATTATTAAACAAAGTATTTCCGAGTCCCTATTGATAATTCACTTCCTACTATATTTGATTTCTTTCTCAAGCAATTCAAAGCAAGTGTGTCTACTATTTACAACCAACAGACATTAATTAAAACCTCGGAATTATCATGAAATCTTACCACCTTTTGAATCTTGAACACTTAGCACCTTATAAAGACCTAACCCTAGATCCCATATCTCAGGTTAATGGAATTTAGCCACTAATGAAGCAACAAACGAAATACATAATTGAATTCATAATTTGAAAGATAAACTTACAAAGATGAATAGTAACTAAAAGATAAATTACAAAGATGAATAGTAACTAGTGAATCACAGATTAGATCACAAAAGAAATTCCAAAATATTGATAATAATCCCTTCAAAGTATTTTGCTTTTTCAAGCCAAAAGTAGAGAGAGCAAAATATCAAAATATGCTATCTCAAAACTCAATATGTCGAATCCCAAGAAAAACCCTAAGAATGATTTTTAAAGTTAATCCTAAATAAGGAAATAAAATTAAAGTTGCAGTTTTTTCTCAAAATAGACGACGACATCCGTGACAGCTTATCATTAGTCTGACTTCTTATCACGGATGTCGTCAGCTCCTCTGGACTTTTAGCTTCTGCTATCTAAGGCTGACGATGATATGATGCCTTATCACCAACCTGACGGCTTAACATGAACTTCGTCATAAAAACATCTTCAACTATCATTCTTAGTTTAAGGCTGATGGCATCCTTGACAGCTTATCACTAGGCTGATGACTTATCATTAACGTTGTTAGCCATACTTGTCCTTTATTTTGCTTCACTTTTTAGCCTTTTTGCTTCCATTATTTTTGATTCTCCTACATCTTAACATTTACTGCAAAAATCAAAGTAAACTAATAAAAAACAACTAAAGCTGCTCAAGACCTTACAATTATTTAGAGTTAAAAGCCTCAAATGTGTTGGTGTAGGCTCACATATCAGCACCCTCAACTTAAACAATTGCTTGTCCTCAAGCAACTATAACATAACTAAAAGAATACAAAGTACAATTTGGCAGCTAACTACTCATACTAGTTCAGAATAGATTCACCATCTCCAAGGTCAGTCAATTTTAAAGCTCACTGTTGATGTTTTGAAAAACAACCATGCAACTCACAAGAATCAAGATACGGCAATAGTTCAGCAATACCAACCATGTCATACAAAGATCATAATTATCTGAACAAGTCAGTGACTAGCAACATACACAGTGTACCCGTACAACAAAGAAATCCCTTTTTCACTCATATCAGAATTCAAATACATAAACACAGGGATAAAACAAGACTCACTCTCAGAATGAAGTTCCAAACACTGCATGTCAAATGCCATAGGCTTGCCCTTATAGTCAGAACCTAAGTTTTCAGAAAGGTCAGTTAGGATCACTATAGGGTTTTTCTTAAGATTGTAACGTAGGACAGGGGCTGGTATGATATTCATGGATATTTAGAGTGACTATGCCTCTTTGACACTACACTAAACTCTTGGGGATTCAACTCTCAACCTTGTTTTATTCCTCTCTTTTATTGATCACACATGCTCAAGATGGATGTGGTCTTTTTAATTATCATATTATCTTTTTATCAAGGTAAGACTAACCGTGCAAGTTCTGGATTCACATACAATGTGAACTGAGTTAGACCTCACACACACATGGCATACAAATACATAGCACATCACTACTTATCCAGTTCGTGCAATTATTTAGCACTGATTATTAAGTTCCCAGAACTAATGCCACAAAAAAATGCACTGTGGTCACAATTAGATGCAGTACACACAGTATTACAAATAGACACTTGGAAAGGTGCTAAAAAATCACTCAACATATTAATTGCCTCATTACTTGTATTTCTCCTAGTTAACCATAACACATCACAAAACAAAACACAATACGCCTAAATATTCCGGATCTACTAGGAACAAGACTCCACAAAAAAAAGGCACAACAACAAAAACCTACGGAGGACATCAACACCCACAAGTATCCCCACCCTTAACTTAAAATCATATAATGTCCCCAATTCATCAAACCAAAACAAGAGAGTTATAAACATACCTGTAGCACCACGGGTGAGAAGATCTGATGTCAATCACATAATACGAATACAAAAAATAAAATACCTTGGGTTGCCTCCCAAGAAGAACCTAATTTAATATCGCGGAATGAGTCAGTTATCTTAACTACTCAGACTTCATCAAGATACCTTGTTGATAATTATTTATGTATTCACTTGTAGGATTTGAAACGTCGACCCAACTTTTGATCAGTAAGTCTTCTAGGCGCATTGGGGAAATGTGAGGGCATGATAAGGAATATTCTATCACTCCACTTCAAAGACTTCAACCGCTTGCCCAATTTTGCATTAAACTTTTATGTGTGCTAATTTGGCAACAGTTAGAATCTTAAACAACCACTAAATGGACGTCGATCTTTAAGCTTCTTGGCCTTCAAGATTGGGGTTGTAGTATATCCTTTTGGAAGGACAAACTCTAAAATATAAGAATCTTCCTCTTCATTTTCAAAACTCATCATTTTCTTGGGTGATTCGACTTTCATCACATCCACCAAGTATAATTTTGAAAAGTGGTTTGAATGAGTAATAAAAAACAACTAAAGCTGCTCAAGACCTTACAATTATTTAGAGTTAAAAGCCTCAAATATGTTAGCGTAGGCTCACACATCAACACCCTAAACTTAAAAAATTGCTTGCACTCAAGCAACCATAACATAAATTAGAGAATACAAAGTACAATTTGGTAGATAACTACTCATACTAGTTCAGAATACATTCACCATCTCCAAGGTCAGACAATTTTAAAGCTCACTGTTGATGTTTTGATAAACAACCATGCAACTCACAATAATCAAGATACGGCAATAATTCAGCAATAACAACCATGCCATACAAAGATCACACTTATCTAAACAAGTCAGTGACTAGCAACATACACAGTGTGCCCTACAACAAAGAAACCCCTTTTTCACTCATATCAGAATTCAAATACATAAACACAGGGATAAAACAAGACTCACTCTCAAAATAAAGTTCCAAACACTGCATGTCAAATGCCACAGGCTTGTCCTTATAGTCAGTACCCAAGTTTTCAGACAGGTCAGTTAGGATCACTATAGGGTTTTTCATAAGGTAGTAATGTAGGATATGGGATGGTATGATATTCATGGATATTTAGAGTGATTATGCCTCCTTGACACTATACTAAACTCTCGGTGTTTCAACTCTCAACCTTTTTTTATTCCTCTCTTTTATTGATCACACATACTTAAGATGGATGCAGTCTTCTTAATTGTCACATTATCTTTTTATCATCTTTTACACAACTTTCTCATTTATTATTCCTTTTTCGCCTCACCCAACTTTTTATTCTTTTCTTTTATTCTTCTTCTCTTCATACTCATTGTGTATCACGCACCCCTATGGTAGCCAGCCTCAACTTAGGCTATTTGCCTAAGTTAAGGTGGACAGTGTCCAAGGAGGACCAATGCCCAAATAGGTTCAATGTGATATAAACGGGAAGGTGACAGGTGTCATGAAAAAAATAGGCTATTCAGGCTCAAAAAAGGGATCAAGGGATATTATGTATACAGGGAAGGTCATTTAGGCTAAAAGTGGGCTAATATCAGAACGGCCTATGATCCTCTCCTAACCCCTATCCTACAACCAAGGCAAGACTAACCGGGTAAGTTCTGGATTCACACACAAAGGGAACTAAGTAAGACCTCACACACACATGGCTCAAAAATATATCTCTCATCACTACATATCTGGTTCGTGCAATTGTTTAGCTGATTATCAAGTTGCCAAAACTAATGCCTCCAAAAGATGCACAGTGGTCACAATTAGATGTTGTTCATACAGTATTACAAATAGATACTTGGAAAGGTACTTAAAAATCATACAGCATATTAACTGTCTTATTACTTGTATTTCTCCTAGTTAACCACAATACATGACAAAACAAAACACAATACGCCTAGATATTCTAGCTCTACTAAGAAATAGACTCAGGGTAGAAGAGGCACGATAACAAAAACCCACGGAGGACATCAACACCCACAAGTAGCCCCACCCTCAACTTAAAATCATGCAATGTCCCCAATGCATCAAACCAAAACAAGAGAGTTACCACGGTAGCGAAAATCTAATGCCAATCACTTAATACGAATACAAACGACAAAATACCTTGGATTGCCTCTCAAGAAGTACCTAGTTTAGTGTCGCAGCATGACTCAGTTATCTTGACTACTCAGACTTCATCAAGATACCTTATTGATAATTATTTATATCTCCACTTGGAGGATTTGAAACGTCGACCCAACTTTTGATCAATACATCTTCTAGGCGCATTGGGCAAATGTGAGGGCATGATTAGAAATGTTCTATCACGCCACTTTGAAAACTTGAACCGCTTACCCAATTTCGTATCAAACTTTTATTTGGGCTCATTTGCCAACAGT
The DNA here is from genome assembly GCF_002878395.1 of Capsicum annuum. NCBI lineage: Eukaryota > Viridiplantae > Streptophyta > Magnoliopsida > Solanales > Solanaceae > Capsicum > Capsicum annuum. The sequence goes on from NC_061113.1 coordinate 170,705,586, forward strand.
CAGAATCTTAAACAGCCACTAAATGGACATCGATCTTTAAGTTTTTTGGCCTTCAAGATTTGGGTTGAAGTATACCCTTTTGGAAGGACAAACTCCAAAATGAACAAATCTTTCTCCTTATTTTCAAAATTCATCATTTTCTTAGGTTATTCGACTTGCATCACATCCACCAAGCATAATGTTAAAAAGTTGGTTGAATGAGAACTAACTCTCAATTTTAGAGTAGCATCCCTATTAGTATTTTTACCCCACAATGGACTAGAGTCTTCACAAGGATTGTGCTTGATTTCTTATTTTGACTCGAGTACCATTTCCTCGTATTTGGCATCTTCATTCATAAATTGTTTGGTTGGTTGGGAAATCACCGAGGGTTGCTCAACATCAAGCGCATCATCAACCTCAGATTCTTGCTCCTCATTTTCACACTCGTCCATTTTGTTAGATGATTCCACAGGCAAGATACAATCTAAACAAAATGTGAAAAAGTGCTTTGAATGCTTGACCTCTATATCCATATCCTCTATCATTCTTCTTTCCTAATTATTTGCCCTTATGTCTTCATGTATATCATGTATGATATCATTTGTTGTATCCACACACTCCAACATTAGTTGAATCATAGCTTCAATGCCACTCTTCCTGATTCTTCGTTCTTTCTTTTCTTGACCGTAAGACCTGTCTAAATCATAAGAAGAACTAGAATTTAGGTTAGCATACCGGAGGGAGAGGGCATTTGGGCAATCACTCTAATGTCCATCTTGACCACTTCATAACGAACAATCATACTCCCGGTAAGATGGAGATGGTGCACACATCTCTCTCTAGGGAGCATATCTACAATCTTGCCAAAACTGAGGTCCATCACAATATGGACATGGATCATCAAGATAAGGTTTCCAACAACCAAGCTCATGTTCATTCCACAATGCCATAGTAATAAGTAAACTAAAATAAAAATCTACCTAACACAAGAAATAAAAGAAAACTAAAAACAAATATTTAGAAGTGTGAATTCAAGCAAGTAGGCTAAAATTCCAAACAAACTCAATACGCTGAATTGTTGCCCAGCAACGGCACTATTTTTGACAACACTCAACTTACATGTCACTTTAGTACAAGGCAGTAGTCGTCAATATATTTACCCAACTTTAGAGTCGGGGTCAAATCCATAGGGAACAATGTGAGTGGTGATTAAACTAGTTTGAAACTAAAGCTACAAGTTAAATTCAAACAAATTATACGAAAAGATAAAATAGGGGATTTCGATGATCAACAAATAATTGTTGGTCACTTTAGTTTCAGTGTTTGTAAATCAAGCGTTTATAAAATAACCAAAATTATGTTAACTAGGGCTTCCGCTAGATGACAGATGCTAAAATTGGTTCAAGATTCTTACAGTAGGTAGGACAACAAGCTATCTTTATTGATTTTATGATTAAATGTCTCTCGATCTACTTAAGCTTTTAATTTCCTAATCCTCTCAGACCGAAGAAATTTCTATTTACTGCCCAGATTTTACCTCAGGTTAACCAACCTTGTTATAGCGCTGATTATTAAACAAAGTATCTCTGAGTCCCTGTTCATAATTCACTTCCTACTATATTTTATTTATTTCCCAAACAAATCAAAGTACGTGTGTCTACTATTTGCAACCAACAGACATTAATTAAAACCTCAGAATTATCAAAAAATACTACCACCTTTTGAATTTGGAACACTTAGCACCTTATCATGACCTAACCCTAGATCCTATAACTTAGGTTAATGGAATTTAGCCACTAATGATGCAACAAATAAAACACATAATTAAATTCATAATTTTAAAGATAAACTTACAAAGATAAATAATAACTAGTGAATTGCAGATTAGATCACAAAGGAAATCCCAAAATACTAATAATAATCTCTTCAAAGTATTTGCTTTTTCAAGCCAAAAGTAGAGAGGGAAAAATATCAAAATATGCTATCTCAAAACTCAATGTGTCAACTCCCTAGAAAAACCCTAAATAATGATTTTTATAGTTAATCCTAAATAAGGAAAAAAAGTTAAAGTTGCAGCTTTTTCTCAGAATAGACAACGACATTCGTGACAGCTTATCAAAAGTCTGATGGCTTATCACGGCTGTCATCAGCTCCTCAGTACTTTTGGCTTCTGCTGTCTAAGGCTGACGACAAAGTTAACACCTTATCATATACCTGACGGCTTATCACGAACGTCGTCACAAAAATATCTTCAACTCTCACTCTCTATTTAAGGGTGACGGCATCCTTGACAGCTTATCATCAGGCTGACGACTTATGATAAACGTTGTCAACCACACTTGTCCGTTATTTTGCTTCACTTTTCAGCCTTTTTGCTTCCATTATTTTTGGTTCTCCTACATCTCAACATTTACTGCAAAAATCAAAATAAAACAATCAAAAACAACTAAATTTGCTCAAGACCTCATAATTATTTAGAGTTAAAAGCCTCAAATATGTTAGCATAGGCTCACACATCAATATGGTGGCTTCGTAGGTCTAGAACTTAAGGATTGTAACTAATGATCCATGCCTAACTGACGGGGGAACCTCCATCCCTGCATTCAGTCGGTGCTATGTGTTACTCCTAACTGAATGACACCAGTACATATTTATATTCAACATAGAAAAATACTGATGAGTGCTCATTCTGATATCATTCAAAAATATAGAGACACAAGTCTAATCTAAATAAGTTGTAACCTGAAAGATATAACATGCATGACTTACTTAGTTATCGTGTGTTCATAACCTACCATCATAATCTATTTCAAAATATCCTCATAAATTATGGAATAGTTCATTGTATGGGAAAATCATGAATTACAACCCGTATTACAATAACAAATCATGAGGTGGAAATTTGTATTATCAAACATATGGTAACACCATTATCATGAGGGAAATATGCTTTCATTTTTTAAAATCAAGACAATTGAGGATGATTTATAGAATTTATAATCCATATAAAACTTTACCAATTCAAAGAAAATAGATTTATACTTGTAGAAATAGGAAATTATTGGGAGTCAATTGGTGGAAGGAACCTATTGATGAATATCCCACATACCTGAAGTAGAAGCTTGGATGAAATTATTGAGGTTGGACTTGTTCTTGAGAACCCCTAGTTGTTTGACGAAGAAAGGGAAACCATCTCTCTAGAATCTCTCTGGTGCATTTGAGGGTTGTGTTATTAATTGGGGTTGTTGGACATTTTTATACCACCCCTTGTGAAGCTAAAATGACATGGTTTGGATTTTAAGGGAGTGGGAAAAGACATACAAGCCCCTATAACAACATGTAGAAAACCTCTCTCCTAGTTCCTACAGCTTACCCTACAACACGTTGGGGCTGACTATGAGTCATAGTTAGCCCAGAATACCATCTTTTAACTAAGACTACGACTCATAGTGATCCTCAATAAGTCGTAGTCTAAGTCTATAACACCCCAAATCTGTTACCCGAAATGCCACACGGTACCTTAAAGGACAACAAGCTAACCCATGACTAATATCTATAAATGAGCACTGAATAACATACTGTATTAATACAGAATAAAAGGCTGAAAAGCCATAATGTTCAAAAATCTATTAAAAAATAATATCTGGAGATACGGTATATCAATAGCAAAATAACTCAAATAACTGTCTAAATATACTAGTCTAAAAGCCTCTAAACTATTTGAATAAGGAGTTGATGGGACATGTTCCCAACTAACTCCAACTGCTGAAATAAAATAAGTACTGAAAGAATGAAATAGTCAAATAATAACATCCTCGAATGATGAGGACTCATTGCTAGTCTGTCTACTGAATGACTGATGTACTAAGGATGATCTATGGTATAAAACACCATAGTGTAAAAGAAAAGTATGTGTCAATACATGAGAATGTACTGGTATGCAGGTGAGGTAAACTGAATGCAAAGGTTCATATGCATGAACTATAACTTACTGATATTGAATGTGTAAGTACATGAGAATGTACTAGTCATGATAATACTGAATCTGAATACTGATAACATGAGTTTTGTATTAACTGAGTGACTGTGTCTGAAAGTCCTAATTCTAATAGAACTAGATGAGTTCAATGCTTACCTTTGTGACTGTATCTGATAGTCCTGAATCTGAAGAACTATCTGAGTTCTTTTACTAAGGCTGAGACTGAGACTGTAGGAGCTAGTCATCTAATCAAAATTCCCCTAATAAGTTATTATAGCTGAGTTGGGGTCTAATCTATAACCCCAATTGGAAGGGTGTCAATACTGCGCCACTAGTAAGGACAAGCTTTGAGTGACCCTCATCTGGCAGTGTCCCCAAAGGAGAATGGTGGGATCCTTGTCTGGAAGTGTTAATCCACCTCATCAACTCTCAACTGACAGTGTTGATGTCTCAACCTATGATGGCTATATAGTTCTAGAATATAAGGACTGATTTAAGGTTCACACCCTCTACTGTCAGTGTGTTCCCTCGTCCTTGGGTTTGCTCGGTGCTGAATCCTACTTCCAACTGAGTAGACACTGAACTGATTATACTGAGATGAACAGTACTGAGTTCATTGAGTTTCACGAACTGATAGAATGTTACTGAATCCTATTAACTGACTGAGTTCATGATATTACTGAGTTTTCCTGAGTCATGTAACTGACTAAATTCTACTGATCATGGCGTGACTAAGATTATCATAAAACTGACATTGGCTCTAGGTACACAGCAAAATTATTGGGTATAAATACCCCCAGGACTCGATGGAATAAAAGTAATTTGCGGCATAAGTTCGTAAGCACAACAATGGCTACACATATATCCATAATTCATTGACTAAGACATTTCATCAAACACTTGACATGCATTAACTTGTACATGAATGGGGATTTTATACTATCATACTATAATGGCACATTTTCCTTCACATAGGCATTTAATCAAACATATGGGGAGCATAATTTGGTTATACCACCATCAATGCATCTAATTATCATGGTTACATAAATAAATTTTCAATTTAAAGGGTTTATCATTAATATTATGCAAATCATCGCATACTAGGATCAATCATTGGAACATGTAATTTAAAACATGAATCAAAACTCAACAAAAACATGGACATGAATTTCAATTCAACTAAATCATGAACATTCATAAATACAGAATCTTTGGAATTTAAAAAGAGATTCTTGAGCTTCATGGGTGAAAGGGACCCATGAATCAACACTTAACATACCTTGATTGTGAGTTTGTTGAAGTTCTTGGACTTGAAGAACTTGAATCTCTTAGTTTCTTGAAGAAGGGTTGGGATCTTGTTCTTGGGGATTGATCTTTAAGAGAAACCCTAATTTGGTGTTGTAGATGAATAATGAAGTAATGAGCCCTGGTTTGGTATAATTAGGTATTAAAAAGGGTGGAAAAGACCAAAACACCCTTATAAAAATGGATTTAAATTTCTAAATGGGATCTGTGACGTCTTGGGAAAGGGTCCATCGCTGGCTCAACGGCCCGTCAACCTTCCCGTCGTACTAGGCCATAATGTGATATTTATTCCTTGGTTGCGATGGTTTAGGCGAAGGTCCATCGGCCATTCTATCATGCCTGGCCAGAAGGTTGACTCACTGCCTTCACTACGATAGCTTAGTTGAGGACCCGTCTCTAGATTGACGGTCCGTCGGCCCTTTCCATCGCACCTGGGCAATTCAGATTGCTTTCTATATTTTGTCCATAACTTTCTACCTCGATACCGTATTTAGGTGAATTTGGTATCTATGGAAAGCTTATTCAATTTTCCACATAAAAAGAAAGTCAAAAGCTTGAAAATTCAGCATGTATAAAAGTGGATTCATCCTTTAAAGCAAGTATTTAATATTTTTTGGGCAATTTTTAATCTAGGTAAAAGTATGGGGTATTACAAAGTTATAGGCTGGGATCCAGGGATTCTTAGAACATTCTGATAGGACTATGACTTTCCACCAAATGACTCGTAATGATAACCCCATGGTCTATCGTATGAGAGGTTTAGAACATGAAATATTGGGGGCATTACAATATCTCCTCCCTGGGATCATTTGTCCTTGAAAGAAGCTAGCTAAGCTCGAGTCCGAGGAAGACTGAAATCATGATATGAGTTGAATCATGACTAAATATCTAAATCTGAAAACATGATGCATAGACTGAACTAAATTCATGAATGTGCTTAATGATATAAGTATGATTAGATATCTAAGATAGAATACATGAGAATTAATATAAAGAGACATTACCCCAAGATGAATTTAATTTCATAGAGAAGAGATCGGGATACTTGGTTTGCATATCAGCTTCTGCTTCTCAAGTAGCTCCCTCAACGAACTAATTTATCCATAAAACCTTTACTAATGCAACTTATTTATTCCTTAATCTATGAATCTGGCGATCAAGAATCTCAACTAGGACTTCCTTATATGAGAGGCTATTTTCCAAGCCTACTCTCTAAAGGAACTACTAAAGCTAGGTCACCAATTCATTCTTTAGGAAAGAGACATGTAACACTAGGAGTACTATTGCTAACTCTGCAGGCAACTCTAACTCATAAGCTACTTTCTCAAAATGTCTCAAGATCCTATATGTGCCAACACAGCAGGGACTAGGCTTCCCCTTCTTTCCAAACCTCTTGACCCTTTTCATAGGTGAAATCTTTAGATACACAAAATCACTATTATCAAACTCAAGATCTCTTCTTCTTATGTCTGCATAAGGTTTTTGATGACTTTGAGTAGTCTTAGCCTCTCTCGAATCAACTAAACTTTCTCTATCGCCTCAAATAATTAATCTAGCTTAATTAAGGAAGCCTTACCAACTTCAAACCATCCTATAGGAAATCGACACCCCCTACTATAGAGAGCCTGAAATTGAGCCATCAAGATATTGGAGTAGTAACTGCTATTGTAAGCAAACTTAATAAAAGGTAAATGGTTATCCCTAATACCCTCAAAATCGATGAAATAATCTCTCACCATATACTCTAAGGTTTGAATGGTCCTTTCTGTCTGACCATCTATCTGGGGATGAAAAAATGTACTAAGGTCAACTTAGGTTCCAAGATCTTTTTGAAAAGCCTTCCAAAAGTTGGAGGTAAACTAAGTACCTCTATCTGAAATGATGGTCAAAGGGACCCCATGTAATTTAAGTAATTCCCTAAGATAGAGTCTAGCATAATATTTTTCTGAAAAAGAAGTATGAACCACTGAGAAATGGGTTGACTTAGTTATCCTATCCATAATGACCCAAATAGAATCATGCTGATGATACATAAGAGGTAACCCCATAACAAAATCCATGTTCACCACTTCCCACTTCCAAATACGGATGCTGAAATCCTGAAGCATACCATTAGGTCTCTGGTGCTTAAATTTAACATGCTGACAATAGATACTTTGCCACGAACTCCGCAATGTCCTTTTTTATACCATTCCACCAATAGACTTCTCCTAAATCACAATACTTCTTAGTGTCTCCTAGATGAATAAAATACCACAAACCATGTTCTTTATGTAACATTCCCAGCCTCAAACCATCCTCATTCAGAACATATAATCTACCTTAGCAACGAAGCACACCATCTCCCCTTTAGGAGAAAACCTCAACTTTGTGATCCCAAACTATCTCCTTCAACTTAACCAAAATAGGATCTTTGTCTTATTTTTTTTTACTTTATAGACCACAGAGGACTTCAAACCATTCTAAACCCATATACTACTTTTGATCAAATACACCAACCGAACACCTAATTTAGAAAGTAGATGAACCTTGAGAACTAACTCCTTTTTATCCTCCTTAATATAGGCAACACTTCTCATAGACAATATACTAAGGGAATCAACCATAATATTGGCCTTACCCGAGTGATATATTACACTCATATTGTACTCTTTCAACAATTCAAGCCATCTTATCAGATGAAGATTAAGATCTTTTGGTAAACACATACTATAAACTCTTGTGACCGGCAAACACGTAAATATGAACACCATGAAGGTAATGCCTCCAAATATTTAAGGGAAATAAAACTATTTCCAACTTGAGGTCATAATTTGGGAAATTATTCTCATGGGGTTTAAGCTATCCGGAGGTACAGGCTATGACCTTATCTCACTGCATCAATACATAACTAAGACCCACTCTAGAAGTATCACAATAAACTACAAACCCATTAGAACCCTCTGGTAGGGTCAATATTGGAGTGGAAGATTCGAGTCTTCAACTCCTAAAAACACTTCTTATAAGAATCTAACCACTGAAACTTTACTTTCTTCTAATTTAGTCGAGATATGTTAGAATCAATAGATGATGATCTCTCAACAAACTATCTATAGTAATCAACTAAGCCCAAGAAGCTTCAGATATCTAATAGTGAAATGGGTCTAATCCATTTTCTTCCTGCTTTGGTATTTTGAGGATCAACTCGAATGCTGTCATAAGAAATGATATGACCAAGGAATGCTAGTAATCTCAACCAGAATTCACACTTGCTGAACTTAGTGAATAACTGGTGATCCTAAAGGTTCTGTAAAATAATTCTCAGGTGTCTGCATGATCATTTTCACTATAAGAATGACAAGGATGTCGCCTATAAAGACTATGATGAACATGTATAAGTACTTCTTAAACATTCTGTTCACAAAGTCCATAAAAGTTGCAGGGGCATTTGTTAGTCCAAAAGACATAACTACAAATTCAAAGTGACCATACCGAGTTCTGAAGGTTGTATTTAGAATGTAATATTCTCTAACATTAAGTTGATAAAAGCCGGGTCTGAGGTTTATCTTAGAGAAATAATTTGCACCCTAGATCTTATCGAACAAGTCATCAATCCTGGGAAGGGGATACTTATTCTTGATTATAACTCTGTTCAAATGATGGTAGTCGATGCACATTCTGAGGGAACCATTATTCTTGCGTACAAAGAGAATTAGATCATCCTATGGAGAGACACTAGAAATAATAAAACCCTTATCAAAGAGGTCTTTCAATTGTTATTTCAATTCCTTAAGCTCAACTGGAGCCATTCTATAAGGTAGAATTGAAATAGGCTAGGTATCTGGAAGAAGATCTATTCCGAAGTTGATTTCCCTCTTAGGAGGAACTCTGGGAATATCTTCAGGAAAGACATCTGGGAACTTATTTAATATAGGGACAGACTCAAACCTTGGACTTTCTGAACTTGAGTCCTTGACTCAGATGAGATGGTAAATACAACCCTTAGAAATTATTTTTCTTGCCATATGGTAAGAAATAAATTAACCTATATAGCTGAGGTACTACCTCTCCATTTGAAGACTAGCTCATTAAGAAACAAGAATACAATGGTCCTATTCCTACAATTAAGTAAGGTATAGTAGGAATAAAGTTAATCTATGCCAAGAATGACATCAAAATCTGATATCTTTAATTATACAAGATCTACTAAGAAAACTTTCTAGGACACTATGAATGGGCAATTTCTGTATACTAGTCTGGATATGATGGCACTACCTACTAGAGTAGATACTGAGAGGGTTCTAATAAAATATTGAAACTATACCAAAGTCTACGGCTATATAAAGTTTTATGAAGGAAATTGAAGATCCGAGGTCTAATAATGCATAAAAATAAAGATGGAAGACTTGTAACATACCCATAACTATATTAGGAGAACTTTCCTGATCCTGTCAAGTCTGAAAGGCATAGAGTTTGTTTTGACGCTGCCCACTAGTAGCACTAGAGGTGGCACCCAGCTGAACTGGGCGGCCTAATAGATCTTAAGAATTTGTCTAACCCTACTGATGCTTATTTCTACCCTTCCACATATTTACTAGGTAGTCCCTTATCCTATGGGTTGACTTACCACACCTAAAACATGCTTCACTGCCTACCCTGCACTCGTCCTAATGGTTCTTGCCATATCTTTTGCAGGTTAGATTGGTGCGACCATTATTCACACTACCTTAAGACTTAGATCACGGTACTCTATCCTGATTATCTTATTTAAATTTAGGAACTGGCGTACTGGTTGAAGATGGGGCTGGATCTAAAATTTTTTAGTGAAACTAAGAACGGCTACTACTATTCAACCTTTGCTATGAGAAGTTGAAATTACCAGTTCTGACCCTCTTATTCTCCCTTTCTTTATCTTTGAGCTTATCCTCCTCAATTTGCTGAGCATGAACCATTAACCTAGAAAGGTCCATCTCCTTATTTAAAATCTTTGTCTTTCATTCGTTGAACATATCATCTGATACACCAGACATAAACTAGATTTTTTAGGACTTGGAATCAGCTACCATAGTTGGAGCATACCTTGCTAACTTAGTAAATTTGAGGGAGTACTCCTTCTCACTCATGTTTTCCTATTCTAGATTAATGATTTCTTGAACCTTATCCTCTCTCAACTCTAATGGGAAGAACCTATCTAGAAAAATAGTACAAAATTCATCCTACTCTACAGGCCCTGCATTGGCACCTATGTTTTTTTTTCATTTCTTAACTAAAGTATGAGCCATGCTTTGCAATTGGGAAATGGCCAAGTCATTATTCTCGTTGGAAGTGACACCCATGATATTCTTTACTTTTTGCACACAGTAAAAAAACTTCTATGGATCCTCCTTAGACTTGGATCTAGAGAACACTGGAGGATTTATTCAAGTGAAGTCTCAGATTCTAGCAGCGGTTGTGTTAACTAAGGGTTGGCTGGACCAATAAAATTCCTAATAATTCTTAGCAGCCATAGACTCGGTCAATACAGTGAAGATGACTCTAAATTTGATGTGAGAGGCCTACTCATTAAGAGGGTCTTCGAGAATAGACGGGGCATGCTGGTCACTATTTCTCCTTCTATTAGCCCTTCTAGAAAGCATTTTCTATAAATGGTAGAGGATGAGTTAGAAGGAAAAGTTTAATAGAGCTTACACTCCATCATATGACATAAATACTAAAAATAGTGAAACACTCCTAAAATGTCTCATGGCCTCTCGTCCATAAGCATGGTGCGCTTCACACCCATGAACAAGACTCTATTTGACATGACTTTCTGACACCCTAGGAAACTTTAAAAACCTTAGGCTCTAATAAAAAAAATTTCATAACCGTAGACTACCCCCTAGTCGTAACAAAGTGCTTAAGGCGATAAATGACCCCAAGTTAACCCATGGTCTGATATCTGCTGCGAGCACTGAAAAAAGAAGCAATATAACATGATTTGTAGTAGATAAAATAAATGAAACTTTTATAAAAATAGAATACTCAGCATGTCTGAACATCTGATAAAATACTAAACACAAATCTGACAATCTTAAATCCTCTAAAACATAAGGAGTTGCTGGTACGAACCCCCAACAAACTCTGCCTGACTAAATAGGGAAAAATACTAAAAGTAATTATGAATAAATTGTCTAAAAATATGAGGACTCACCACAACTGCTTCTAAGTGGCACACGAACTGGCTATGTATGATCCAGGGATCTAGGTGTGCAAACCTCTATTGTGAAATCAATATAGTGCAAAAAATAGTATATAGTTAGTACTTTGAATGTACTGGTATGTAAGATAGGACTAAGTGAAATATATATATATAAGTACTGAGCACGAATTCATGATCATGTAAAATGAATGTAAGACCAAGCATGATCATGTACTAAAATAATTAGTAAAACTGAATAACTAATAAACTAAACACTTGGTCATGCAAAACTAAGCTTATATTTCCTGAATACTAAACTAAGGCTGTAGGAGATAACAAAGACTGACATACCCCAACCTAAGAAAATTGAGGCCCAACCTGTAACCCCAATTGGTAGGGTACTGATACCTTACAAGGGTTACCAACATGGATGATGATATGGATCCACAAGGATGATGTCCCAAAGGACGAGGGTGGCATGCCTCTACTGATGGAGGACCTATTTAATCTATGGTGGTAGGTCTAAAATATAGGGATAGCTACTAAAGACCCATGCCTAACTGATGAGAGAGCTTCCATCCCTGCATTCACTCTATGCTAAGTTTTATTCCCTACTGAATGACATGGTTAGTTATTTATATTCATTATTGTATAATACTGATTAGTGCTTATTGTGATATCATTCTAAAATATAGAGATAAAAGTCTAATCCAAATGACTTATATGCTGAAAGCTATAATATGCATGATTTACTTAGGCATCGAGTATTCATAACCCACCAACACAAACTATTTCAAAATATCCTTGAAATTATGGAACATTTCATTGTATGGGAAAATCATAAATCATAACCCGCATTATAATAACAAATCATGAGGTGAAACTTTGCATTATCAAACATATGTTTACACCATTATCATGAGGGAAATATGTTTTTATGGTTTAAAATCAGAATAATCAAGGACAATTTATAAAATTCATAATCTATATGGAACTTCACTAGTTAGAAGAAAAAGGATTTATACTTGTCAAAATAGGGAATTCATGGGACTCAACAGATGGAAGGAACCCATTGATGAATATCCCACATACCTAAAGTAAAAGCTTGGATGAAATTCTTCAGGTTGTCCTTGTTTCTTAGAAACCCTAAGTGCTTGAGAAAGAATGGAAAACCGTCTCTCTTGATTCTCTTTGGTGGATTTGAGGGTTGTGTTATGAATTGGGTCTATTGGACCTTTTTATGCCACCCCTTATGAAGCCAAAATGACATGGGTTTTGATTTAAAGGGAGTGGGAAAATACATAGAAGCCCCTAGAAAAAACATGAAGAAAAACCTGCTCCCAGTCCCAACGGCTCACCCTATGAATCATTGGGATAACTTCGAGTTATAGTCTAAGTCGTATAATGGTATTGTAGGATTCTGAGAACATTTTGATTTGACTATGAATTTCTACCTAATGACTCATTATGACTAACTAAAATTTATTTGGTGAAGTCGTAGTCTAAAGTTGGGCCCTTGAATCATACACTGGTCAGGCTACACGTCCATGCAATGACTCATAAGGTCAGAGTACGAGTCGTACCTTGGACTCGTAACCACTAGAAAATATTTGTGGGTACACACTTCTGTTACTACAAGTCTCTCCCTATAACTCGTAGACACTAATTACGAGTCTTGGCAATAAGTCGTAGGCACTGGACCATATATGGGACCTTTACTAGTATGACTATGACTCACTCATGACAACTCATCATGAGTGATTATGACTTTCCTCCTGAGTCATAGTCATAGTAGTGTAATAGGTCCTTTGGGAAAATTTTACCCAACTTCTTACCATAATATCAAATGGAGTCATGTCTTTAGACAATGGAAGACCAACCTGATGGGCTATCTTATAAGAGGTTTAGAACATGAAATCTTGGGTCATTACATTATGACTGTAGAGAGACCAGTTACCAGTCCAAAGGTGTCCCTAACATGGAAGTATTAGTCAATCAACATATCCAGATTAGTCTCTTGGAGTTGTGCAACCTTTGGTTAGAAGAAGTGCACCTTTTTGTTTAGTTGATTGTTTAAAGTTCAATTCGGGATTGGACACGCTCAAATTCATACTACTTTGGGAATATCATGAATATGAGTCCAGAATCATTTAATATAGGTGTGATTTGAATTATTATCCTTTACTTTCTATTTGAGTCGAGTTGGGGTTTTTATACCCATAGGTGAGTTTATGCCATTATATTACTATACAACTTTTTTTATAAATTAGTGGAGATACATGCTTATTTGAGTACCTCAAGCAAGATGATTTATTTTAGCAGTGGATGATGTCTTATAAAATTAAGATACTTAATACACTTAAAACAATAAACTATTTCAAATCCAAAGGGGGAGATATTGCAATACCCTGAAGTTTCCTAACTAATTTCGTCCCAAGAATGTATAGTATTAGCTTCTAAATTAAATGATTTTTATTCCATGGGGAATTTTTAATATTTTCACATTTTGTCATGTGGGAAATCCAATAAGCTTTCCATCAATATAAGATTCTCCTAAATTCGATAACCGGGTAAGAATTTATGACTATTTCAAGTTTTCATCGTAAAATAGTGCCATATTAGTCAGTGACGTGCCACACCACAAGAGAAAATGGCATTTTTCAAATTCCATCAGGGGTCCACGATAGTGGAGCATGGCGCCAAACTTCCAGGTTGCAAATGAAGAAGCAACAGGATGGCTCTGCGTCACGCCATTCGTCTATTTCCCAATTGTCAAATTCCAGTAACACGGCGTGATAGCGCCACGTCGTGCCAGGGGTCTAGGTCGGGAAATTTTCACCAATTTTAAAAGAAATCTCCAGGGTTAAAAGGGTTAATTTTCCACCCCTATTTAAACCCAATAACACATGATTTAGCAATTCTTTACTCAAAATATACTAGTTTCTCTCAATTTTCTCTCAAGAAGAAGCTAGGGTTTCAATTAGGGATTCAATTTCAAGAAAGTCTCTCCATCTATGTTCACTAAACCATGAACTAAGGTATGCATTGTGTTGATTTATGGATTCTTTTCATCCATAAAGCTCAAGAACCCTATTTTAAATTATGAATCATGATTATTATGTTGTGGGTTGCTCAAGTTATGTGATGGTTGTTGTTTGATTCCCATGTTGGGATCCTTATGTGAAATTATGAAAACTACGTTAGCATATAAATTGAAACCCATGAATTTCATTGTTTATGATTTGTGAAATTTGATGATTTCACCTATGCCTCAAGTTGTACAAGTAAGGTGTTTGATAAAATGCCTAAAGGGATAGAAATTAGTGACCCAAATGACAATGTAAGCTTTAACCATAAGTTCAAAATGACTTCCATGTTATTATAATGTATTGAATTGTTGTTGGATTGCTCATGAGTTAGCCTTACGAAATTATGCTATGTATACATGTTATCTTATTCACGTACCAAGCTATGATAATCAAATGCCCATGAAATATCTCTAATTATTGTGTTATGGATGGTTGATGTTGGTCACTTATTAAAGAATGTCATGCCTTGTCAGTTTCTCTCTATCGAGTCTTGGGGTACTTGTACCCAACAAGTTAGTTGTATGCCTAAAGCCAGTGTCATGTTTTCATGATATCCTCAGTCAATCCATGATCCATAAAACTCAGTCAGTCATGTGACTCAGGAAAGATTAGTAATTCAGTTATCTCAATAGTATTCTGTCAGTTAATGAAACTCCATGAATTCAGTGTTATAATGCCCCACAAAATCCTCTTCCAGTCTGAATCTTAGAGCGTAATTGGTAAAGAAAAAAATCTGAGTCAAAATGATTTAGAAATATCTTACCAAGTATGAAATACTTTAAATCATGTGAGAATCTATTTGATCATGAATTAAGATCATAGAGGTCCCCTAACTCAAGGATGAGTCAAAAGCTTTTCTATCGTTCAAGTTTTAGTGAGCGTCAAAACTTTGGTCAACTTCAATCAGTTATAACTCTTTGTATATATCTAATTAGAGGACCTAATATATATCAAATGAAAGCTCTTTGAATTATTTTTTTAACGATACTAATTTTGTCAAAAACCGATATCGGAGCAAAGAGTTATGCCCATTTTACTCTAACATGTCAGGATGAGAAACTGAGTGACGACATTCATGATAAGCTGTCACGAGTATGACGACCTATCAAAAAATGTCATCACTAGGGGTAGAAATTCATGCCCCGCAAAATCCTAAGCCTTAGAGCGTATTTGGTAAAGTCTAAGTCTAAATGTATCAGAAATATCTTCCAAGTATGAAATACTTTTAATCATATGCTAATCTATTTGAGAATGAATTAAGATCATTGAGGTCCCCTAACTCAAGGACGAGTTGAAAGCTTTTTTATCGTTCAAGTTTTAGTGAGCATCAAAACTTTGGTCAACTAAAATTGATAATAAAACTTTGTATATATCGACTTAGAGGACCTACAATATATCAAATGAAAACTCTTTTAATTATCTTTCAAACGATATAAATTTTGTCAAAACCCAATATAGGAGCAAAGAGTTATGCTCATTTTTCTCCAGTATATCAGGCTAAGAAACTGAGTGACGACATTCGTGATAAGCTGTCACGAGCGTGAGGACCTATCACCAATGTCGTCATCCCTGGGCAGATTTTTACCCCTGGTAATGACATTTTGTGACAACCCATCACTCCCATGATGGCCTATCACCAATGTCGTCAACCTTAACCAGAAACTCAAAATTTTAATTTTTTGTGATGATAATTTGTAACGACCTATCACCAACTTGATGGCTTGTCATGGATGTCACGACTATTTTTTTCCAGCAATTTAATGATGATTTCGTAAGGGTATTTTGATCTTTTCTCATCTTTTGGAGGCCTCTATAAATATGAGCATCTACCTCTAAACCCTAATTTCTCTATTTTATCTTTCAATTCTTTAAAGAGGGTATATCTAGGATTTTATTCAAGAACCATAATCTTTCAAAAATCAACCATAATTCTTTAAGAGTTCTTCAAGAATCAAGTTCTTCATAGTGTGGGCTTCAAGAATATTTATTACAAGTGCGGATAGGGTCTCAAGCATTAGAATTCATCTAATTTAAAAGATTAAGGTATGTAGATGTTGATTCTTGGGTCTCTTTCATCCAAGAAGCTCAAGAACCCTTTTAAAAACTCAAATATTTTTTATGTATATGAGTTGTTAATGATTTTTATGAGTTGAAATTGATGTTACATGTGTTTTTGAGTTTTTATTCATGTTTGTTTACAAGATTCATGAGCCTTGACCCTAGTAGGTGGAATCCATGTGATATTTGTGATGAATCTTCCTTATGTTTCTTTCTATGTGATGTGTTCATGATATTTGGGTGTAGAATTGGTTGAATAAGCGAAGCATGTCCCCCATAGGTTTGATAAAGAGCTTAGGTGAAGCATAAGGGCCATTATAGTATGTTGAATATGAAACCCCAAATTGTGAGCTAGTCCATGCATGCCTGGTGTTTGATGAAATGCCATAGTAAATAAATTATGCCACAATAGTATGGAAATCCCCAAGTAAGTGTAAACCCGTGCATGTCTAGTGTTTTGTTGAAGGACCTTAGTGAACAAGTGAAGATGTGATAGTAGTAAATCCTTAAGTATGTGCTCTTTAATATATGCTAAGATTTTAATACATGTCAAGTGGTTAGCAAGTAAGTTGTGAAATTATAGTATGAAGTTTCCTGAAATCATGTGCTATCCAAACACATGTCAAGACTGATATAGGTATGAAATAGTTAAGGTAAAACCTTGTTGAATGAAGTATGATCTACTAGCATGTTTCCCCCTACGTTATTATATGATTATGATTCAGAGATGCTTAAAGTGACCCCTTGGAGATTGTGATGATGAATAGAGGTTTGTGATCCTTAAATGCTTGAGGTGATGTCTTAATAACTGTGAGATGCTTTAAAGATTGTGATGATAAGAAAATTCTTATGATGATGAACAAATGCTTGTGATGTTGAATGAATGATTATGGTGATGACTAGTCAAGAATGATTATGCTTTACTTTTATGTTATTGAGTCCTGGGGGTATTTATACCCGATAATAGAGCTGTTATCTAGAGCCCGTGTTACTTTCTCAATAATTTCAGTCGAGCCATGATTCTCAAAACTCAGTGAACTATAGAACTCTGTATCCTCAGACAAGTGCAAAACTTAAGAAAGCTCAGTTACCTCTGTAATCTCTGTATCGCAAGTAATCTAGCCTCAGTTCTGTAATCAGCTCAGATAGAATAGTATTCAAGTGATTCAATTTTAATCTTAGAAGTGATTCGAGTAATCTATTCAAGCTCTGTATTATCAGTCAGATACTATAATTCGATGCCTTTTCCATCACATACGGAACTAAGTAATCTCAGTGTAACTCAGTCAGATCTTTTGAGAAACATGATCAGTATCAAATTCAGTTTAGTTGTGTTCAGTTAAGATTTTAGTTCAGAGTCTTTCAGTTAGGAGAAGAAACTACCACTGAGCGAGGGAAGGGATGACGGCTCCCGTCAGAGAGACCGAGTCGTTAGGAGTAATCCCTGGCCATCAGTAAAGACTATCACCGTCAGAGAGGTTTGACTATTATGTTACCTCAGGCCGACTTCCTGGGAGGGTCATCCCGTCAGAGAGGCTTGACCAGAGAGGTCTTTACCCGTGGCACAGTATTGACACCTTTCCAGCTGGGGTTATAGGTTGAACCCCACCTGTGGAAGGTTGGGGCATGTCGGTTAAGTAACTATTTTCTGTAGTTGCAGTTTCAGTATTAATCTTTAGAAATCAGGACTGTGTGGTACAGTCGTCTATCTCAGTGAGGAACTCAGATAGTTCTATTAATTCATGGACTATCCCATCAGATAGGCTTGGTCTCATTTACAGATTCTTATTATCATATCTAAAGATCTCCCATCAGATAGTATTGATTTGTATCTCAGATTCTATTGAGTATTGTTGTTATCAGATTTGGACATGATCATACTTCTTATCATTGATAATTGCTTCCGAAATAATCTGTTAGAAAAGTTGATATCTAATTTTGTCAATCGAAAGCAGTAAGCTTAAAATTCAGTCCTTGATGTAAGTACATCTAGACTCTCAGTTATCAGTATCAGATAAGTCAGTGATTCAGTATGTTAGTGTTAGTAGTGAGTTTAGTCTGCAATAAAGTGGTATCTGAGTTTCAGTATCTAGATTTGCGGTGATTGTGTTCAGGGTCTTTGCATTCATGTATGTGTTTTTATACAGCATCTTCATGATTATTCAACTTAGATATTGTTCATGCATGAGCCCTTGCATTAGCCTACCTTATCTACATACTTGGTATATTCCTATACTGACGCATTTGTGCTATGGTGTTTTATTTGACACCATAGGTTCAGAGGCATAAGATCCAGAGTATCCTCAGCAGTTCAGTCCCAATCAGCAGCAGTAGCAGTGAGTCCTCTTCTTTCGAGGATGAATTTTAGTTTACTATTATTGCTTTAGTCTTTGTTTATTTTCAGTTGATGGAGTTAGTTTAGATGATTTTCAAACGGATGTATTAGTATTCAGTTTTCTATATTATGAGTATTCATAGATATGTTGAACCTTATGGCTAGTTTCTGCATTTATTTAAGATATTATGCAGTGTACAGGTACAGATACAGTAAAGGGTTAGCTTGTGGTCCTTCGGGGTCATACGCACTGTGTGACGTCTCGGGATGGGATCTTAGGGCATTACTAACTTGGTATCAGAGCCTAAGGTTCAAGAGTGTCCTAGGGAGTCTGAAAAGCCGCATCTAGTAGAGTTTTGTGCATGGGAGTGTAGCGCGCCACATTTATATACAAGAGGCTACATGATGTTCTTAGGAGCAGTTTTCCTTCTTCCAATGATCATTTCGTGTGAGGGAGCATGAGCTCAAATTGGTTCTCAGTCTGTCCACTTGTTTTTTCCAATTATAGAGTATGCCTATTTACAAAGATTTTGTCTGTGGGGTTGATGATCAGCCCTCATAGCCAGTAGATCCTAAGAATGAGAGTGTGTCACATGCAAAGTTTTGGGTAGCTTTTTCGGTGCTAGCCTAAGTTATGACTAGTGTTCAGGGAAATCGTCAGGCTATAACCCCACCTCAGCAAGATGGGGACTCAGCCGCAACCAGAATCAGAAGTTTTATGAAAATGAACCCACCCGAATTCTTTGGGTCAGTAGTAGGTGAGGACCCACAGCTTTATCTAGAGAAGCTGAAGAAGATCACCCATATTATGTATTTTTTTGAGAAGGAGAGTGTTGAGTTAGCATCTTATAGGTTGAAGGATATTGCTTATGATTGGGTAGTGATATGGGAGAAGACTAGAGGGGAGAATGCAGCTTTTGTGACTTGGCTAGAGTTTCAGAGTGCCTTTCTAGATAGTTTTTCCCGCTAGAGATGAGAGAGGCTAAGGTACAAGAGTTCACGAACCTATGGCAAGGTTCGATGACCATGAAAGAGTACTGTCTTAAGTTTAACCAATTAGCTAAGTATGCTCCTGACTTGATAGCTGACCCTAGAGCGAGCATGAGTAAGTTTTTGTCTGCGGTGTCAAGTTATATGTTAAAAGAGTATAGAGTTGCTATGCTCAATAGAGATATGGACCTTTCTAGGATAATGATACATGCACAGCAGATTAAGGTAGATAAGATAAAGGAGAGAGAGCGAAAGAGTGAGTCAGAGAGCCAAAATAGGTAATCGTGGTTTCTCGTAGTCAGGGTATCAAGGTGGTAGTAGTTCTCAGTATGGTTGAAGATTTTTAGTTCCAGCTCCATCTTCAGCTAGTGTACTTGCACCTGTGTTTGGGGGAGTCAGATCTAAGGGAGCGCCAAGCTCCAACGCCCATAGTAGTGCTAGTAGTGTTCATACCCATCCGCATTATGGAGAGTGTGGCAGGGTCCACCAAAGTGTGGAGCCAGTAGTCATGTATGCTTTAGGTGTGGTGAGCCAGGCCATAGAATGCGAGAATTTAGGGTGCTGACTCAAAGGGGTAGACTCCATGCGTTTCAGGCTCGCCTTGATCGAGAAAGATCCCCTAAAATAGACCTAGGTATGTTATGAGCCCTTCATCTTTATGAAATGCATTAATAGATCATTTTCTCCTATTTTGAGTTTATATGTTATCATAAGTCATCATGAGTTTCAGATCTTGATCGGTCAATCATGATCCAGTCTGTAAGTGCCCCGCACACCGCCCCAATATTTTAGCAAAGTGTGTTTAGAGGGACATAGAGTCCCAAGGGGGAGATAACCCATAGTATTATGATGTTGCATGCCATTAGATTTATCTCGATGCATGTTCAGATTTTCTTTATGAAGTTAGCATCAGTCGTTATTGCATTGTCAAGTAGTGCTTTCGAAAATCAGCTTAGTCAGACATTCATGCATTAGATATGCACATTTAGTAGAAATGAGTTCAGCTTGTCAGTGTGCTATCAGGCATGCATTCTTAAGATCAGCCCAGTTATTAGTCCATGCATCAGATATGCATGAGTGTTATAGAATTCAGCTATGAGTAGATTTAGTCGAGTATTACATGCACCAGATATGAATCATGCCCAGTGTGAGATGTATTTATGTCAGTGGTTCCAGTTGCGTAAGTATGCCTTGAAATTTTTCCATTTCTTCAGTAGGTTTTGTTGATCCGTATTTTCATTCTATCAAGTGATATTCAAGGACGAATTTTCCCAAGGGGGAGATGATGTAATGCCCCGCAAAATCCTCTTCCAGTCTGAGGCTTAGAGCATATTTGGTAAAGCAAAAAATATGAGTCTAAATGTTTCAAAAATATCTTCCCAAGTATGAAATACTATCAATTGTGTGGGAATGTATTTGAGCATGAATTAAGATCATAGAGGTCTCCTAACTCAAGGACGAGTTGAAAGCTTCCCTATCATTCAAGTTTTAGTGAGCGTCAAAACTTTAGTCAACTTCAATCGATCATAACTCTTTGTATATATTGAATTAGAGGACCTACTATATATAAAATAAAATCTCTTTGAATTATCTTTCCAATGATACAAATTTCATCAAAACTCGATATCAGAGCAAAGAGTTATGCCCATTTTACTCCAGCATGTCAGGTTGAGAAACTGAGTACAACATTCGTAATAAGCTGTCACGAGCGTGATGAACTATCACCAATGTCGTCATCCTTGGGTAGATTTCTACCCCTGGTGATGATATTTTGTGACAATCCGGCACGCCCATGATGGCCTATCACCTATGTCGTTAACCTTAATCAGAAACACAAAATTTCATCCTTTTGTGATGACAATTCGTTACCATAAATTTAAGGACATTTTTGCAAGGGTATTTTGATCTTTTTTTCATCTTTTAGAGGCCTCTATAAATTTGAGCATCCACCTCTAAACTCTAATTTCTCTATTTTCTCTTTCAATTCTCTAAAGAGAGTATATCTAGGGTTTTATTCAAGAACCCTAATCTTTCAAAAATCATCCATAATTCTTCAAGATTTCTTCAAGAAGCAAGTTCCTTATAGTGTGGGCTTCAAGAATTATTTATTATAAGTGCGGATAGGGTCTCAAGCATTAGAATTCATCTAATTTCAAAGATTAAGGTATGTAGATGTTGATTCTTGGGTCCCTTTCATCCAAGAAGCTCAAGAACCCTTTTCAAAACTCAAAGATTTTTTTATGTTTATAAGTTGTTAATGATTTGTATGAGTTGAAATTGATGTTACATGTGTTATTGAGTTTTGATTCATGTTTGTTTACAAGATTTAGGAGCCTTGACCCTAGGTGGAATCCATGTGATATTTTGATGAATCTTCCTTATGTTGCTTTCTATATGATGTGTTCATGATATTTGGGTGTAGAATTGGTTGAATAAGCGAAGCATGTCCCCCATATGTTTGATAAAGAGCTTAGGTGAAGTATAAGGACCATTATAGTATGTTGAATATGAAATCACAAATTGTGTGCTAGTCCATGCATGTCTAGTGTTTGATGAAATGCCTTAGCAAATGAATTGTGCCACAATAGCATGGAAATCCCCAAGTAAGTGTGAACCCATGCATGTCTAGTGTTTTGTTGAAGGACCTTAATGAACAAGTGGAGATGTGATAGTAGTAAATCCTCAATTATGTACTCTTTGATATATGCTAAGCTTTTAATACATGTCAAGTGGTTAGCAAGTAAGTTGTGATATGATAGTATGAAGTTTCCCGAAATCATGCGCTATCCAAACATATGTCAAGACTGATATAGGTATGAAATATTTGAGGTAAAACCTTGTTGAATGGAGTACAATCTACTAGCATGTTTTCCCTACATTATTATATGATTATGATTCAGAGATGCTTAAAGTGACCCCTTGGTGATTGTGATGATGAATAGATGTTTGTGATCCTTAAATGCATGAGGTGATGTCTTAATGAATATGAGATGCTTTAATGATTGTAATGATAAACGAATGCTTGTGATTATGAATGAATGCTTGTGATGATGAATAAATGATTGTGGTGATGACTAGTCAAGAATGATTATGCTTTACTTTTATGTTATCGAGTCATGGGGGTATTTATACCTGACAATAGAGCTGTTGTCTAGAGCCCGTGTTATTTTCTCGATAATTTTAGTCGAGCCATGATTCTCAGAACTTAGTGAACTATAGAACTCTGTATCCTCAGACAAGTGTAGAACTTAAGAAAGCTAAGTTATCTCTGTAATCTCTGTATCGCAAGTAATCTAGCCTCAGTCCTATAATCATCTCAGATCTTATAGTATTCAGTGATTCAATTCTAATCACAGAAGTGATTCGAGTAATCTATTCAAGCTCTATATTGTCAGTCAAATACCATAATTTGATACCTTTTTTGTCAGATACGAAGCTAAGTAATCTCAGCGTAACTCAATCAGATCTTTTGAGAAACATGATCAGTATCAGATTCAGTTTGGTTGTGTTTAGTTAAGATTTCAGTTCAGAGTCTTTCAGTTGGGAGTAGAAACTAGCATTGAGCAAGGGAAGGGATGGTGGCTCCCCGTCAAAGAGGCCCAGTCGTTAGGAGAAATCCATGAACTCTAGAACTGTATAACCAGCACAGGATGCAGGAGTCCCCGTTAGTAGAGGCTATCACGATCAGAGAGGTTTGACTATTATATTACCTCAGGCTGACTTCATGCGAGGGTCATCCCGTCAGAGAGGCTTAACCAGAGAGTTCTTTACCCGTGGCACGGTATTGACACCCTTACAGCTGAGGTTATAGGTTGGATCCCACCTGTGGTAGGTTGGGCCATGTCAGTTAAGTAACTACTACTCACAGTTACAGTTTCAGTATTAATCTTCAGAAATCAGGACTGTGTGGTATATTCATCTATCTCAGTGAGGAACTCGGATAGTTCCATTGATTCATGGACTACCCCATCAAAAAGGCTTGGTCTCATATACCGATTCTTATTATCATATCTAGAGATCTCCCGTCAGATAGGCTTGATCTCCATATCAGATTCTGTTGAGTATTTTTGCTGTCAGATTCGAATATGATCATACTTCTTATCATTGATAATCGCTTCCGGAATAATCAGTTAGAAAAGTTGATCTTTAATTCTTTCAGTCGAAAGTAGTAAGCTCAAAATTCAGTCCTTGATGTAAGTACATCCAGACTCTCAGTTATCAGTATCAGATGAGTCAATGATTCAGTATCTCACTGTCAGTAGTGAGTTCAGTCTGTAGTAAAGTGGTATTCGAGTATCAGTATCTAGAGTTGCGGTGATTGTGTTCATGGTCTGTGCATTTATGTATGTGTTCTTATGGAGCATTTTCATGATTATTCAGTTTAGATACTGTGCATGCATGAGCTCTTTCATTAGCCTACCTCTTCTACATACTCGGTACATTTTTGTACTGACGCATTGCGTGATGGTGTTTTATTTGACACCATAGTTTCAGAGGGACAGGATCTAGAGTATCCTCAACAGTTCAGTCCCAGCCAGGAGCAGTAGCAGTGAGTTCTCTTTTTTCGAAGATGAATTTCAGTTTACTATTATTTCTTCAGTCTTTGTTTATTTTCAGTTGATGGAGTTAGTTGGGGACCTATCCCATCAACTCTGCAGTTCAGATAGTTTTGAGGCTTTTCAGATGGATGTATTAGTATTCAATTTTTTTTATTATGAGTATTCATTGATGTGTTGAACCTTATGGCAAGTTTCTGCATTTATTTTAGATATTATGTTGCGTACAGGTACAGATATCAGTAAAGGGTTAGTTTGTGGTCCCTCGAGGTCATAAGCACCGTGTTACATCTCAGGATAGGATCTTGGGGCGTTACAAGTGTAGTCCAGTTTAGTTAATCATGTTCAGTGTCTATTTAGATGAGAGTATGAATTAGCACCGAGTGAACCCAAGGATTGGGAACTCACCTGTTATATAGAGATGTGATTCAATAAGCTAACTCAAGTTATTATTTACAATTACTCCTTACCCTTATCCCTCTTTCAAAGATGATATGGGATCTAAGACAATTGGGATTTTCACTTCTAATTCTCAATTCAAATATGGAGCAAGATAAAAACCCATCATAATTAACTAATTAATTAGCCTAACAATCAACACCCACACATTATTCACCACCTAATCAAATATAAACCCAAGAGATAAGTTTAGCTACTCATTAAATTAAAGGAAAGAAATATACCCAAATTGATATTCAATTTCAATCAAAAGCCAAAATCTCTCTTAGAAAACACACCAACAATTATTTTTCACTAACAATCTTGTTCTCAAATTTTCAAAACTGTAAAATTGAATGTTCAAAACGTGAAGGGTTGAGCCTTTTATATTTTGGGACTGAGCGATGTAAAATTACAAGTTTGCCCCTGAAATCTGTCCGACCAGTCGCGATCGACTTTTTCAATCGCGATCGCAATCACAAGGCATCGGTATGCGATTGCATTACTCCCATCTACTAAGATCTATCACGATTGCAACACCCAAAGTGCAATCGCAGCATCTGAGGGTCGTATCTTGGGGTCAGATTTCAGCCTTTATCCATTTTTTGATCCGTTTCCTTCCTTTCCAGCTTTGCCTTTACTTTTTTTCACCAGATTTCCTTGTAAAATCACAAACACTAGAAATTAGCGTATTTCACATATAGCTAGTCTCATATACTCAATTAACTCACCATAGCTTGCAAGAAATAAGTGACAAATTTGCCAGTCATCGTTGCCTAACACAATCATCATGCTCTTCATCATCACTTGAAGTTTATCCATATCTATTTGATCATGATTACCAGCCGTTGTTTCAAAATATATCCTCATCGACTGTTGCTTGAGTAAGGTCTGAGGATGCGTGTAGGTCAGACGGTGTTGTTGAACCTCCTCCTCCTTCTCTTCTTACCCCTTCCCCTCTTCTTCTTCTTCTTCAAAACTAGTCTAGAACATCTGGGCAATATCAAACACGTACAACCCCACTTGCTTATCATTTCTTATGAATGGTGAATGGATTTTTCCTTTAGCATTCATTATGTTTTATCCCTTTTAGGTTCGAAATTTTGGAAAACACTTGGTTTCGACAATTTAAACCATTTCAAAACCTTAAAGAAACTTTT
Organism: Capsicum annuum; assembly: GCF_002878395.1. Classification (NCBI taxonomy): domain Eukaryota; kingdom Viridiplantae; phylum Streptophyta; class Magnoliopsida; order Solanales; family Solanaceae; genus Capsicum; species Capsicum annuum. The sequence continues at coordinate 170,731,638 of NC_061113.1, forward strand.
GAAATTATCTAAGAAATTATAGAGTCGCCATTTAATTTATTTGAAAAGAAACTAAGAAAACTTTTTACAGAAAATTCTAATTCATAAAAAAGAAAAAAACTTAGACTTTTTAAGAAAATCTCAGTTAAGAAGTTCTTATTAATGTTTTAGGAAGGTTTTTCAGGAACCTAAAACTTCCGCTAACTTGCGGTTATCCGTGCTATTTAAAAACGACTCTTTGACTAACTTTAGAAAGGAAAGATGATTTTTTGAAAGGAAATAGATTAAGGAAAAAAAATATTTTCAAGATTTGTGCAAAACAAGTTTTGATGACTTAGCAGAGATTTTTAACTAAGTCTAAAAACTTAAAAAAAAAAAAACTAGCATATAAAGGAAAAAGGGGGGAGTAAAAGACTTAGGCCATTAGGCCCAAATCCATAAACTTTATCCTAAGCTAATTTGGGTTTTTGGTCCATCTTCACCTATTCTAATCATACTTGGGATTTTGGCCCATAACCTGTCCTAAACTATCTTTTTGGACCTTTAAGGCCCAAAAACTACTTCAACTGTATTATATTACAACTTTCATTTTGAGACCCAAAAAGAATGAATAAATAAATAAAATAATAATAAAAGTTGAGACTTTTAAGTCTCGAAATCCCCACAACTTCATCAGTGGGTTCTTGATCTTTTTTTTTTCTCTCTTGGTAATAACTCCTTCTTTCGAGAGTCAATCTTGAGAGGGTTAACTCAAAAATTTGGGCCTCATTGACCCATTATAAAATGCAAAGGAGAAGGAGTCCATTTGGACTTGAGATATTTTTCAAAGACGAGATAAAGAAATTAATATATGTTCAAGGCACAAAAGTGACATATTTCAAAGCAAAAGAAAATATCAAGCTGATTTTTAAATGACAATGACAATCATACTTGTGCACATATCATAAGAATGAGAGTCGACAGATAAAATGCAAAGCAAGGATGCACACTTACATGCCTCATGATTTATATTCTTATTAAGAATGAATAAAGGTAAAATGAAGAAGATTAGATCGATGGATTAATATGAGAAGAAACAATGTAAGAATGCGAAAGTAAAGGGATGACGCAATAAGACAAATACATATGATTTTTAAAATCGAACAAGCAAGATATCACAAACATAGACATTAATCGATGAAACAAAAAGGAAGTGAAGGCTAACTTTTCGAGAAAGGAAATCTTTAAATTTCAATTAAGGAGATAATAACGAAGATTCATACATCTAAATTATGACCAACAATCTAGCAGAAAGCATATAACGACCCATAGTTTATCTTTTTAAAACATCGTTGATTCTCTTTTGATATTATGAATAAAAAAGAGACATAAATCAAGTCTTTACACACACAAAGAGCACATATAACAATCAAAAGAGAGTAAGAAAATTAGAATACAAGTTTAACATCTCTAAAAGTGAAATATAGTTCCACAATCATACTATGCATGACTCGAAAATATCTAAATAATTCTATTTAACCACAAAAGTCTGTATTTTCTCATCATTTTTGACAAAACAATATGCGAACAAAAGAGGAATAAACATCTTGGATGTGAAATAAAGCTAGCACTTCATCTCTTATATGAAGATTTTGAAATCCATTAAAATAATTAGTATGCAGATGACAAGTTATTGACTTAACCAATTACTATTTTATTAAGGTAAAACAATCAATAGTAACTATTCTTTTCGACATAAAGGAAACAATTTTACATGCTAAAAGTGAACATATCCAACAACGAATTTAAACAAGGCATGAGTACATATTTAAATCAAGCAAAGGTCAAAACTTTATCATCTAATTTATTAAGGAAAAACAAACAATATTAACTATTCTTTTCGACATAAAGAAAATAATTTTACATGCTAAAAGCGAACATATCCAATAACAAATTCAAACAAGGCATGGGTACGTATTTTAATAAAGCAAAGGTAGAAACTTTATCCATCTAATTTACTATGGCAAAAAAAAAATAGTAACTATTCTTTTTGACATAAAGGAAACAACTTTACATGCTAAAGGCGAACATATCTAATTACAAATTTAAACAAGGCGTGAGTATGTATTTTAATCAAGAAAAGATCGAAACTTTATGCATCTAATCATAATAATTAAAGAAGAAATCCAAAGAAACACGTTCAACTATTATTAGCTCATTTTATACCATGAACATAAAAATAACCATAATATTGATATCACAACATCCTATGGCCTTCAAGACCGTCTACAACAAACAATCATAGCAAATAAAATTACAACTATGAAACTACGAAGAGAAGATAAAGATAAAACAATAACAAAACTAAAAAGGAAAGGCGTGTTTACCTTTCTTGGAGAAGCAAAAATGAGACTTCAAGCTTTCTTCAGAATCTTGATCACCATCGGAAAGCAATCTTGCGAGAACCCCGACTAGCCTACCACTTTAAAAAAAATCTTTAAAAAAAGTTTAACATTTTGCTCAAAAGTTTTTTCACTCTTTTAGACTTCCTCTCTACCAAAATAGTGGTAGTATTTATAAGAAAGGATAAGGATTCAATTCTTTAAATCTGCCAATGTGGGAGAAAGAATTTAGGGGTGTTTTGGAAATCTAAAATTAAGGATAAGGTTTGTTCGAGGATAAGGTGAGATGAAATTGTACAATCTAGTACAAATTTTGAATTTCAAAAATGGAAAAAGAATAAGGTTGAGGTAGAATTATACAATCTAGTAAAATATTTAGATTTTAAAAATGGAAAAAGAATAAGGTTGAGGTAGAATTGTACAATCTAGTACAAAATTTGAAATCCAAATGGAAAAGAGGATAATGTTTGAGGTGGAGTTGTACAATCTATTACAATTTTGAATTTCAACTTAGAATTTTTGGGATTAAGATTGGGTATTAAAGGGAAATATGGTTGTTGATGCGTTTATTGAGATTAGGATTGAATAAATGGCTCTAAATCATAATTTTAGTCAATTTTATTTAAATTAAAATCATATTGAAAATTAATTGGCCAATTCCATTTCAATTATGACCAGATTCAATAAATTGATTAAAATTTAAATATGTTCTGATACGAATTATTAATCGATTTAATTCAAGATTCTTGATTAGATAAAACTAAATAAATATTTTTCCAAATAAATTATATTTAAATCAAGATTTTACTCATTTGAATTAATTTTCAAGATTAATCTCAATAATAGTCCAGTTTTGATAAAAATATTCATTTAAGAAACAAAATCTATACAATCTCGTATATGTAAATACAAAAATGTAAAATCGTCACTTAAATGATAAAATTAACCCAAAATGAATATTTTAGAGAACATTTATACAGATGAAATAAACATTTTGATTTTATTAAAAATCGAAGAAACTCAAGATTAAATTGAGTCATGGAGGGAAAAAATTAGGTGTCAACACATCAAATAACTAATGATTAGTTGCTAGACTCACGATTCAATTCTCCGCTTTTAATTATGCTCTCAATCATATCGTCGTATGTACCATTACAACGCAGCGCAATGGGCACTATCATTTTATTCAGAGACTTTCATTTTCAACACTTAGAAGTCTCCTCCCATTCACCACCATAATCACCGCCTACTACAATATCTTCAGTAATAAAAAATAAACCAGTAATGGTCGAGGCTATTGTTCACAACTTGATGATTGTTAATTCTTACAAAAGAAGAAACCACAGGGATGAATCTCTTAACAGATTAGATGTGCTAATGGAATACAAAAATAGACTACTAAAATATCGCCAAAAAATGATCAGAAAGTGGTTAAAAAAATGAGCTTCTACTATAATGAATGAAAATTTTTGAGCTTCTAAAATAATGGAAGGCCACAATGACAGATCTTGAGGAGGTTTTCGTTGTATGGAGTAATTTTTCGATGAAAAGCTTTAATTTTTTTCTAGACATCAGCCTGTATGGTGAGGTTTTGGAGGAAAAAAATTATTTTTCTGATATATTATTATCTCTTAATAGGGTTATAATATATTTATAGAAGGTGATAAGTTTGTATTTCATAAACTTGGGTGTGAGAGTTGAATATATTATAGTAAGATATTGGTGATAGGTAACTTTTTATATATTATAAAACTTGTATGCAAGAAATATATTTTGAAACTCTAAATGATTGAAACTCTAAATTATGAAATCATAAATGATGATTCTCTTTGCTCATTGATCAAATTTTATGTCTAAATTAATCAGCTTACGCCGTGCTGCGCACGACCCAATAATGATCCTTAAACTTTTTACGCTATGTATAATTATATCATTAAGTTAAAACCTGTATTTGTTTGGATAATAAATTCTAAGTTAGGCATATATTATTATATTTAGATTGATGAAATTTGTATAACAATATTTTAAGTTGTTAAAATTTTTGTGGCATTGATAGTCAATTATATTTTAAATAATTTATTTTTTAATTACTGTGATTTATACTATTTTTTCTTCTATTCTACTAATTAGAAGTGACATAGTAAAATTATTATAAAAATAATTGTGAAATTTTTTTAAAAGGTCTCATATAAGACTTCGAGTTAATTTAAAATATCAAAAAATAATTTATATTTTTTAAGTGGTCAAGTATAAGACATCAAGTTAATTTAAAACATCAAAAATAATTTATCATTTTATGTCTATTTTATCTTTTTTATTAAATATTATTAATTTTTAATACTTAAATGACTTAGAAAAACATCAAAAAATAATTTATTATTTTATGTCTATTTTATATTTCTTATTAAATATTAATTTTTTAATACTTAAATGACTTATAATAATTAATTATAAGTGATATATAGTAAAATCACGATTGAAACAACTGAAACAGTCATGTCATAAATGTCTATTTTAAATTTTTTATTAAATATTTTTAATTTTTTAATACGTAAATGACTTATAGTAATTAATTAGGGATGATATAGTAAAATTATGATTGAAGCAGCTGAAGCAGGCATGTCGACCTCCTGCCTGCTTCATCTACTAAAGTGATGGTTGATAAAATCCAAGTTAGGCATATTATTATATTTAGTAGCCGTTTGGCAATGAAAACAACTTTTTTTCGGAGTTGGAGTTGGAGTTGAAGATGAAGTTGGAGTTGGAGTTGTGTTTGGCCATGTCTTTTTGAAAAAATTTTTAGACTTTTGAAAAAACTTTTTTAAATATAATTTTATGCCCTGAACTTTTAAAAATTATCAAAATCACTTAACTACTAATTTACCTACTAACATAAAATCAAATATTAAGAAAATAATTTATATGTCTTCAATTATAAAATAAGAGATAATACATCGAAACACCCCTAAACTTGTAGCCAAAACTTACTTTAGACTCTAAACTTATATGGTAATTATTTACCCCCCTTAACAACTTTGAACTGAATTTATTTCACCCCTCTAAATGTTATCCAAAGTTAGGACTAGGTAGTGTTAGACACGCGCATTTTTTATTCGTCCACGTCATTTAATGAATCCATTTACTAAAACCTGAACCATCCCTTACTAAAACCCGACCCAACCCTAATAAAGCTGACCCAATCATTAAAACCAGACCCAACCCTAACAAATACCCCTAATTTCCTCACTCAACAATATTTCTCTCATTTTAACTGCCAAAAATCATGAATTCAGGTTAATTTTCAACTCCATTTCAGCCAAAATCATATGATCTACAACTCGATTAGGATTCTAACAGGTTAGTTTTAGGGCATTTTGTAAATTGTTTAAGTTGTTGTATTTGGATTTACGGTTTTTCTATGCTGTAAAAATTGATTTTGTTGTAAAGGTGGCTTTTTAAAAAAAAATCAGATTAACTATGGATTTTGCTTATATTATATTAAGGTTTCATCATGGAGGAAGGTTACAGCAAAAGCCTCGTATAAAGTACCATGGAGGTATTATTACAGATTGTTTTGGTGTCGATATTGACAAATTTTCATACTATGAGTTTGTTGGCTATGTTAAAGAAATTGATTATAATGTTGAGTCGTGCATTGTCTATATGAGACCTACTAAACGCAATTACCTAGTAAAAGTGACTTATGATAGGGATATTTTAGGTATTGTACCTCAACTTAAAAATGGAGATATTGTTCAGCTATATGTGTCACATTTAGTAGATAAACCCCACGTGGTCCCTAAAGCACCTGCCATTAAATATATTTCCCATGTGGGTGGGGAATTTTCTACTTCTTTTGACAAAGAGTCTAGTCAATACTGTGGATTAGTGAAAAAATACGGTTTGAAGATGGCTTTGTAGAGGTTGTAACAACTTTAGAGGGAAAAATAGTCGGAGATAAGCCATATTTTAATTCCAATGTAGATATTAGCTTTGAAATAGAAAGTGATAAAGGCAATGATGGAGATGGTGAAGTAGAACAATTTGGAAGAAGAGAGGGAATAGCAAGAAGAACAAAAAGAAATCATAAGAGAATTGTCTTTGATCCTACTTGTAAAAAAATAGTTTGGGAGCTTGGTCTTTGTTTTGAAAATGTTCAGCAATTTAGAAAAGCTATTACTATGTATGTTGTGCAAGAATATTTAGAATTAGACAAGTATGTGAATAAACCAAAAAAGGTGAGAGTAAAATGTATTGACGGTTGTCCATGGTTATTGTTTGGAAGCCATGATTCTAGAACTGGAGATTTTCAGGTGAATAAGTATAATCCAGTCCATATATGTAACTCCACAACCAAAAACAAACTTGTGAATTCAAAGTACTTGGCAGAGAGATACAGGGACAAGATTATATCTGAGCCTGATATTAAAGTTTTTCAATTTCAAAACTTGGTAGAAAAAAATTAAGGTATATATTGGGAGGACAGTGACAAGAAAAGATAGAAATATGATACTACAGTAGATCATAGGTGACCATGTGGAGGAGTTTAAAAAGATTCTGGATTATAAAGATGAGCTTTTAAAGACCAATCCAGGTAGCACATGAATGGTGAGGCTTAGTGAAAAAACCTTTGAAGATGGAAAAAGACAATTTGTATTATTTTATATATGCTTTGATACTTTGAAGAAAGCATTCAAAGCTGGTGTTGGGAGATGTATTGGATTTGATGGTTTCTTTTTTAAAGGTGATTGTAAAGGTCAACTACGTGTGGCTGTTTGTAAGGATGGGAATAATCAAATGCTACCACTAGCCTGGGGAGTGGTTGAAGTTGAAAATAGATTCAATTGGAGATAGTTTATAAGACTTGTGAAGAATGATCTTGAGCTGGGAGATGGGTCTGAAGTGACTATTATCACTGATATGCAGAAAGTAAATCATTTGTTGCTAATTGTCTTTATTTTTTTCTTTTAACTATACCTTCTTTTTTTTAAATACAATCTCTAACATTTATTATTTCTTGAAGGGTATTGACAATGCAATTATAGAATTGCTACCAAATGTATAACAAACAATGTGTGCAAGACATATACTAGCCAACTGGTCCAATGTTTGGAAGGGTATTGAAAGGAGAAATTAGTTTTGGAAGTGTGCCAAATCCATATATGAGCAAGAATTGAGAAGAAATTTGGATCATATAGAGCTGTTAGGTGATATAAAGATCTTTTGTGGTACAACATAGAAAGGTGGTCCAAAGTGTACTTCAAGAATCATAGTTGTTGTGACAGTGTTGACAACAACATGGATAAAAGATTTAATTCATGGATATTGGGGCCCAGACACAAGAATATCATCACAATGCTTGAAGAAATAAGGGTCAAGGTGATGAGAAGAATAGGACAATCAAGAGAGTTTGTTGATACTTGGTTAACTGATATTTCTCCAATGTCACTAAAAGTATTGCAAGAAAACACAATAAAATCAATTAAGTGTACCCTTGAATGGAATGGTGAGTTTGGTTTTGAAGTTACGAATAGCTGTGGTAATAATTTCATAGTGAATTTGAGAGATAGAAGTTGTAATTTTAGGTCGTGGATGTTGAAAGGTATACCTTATTGTCATGCCATAGCTACATTAAATTATAGGAGATTAGAGCAAATTCATTATGTTGCACATTGGTATACCAAGAAAACCTACCTCAAGACTTATAGTTACTACATCCAGCCTGCTGCTAATATGCAAATGTGATCAAAATCAACCAACTCTTCTGTTTTACCTCCAATAATAAAAAAAACTGTCAGGCAGACCTGGCAAATCTAAAAGAAAGGAGCAAAGTGAAAACAAGACTGGAAAGTTGTCTAAACATGGTGTTGAGATGAGCTGCAGCATATGTCATGCCAAGGGTCATAATAAGAAGGGTTGTTCTTTGGATACAAGTTCAAAAAAATCTAGTATAGGTTCCTCTACAGTAGCAGACACAAAAAGAGAAAGAGGAAGAGGAAGACTAAAATGGTCTACAAAGGTAACAATTAACTTGTCATTTACTACTAGTTCATTTCTCTGTTATTTTCATACATTTTTTATTATATATTGTAGGATGATGTTGCTACTGCTGGTAGAGGAAGAGGAGCTATTGCTGCTGATACTGGTAGAGAAAATGGAACTGATATTGTTGCTGCAAGTAGAGGAAAGAGAGTTAATGTTGTTGTTACTGGTAGAGGAAGGGGAGCTGTTGCTGCTGGTAGAGGGAAGGGTGTTGATGTTATTGCTGCTGGTAAAAGAAGGAGAGCTATTGTAGCTGGTAGAAGAAGGGCTACTGCTGTTGCTAGTAGAGGAAGGGGAGTTGTTATTGCTGGTAGAAGAAGGGGAGTTGCTACTACTTCTACTATAAATGGTGTTGGTAGAGGAAGAGGACCTGCTGCTGATGTTACTGTAGGTAGTATTGGTAGAGGAAGAGAAGTTACACCTTTTGCTAGTGTTGGAAGAGGTAAAGGGGCACCTTTTAAAAGACCTAGGATGGTTGGAATGGGGGTGCTTCAAACAGAAAGTGGTTATAAAATTTTCAATGTAAGTTAAATTTGATGAAATTTCTCTAGTTTAAAGTCTATCTTATAAAAGTCTTAAAATAAATTTGTTCTACTTTGTTTTTTCAGCCTGGAAGGCCTATGAACTCCTCCATAGTGACTGAACACCTTAGACATCACAAACCCAAATCCGGTGTGAAATGGAATGGAAAGAAAGCTATGACACAACAAGATCTTGAAGTAATGAGAGCAAAGAAAAGGATAAGGACAAGGTCAAATGTTGCTGAAGTGAATCATCTAAGCCAAAAAAGTTCATCAACCTTTCAGTAGAAGCAGCCTGATTTTTGTTTTTGTGCATTGATGTTATGTACAGAAACAATAGTGACTTCCACTTAGGAAATTTCTACTTTGATTAGTAAATTCAATTATACAGCTCTGACTGTACTAATTTGATGTGTAATTGTATTACGTAAATGTGACTGCACTTTTGGCTACATATTTTTGTTAGAAATATGAGCAGCTGTGACTACATTTATGTTGAAAAATTTTTGTTTGAAGCATTTATGCTCTCGTGTCTGCACACTCATTTGACTATAAGCAGTTGTGGTTAATGATAGTTTTTGCAGTCTTGCTTAACTAGATGTGACTATAAGCAGTTGTGGTTAACTTCATTACAAAAGAAGTTGCGCCATGACAAAAGAAACAAATGCTTATAATGCAATCAATTCAACTACCTTTTCATACATATCAAGACAACCAACAACTGAATACATTACAAAAAAAACTTAAAAGAGGTTGCATTATAAAATACAACAACCAAGTGCTCAAGAGACAGTCACCAGCCAAAGTAGATTACAAAATAAGCTTAAAGAAGCAGCACCAATCACAACATAAGCTAGATATCTTCTAACAACAACAACCACCTTAAGGTAACCTCATTGAACCTTTTTTTATATGTATCATCCCAAGCCAATAGCTTATAGCTATTAGTAGTGGAGAACAATAAAACACAACAAATTTAACAATTCTTCTCCACTTCTTCTCTTTTTTTTTTTATCTTCTCAACCTCTTCTTCCAACTTCTCTAATTTCATATCAACGCAATTATCATCTTTGGATTCTTTGGACTTGTCTACTTCATGAAAAGCTTCCTCAACAAATTTATTCAACTCAACTTTTTCAACTTCATTAATCGATGCATGATTTTCAATATATTGAGAAGACTCAACTAAATTCTCAAGCTCACCTAATTTCTCTATTAGTTTAGGAATCACATATTTGGATCTCGGATCAAAAACTTCTCTATCCCTCCAACACCAAAAGTCGCCAGATCTTGGACCCTTCAATGGTGAAAAATAAAGAATGAATTAGTCTTTAATCAAATCTATCAGAATAGTAAAAGAAAACAAATTGATATCTAGCCTATAATAAGGACATTCCCAAAATCTTCTGTCGGGATTCCTCGAAGTCCAAGATATCTTCATATGCAACAAAAATCCATGATTACAATGAACTTCTTTGTACAAAGCATTATCATTTTCTTCCATACAAAGTTTAGTCAAATTAACCGACCTCATTGCGTGCTAGAAAAATAGATTACGATTCTTCAAGAGCACTTACATTTGAAATGGAAGAGAAACCAATCTCAAAATTATGCTTAAATTTCGGAGAGGGAGCAGATTTTGAGAAATTGAGGAAGAAAAGAAGTAAATTAGGGTTTTGAGAATAAAATTGGATTGGGTGATTTGGGATTTATACCCGTTAAGAAAATTTAAAAGAATATTTTCGATTAAAAAAACTGTATAAAAGGCAAAGACAGGTCTTCGCCGCACCCAGCAACACGTGATCTCACTTCGGCCTCTAAGGGGTGAAATAAAATTAGTTCAAAGTTGTTAAGGGGGTAAATAATTGCCATATAAGTTTAGGGTCTAAAGTAAGTTTTGGATACAAGTTTATGGGTGTTTCGATGTATTATCTAACAACAAACTAATTATTATGATTATTACTCTTCTAAAATTTGAATAAAAATATCACAAGCACGAGCTAAATAAGTTTATCTAACCATAATCGATTGAATAGTGAAAATATATTTTGATAGATATGATTGATGGATATAAATATATTTTATATATTCTTAAATTTGTTGATGAAATTCTTAATTACTTTCACTTGAATTAATTATTTTATTGAATTTGGTCTTTTGAAAAAATTTATGGATGAATTATTTCTGAAAAGATTAGTGCTAATTTTTTGCTTTTTCTTTATTGATGATATTGATTTTTCTTGAATATTTTTTTTTGATAAAGAGAACAAACTTTTGTTAAGACAATTGGCACACTCGTCTCTGTTCAAAATCCATAAAACCAAAATAAGGTAATCGTTAATATGGATCGTTACGTTATGTTTGATATGTGACTTTATTGTCCACTTTTTAATAATTTATTAAAATCATCATAACCATTATATGGCATATATAGAAAATTAGAATGGCAAGAAAAAAATATTAAATTTCTCATTTTTAAATAACATAATGTACTAGGCCTTATATTTCTATAATATGGTTCATTCAAAACAAAAGTTGATATATTTCCACCATAGATTGTCATTTATTATTTTTTACTTCACGTTAGTAAATTTTGGTTAAAAGAAGAAAAAGAGATTAGAATATATGTAACAATTAAAAATGATGTTGTACCATAGAAAACAAAAAATATTTTTTTTCTTGGTGGTTGGTGGTTGGTTGTAGTTATAAGAGGGGTTTGTGTAAAAATTTAAAGATTGGGATTATATGTAATAATAATGAAAGTTGGAAATAAAAGTGGAAAATTGTGAAAACAACAAAAAGTTGTTTTCACTTTTTGGAATCCAACTCTGAAATAATTCCGAATTTTCATGGCCAAACACCACAATTTCTGAAAAAGTGAAAAAAGTGAAAAAAAATCGGAAAAAAGGAAAAAAAATTATGGCTAAACGGGCTGTTAGATTGATGAAATTTGTGTAACAATTTTTAAGTTGTTAAAACTTTTGTGGCATTGATAGTCAATTATATTTTTTAAATATTTTTTTCAATTATTGTGATTTATAATATTTATTCTTCTGTTCTACAAATTAGAAGAGACATAGTAAAATATTATAACAAATACTTGTGAAACTTTTTAAAATGGTCTCATATAAGACGTTAAGTTAATTTAAAACATCAAATGAATAATTTATATTTTTTAAGTGGTCATTTATAAGACATGAATTTAATTTAAAACATCAAAAAATAGCTTATCATTTTATGTCTATTTATATTTTTTATTAAATATTATTAATTTTTTAGCACTTAAATGACTTATTAAAACATCAAAAAACAATTTATTATTTTATGTCTATTTTATCTCTTTTATTAAATATTATTAATTTTTTAATACTTAAATGACTTGAAGGACATGCCTAGTGCTTGAATGCAAATGAGGATGAACAACACTTTAGAACTATTTAACAATGATGAAAATTGAAGGATTTTTGGGTATTTAAAGAGAGGTGTGTGGAGGAACCATTTTGGAGACGGTTCCTCTTTATAATAGCTCCTATCGCAATCGCAACAAGGGTGTCATTATTGCAATAGTCCGGCCATCATGATCATAGTCTTCTTTGATGATCACGATATCTGAGGCTAGGCTAAGCATACCTAAGCCTTCCTATCGTGATTGTGACTCTGCAGGTCGTGATCGCAACACCTGAGACCAGGTTTAAATTCCCTATTTATTCGGCTAGGATATTTCCAAACTATTGTTCCAATCTACTTTTTGACACCTCACCTGTTCAAATCGCTTTCTAAATGACCAGATTTCATGGATTAATAAAAAACAAAAACTACTCTAACAAAGAAAATTCTAAGGATACGTGCCAAGTTAATGGCAATGATGGGTTGCCTCCCATCTAGCACTTGATTTAACATCGTGGCACGACGTCCACTCGGGATCAATTTGGATCTTTGACCTGAAGAGACCCAAAATCCATTTCCATATAGTTAGTCACTTCCTCATCCACTACATCAATCACCGATACCACTTGCAACTCCATCGGTTGTTTCTTAGTCTTGCACGCACCGAAGGAGACCTCATCATTATGTACCCAGAACCACATCTCTCCATATTCCATATTAACTAGGGCTCTTTCGGTGGCTAAGAATGGTGTACCAAGAATGATTGGTATTTTATGATCAATTTCACAATCGAGGATGACAAAATCAGCCATAAGGATAAACTGATCAACCTTTACCAACACATCATATAACACGCCCACGAGCTTCTTAATCAAATGGTCGGACATTAAAAGCCTTATGGTGGTGGATGTAGGATCACCCAATCCTAACTTCCTAAACATGGCATATGACATCAAGTTAATGCTTGGTCCAAGATCACACAACGCTTTGTCAAATTTATATCACCCGGTTCTTTTTTTTTCTCTACCATTGTGTTTTGACATTATAGAGCTGCAATTATGAGTCACCTCAATAGTTTCACAATACACAAGTCGATTCTTTGATATCAAGTTCTTCATGAGTGTAGCATACCCTAATATCTCTTGTAGAGCTTCTAACAATGGCATGTTTATTGATAGGTTGCTGAACTTTTCAAGAAACTTCTTGAACTTTGTATTGTCATCATTCCTCTTAAGCATTTATGGTAAGGGGAGAGGAATCTTAATTGGTAATAATGGAGAAATTGTAGGTTCATTCACCTTTGATGCATTATCATTGATCACTTTAAAAGTTTCCTTATTGTTACCCTTCTTTTGAACTACCAATGGCTTCTAAACAACCGCTTCATTGGACTTTAGGGCATCCTCACTTGGCTTCCCTAGTTGCTTTCTTTTTTTAACTTGATTTCTCCTCATATGAATGTTCATTGGGATTCTGATCAATCTCAACCATATCTTCAACAAGAGTTCAGCCACTTCTAGTGATGATAGCCATCACATGAGCATCATTTTTGGGATTTTCCACTATATCACTAGGCAAACCAATTTTTCTACTAGCATTGAGTTGAGCTAAGATTTGGCCTACTTGTGTTTCTAACTGCTTGATGGAGGCGAATGAGAGGTTATGGTTTGTCTTACTTTAGAGAAATCACTTTTGATCTCCCTTACCATTTTGTTGGTCCCTTCTACACGTATTAGAATTCAGGCCAAGACATCTTCATTCTTGAATTTTTTTGGATCAATGGAGCTCGAATCCTTTTCTTTGGCACTTTCATAAGAGGGTATGTACCATTCATAGTCTCTCTCTTTATCTCTTCAAACGTGATCTCTAACACAGTCTCTATCCCTTCAACCTCTATCTTGGTCTCGATCCTTTCAACCTTGATTCCCGCCTTGCCTTTGATAGGTAAGGTGGGAACCCCCCCAATTGATTTGAAAAAAACCAAATCTCCTCATAAATATTCGTCACTTCATCATCATCATAAGCCCTATTACTCTTGGAATAAACAACATTGACCACCTTAAGAGGAGACCATATTACATGTTTGGTAAGAAGGTCAAGTTGGGTCATCACATTGGCCATATTATCCTCCCTTTCCTCCTCCTTCTTCTTTTGCTCTTTGCCTACAAAACATGTCGTGGGTAACCCCACGGCTACATCGATGACTCTTGTATGCCATCCTCTATTTTATTTTATAACTTGCTCTAACAAAGTAGCCACAACTCCATAAGATAACTTGACAAGAGAAACCCCCCAGCCACATTATCAACCACCATTTTGTCAATTGGTCCAATGCCCTATAGAAAATTTGGAGAAGCATTTTCTTTGGCATCTCATGATTTAGGTATTGCATCAATTTATCATTGAACCTTTGCAAAACTTCACACAATGGTTCGCCACTAAGTTGGCAAAATTTGTGATTTGGTCCCTTAATTGCAACATCCGAGAACGGGGAAGTACCTATCCAAAATACATTCATGATCTCAACCCATTAAGTGATAAATCTGGGAGGAAATACTACAATCATAAGATCGCTCATCCCATCAGAAAGAATGGGAAACAACGTAATCGGATTGACTTTTGAGAGATGTAGGCTATGTCAAATGGAGCGCACACATCAATAAAACTCTTCAAATATAGATTCGCATCCTCATGTGCTTGTCCTCCAAATAACCATTTTATTTGAAGAAAATAAAGCATTACACTAGTGATGTGAAACTTTCTATTTCCTTCCATCGGTGGAATCCGATTAGCACTATCTCGGCCCATTTCTCCAAAATAATCCATATCCTCAAGCCCATCAAGAGAGCCATTATTACTACCGTATTGGATCATGGTATCGTGCATGCTATGATCGCCATCTGAGAAAAGACAAAAACAATAAATAATATAAACTAAAAAACTACTACGACTAACCCAAGGTCACTAACAACGCCATAATAGTAAAAACTATGTTTCACTCCCCGACAAAAGTGCTATTTTTTATAATGCTCAAACTTAAATTCAAATTTAGATGTAAGGCGAACGTTGTCAATATAATTACTCAACTAGAGTCGGGGTCAAATCCATGAGGAGTGTAAACTTAGATTTCAAAGCCTACGTGTGTTGAAAGTTAACAAGACGTTAACCCGTAGTGTAACATTAAACAATAAGTAAAATTAAATTAGGGGATTTGTTTGAACAGTGTTAAACACAATTATAATCAAACACTATTGTGAGAATGATAGGTTTAGAAGTGTTACCAAATCGAGAGAAACCTTGGGGCTAAACTATCCTAGGTGGGAGTCATACATGGATTATCAACAGTTAGTCCAAGTTTAGCTAAGGGTTTTGGATAGGCTAGATTTAGAGTCTTGGTGTTAATCTGTCAATAAAACACCAAATCTCACTCATAGGTTCTTTCGTACAACTCATGGAGTAACAAATCTACTCATCCACTACCTCAATTAACACCCTTATTTCTAAGACGATGTCATTAAATGGGCAAACTCAATAACATCCTTATTCTAAGATGATGCGATTCAATAAGCTAACTCCAGTTATTATTTACAATTACTCCTTACACTTATCCCTCTTTCAAGAATGATATGGGATCTAAGATAATTGGGATTTTCACTCCCAATTCTCAATTCAAATATGGAGCAAGATAAAATTCCATCATAATTAACTAATTAATTAGACTAACAATCAACACCCACACATTATTCACCACTTAATCAAACATAAACCCAAGAGATAAGTTTAGCTACTCATTAAATTAAAGGAAAGAAATATACCCAAATTGACATTCAATTAATACATCATAGGCAAAGTAAGTATAATCCCAAACTTCAATGTCAATCAAAAGCCAAAATCTCTCTTAGAAAACACACCAACAATTGTTTTTCACTCACAATCTTGTTCTCAAATTTTTAAAACTGTAAAATTGAATGTTCAAAATGTGAAGGGTTGAGCCTTTTAAAATTTGAGACTGAGCGATGTAAAATTACAAGTTTGTCCCTAAAATCTGTCCGACCAGTCACGATCAACTTTTTCAATCGCGATCGCAATCATGGGGCATCGGCATGCGATTACATTACTTCCATCTCCTGAGATCTTTCATGATCGCAACACTCAGAGTGAAATCGAAGCATCTGAGGGTCGTATCTTGGGGTCAGATTTTAGCCTTTATCTATTTTTTGATCCATTTCCTTTCTTTCTAGCTTTGTCTTTACTTTTTTTCACCAGATTTTCCTGTAAAATCACAAACACTAGAAATTAGCGCATTTCACATATAGCTAGTCTCATGTACTCAATTAACTCACCATAGTATGCAAGAAATGAGATCCAAATGAGTGACAAATTTGCCAGTTATCGCTGCCTAACACATTCATCATGCTATTCATCATCACTTGAAGGTTTATCCATATCTATTTGATCATGATCACCAGCCATTGTTTAAAAATGTATCCTCATCGACTATTGGTTGAGTAGGACCTGTGGGTACGTGTAGGTCAGATGGTGTTTTTGAACCTCCTCCTCCTTCTTTTCTTACCCCTCCCCCTCTTCTTCTTCTTCAAAACTAGTCTAGAACTCCGGGTAACATCAAACACATACAACCCCAATTGCTTGTCATTTGTTATGAATGATGAATGGATTTTTCCTTTATCATTCATTATGTTTTATCCCTTTTAGGTTCAAAATTTTGGAAAACACTTGATTTCGACTATTTAAACCATTTCAAAACCTTAAAGAAAAATTTGAAATTATCTAAGAAATTACAAAGTCGCCACTTAATTTATTTGAAAAGAAATTAAGAAAACTTTTTAGAGAAAATTCTAATTCATAAAAAGGAAAAAAACTTAGACTTTTTAAGAAAATCTCAGGTAACAACTAACTTGCAGTTATCCGTGCTATTTAAAAACAACTCTTTGACTAACTTTAGAAAGGAAAGATGATTTTTGGAAGGAAATCGATTAAGGAAAAAAAATATTGTCAAGATTTGTGCAAAACAAGTTTTGACAACTTGCATATAAAGGAAAAAAAGGGGAGTAAAAGACTTAGGCCATTAAGCCTAAATTCATAAACTTTGTCCCAAGCTAATTTGGGCTTTTGGTCCATCTTCACCTATACTAATCTAAATACTTGGGCATTTGGCCCATAACCTGTCCTAAACTATCTTTTTGGACCTTTGAGGCCCAAAATCTGCTTCACCTGTATTAGATTATAACTTTGGTTTTGACACCCAAAAAGAATGAATAAATAAATAAATAGATAAAATAATAATAAAAGTGGAGACTTTTAAGTCTCCAAATCCCCGCAACTTCATCAGTGGGTTCTTGATCTATATTTTTTTCTCTCTCGGCAGTAACTCCCTCTTTCGAGAGTCAATCTTAAGAGGGTTGACTCAAAAAGTTAGGCCTCATTGACCCATTATAAAATGCAAAGGAGAAGGAGTCCATTTGGACTTGAGATATTTTTCAAAGAAGAGATAAAGAAATTAATACATGTTCAAGACACAAACGTGACATATTTCAAAGCAAAAGAAAATATCAAGCCGATTTTTGAATGACAATGACAATCATACTTGTGCACATATAACAAGAATGAGAGTCGACAGAGAAAATGCAAAGCAAGGATGCACACTTACATGCCTCATGATTTATATTCATATTAAGAATGAATAAAGGTAAAATGAAGAAGATTATATCAATGGATTAATGTGAGAATAAACAACGTAAGAATGTGAAAGTAAAGGGATGAGGCAATAAGACAAATACCCATGATTTTTAAAATCGAACAAGCAAGATATCACAAACATAGACATTAATCAATGAAACAAAAAGGAAGTGAAGGCTAACTTTTCAAGAAAGGGAATCTTTAAATTTCAATTAAGGCGATAATAACGAAGATTCATACATCTAAATTACGACCAACAATCTAGCAGAAAACATGTAATGACCCATAGTTTATCTTTTTAATACATCGTTGATTCTCTTTTCATATTATGAATAAAAAAGAGACACAAATCAAGTCTTTACACACACAAAGAGCACATATAACAATCAAAAGAGAGTAAGAAAATTAGAATAAAAGTTTAACATCTCTAAAAGTGAAATATCGTTCAACAATCATACTATGCATGACTCAAAAATATCTAAATAATTTTATTTAACCACAAAAGTCTATATTTTCTCATCATTTTTGACAAAACAACATGCGAACAAAAGAGGAATAAACATCTTGGATGTGAAATAAAGCTAGCACCTCATCTCTCATATGAGGATTTTGAAATCCATTAAAATAATTAGTATGCAGATGATAAGTTATTGACTTAACCAATTACTATTTTATTAAGGTAAAACAATCAAT
Organism: Capsicum annuum; assembly: GCF_002878395.1. Classification (NCBI taxonomy): domain Eukaryota; kingdom Viridiplantae; phylum Streptophyta; class Magnoliopsida; order Solanales; family Solanaceae; genus Capsicum; species Capsicum annuum. Next base: position 170,750,338 of record NC_061113.1, read on the forward strand.
AGTAACTATTCTTTTCAACATAAAGGAAACAACTTTACATGCTAAAAGTGAACATATCCAATAACGAATTTAAACAAGGCATGAGTACATATTTAAATCAAGCAAAGGTCAAAACTTTATCACCTAATTTACTAAGGTAAAACAAACAATAGTAACTATTCTTTTCGACATAAAGAAAACAATTTTACATGCTAAAAGCGAACATATCCAATAAAGAATTTAAACAAGGCATGGGTACTTATTTTAATCAAGAAAAGGTAGAAACTTTATCCATCTAATTTATTATGGCAAAACAAAAAATAGTAACTATTCCTTTCGACATAAAGGAAATAACTTTACATGCTAAAAGAAAACATATCTAATAACAAATTTAAACAAGGCATGAGTACGTATTTTAATCAAGAAAAGATCGAAAATTTATCCATCTAATCATAATAATTTAGGAAGAAATCCAAAGAAACACGTTCAAATATTATTAGCTCATTTTATACCATGAACATAAAAATAATCATAATATTGATATCACAAGATCCTATGGCTTCAAGACCATCTACAACTAACAATCATAGCAAATAAAATTACCACTACGAAACTACGAAGAGGAGATAAAGAAGAAAAAGATACCAAAACTAAAAAGGAAAGGCGTGTTTACCTTTTTTGGATAAGCAAAAATGAGACTTCAAGCTTTCTTCAGAATCTTGATCATCACCAGAAAGCAATCTTTCGAGAACCCCAACTAGCCTATCGCTTAAAAATTCACTAAAAATGTTTAACTTTTTGCTCAAAAGTTTTTTTCAATCTTTTAGACTTCCTCTCTACCAAAATAGTGGTAATATTTATAAGAAAGGATGAGGATTCAATTCTTTAAATCTGCCAATGTGGGAGAAAGAATTTAGGGGTGTTTTGGAAATCTGAAATTAAGGATAAGGTTTGTTGGAAGATAAGGTGAGGTGAAATTGTACAATCTAGTACAAATTTTGAATTTTAAAAATAGAAAAATAATAAGGTTGAGGTAGAATTATACAATCTAGTAAAAATTTTGAATTTGAAAAATGGAAAAAGAATAAGGTTGAGGTGGAATTGTACAATCTATTACAATTTTGAATTTCAAATTAGAATTTTTGTGATTAAGATTGGGTATTAGAGGGAAATTTGGGGTTTGACGCATTTATTGAGATTAGGATTGAATAAATGACTCTAAATCATAATTTTAGTCAATTTTATTTAAATTAAAATCATATTGAAAATTAATTGGCCTATTCCATTTTAATTATGACCAGATTCAATAAATTGACTAAAATTTAAATAAGTTCTGATACGAATTATTAATCGATTTAATTCCAAGATTCTTGACTAGATAAAACTAAATAAATATTTCTCCAAATAAATTATTTTGAAAATAAATTATATTTAAATGAAGATTTTACTCATTTGAATTAATTTTCAAGATTAATCTCAATAATAGTCCAGTTTTGATAAAAATATTCATTTAAGTAACAAAATCTATACAATCTCGTATATGTAAATACAAAAATGTATAATCGTCACTTAAATGACAAAATTAAACCAAAATGAATATTTTATCCAGATGAAATAAACATTTTAATTTTATTAAAAATCGAAGAAACTCAAGATTAAATTTAGTCATGGAGGGCAAAAATTAGGTGTCGACAAATCAAATAACTAATGATTAGTTGCTAGACTCACGATTCAATTCTCCGCTTTTAATTATTCTCTCAATCATGTCATCGTATGTACCATTACGACGCAGCGCAATGGGCACTGCCATTTTATTCAGAGACGTTCACTTTCAACACTTAGAAGTCTACTCCCATTCACCACTATAATCACCGCCTACTACAATATCTTCAGTAATAAAAAATAAACCAGTAATGGTCGAGGCTATTGTTCACAACTTGATGATTGTTAATTCATACAAAAGAAGAAACCACTGGGATGAATCTCTTAACAGATTAGATGTGCTGATGGAATGCTAAAATAAACTACTAAAATATCGCCGAAAAACGATCAGAAAGTAGTTAAAAAAATGAGTTTCTACTATAATGAAAGAAAATTTTCGAGCTTCTACAATAATGGAAGGCCACAATGACAGATCTTGAGGAGGTTTTTGTTGTGTGGAGTAATTTTTCGATGAAAAGCTTTAATTTTTTTCTAGCAATGAGCCTGTATGGTGAGGTTTTGGAGGAAAAAAATTATTTTTCTGATATATTATTATCTCTTAATGGGGTTATAATATATTTATAGAAGGTGATAAGTTTGTATTTCCAAAACTTAGGTGCGAGAGTTGAATATATTACAATAAGATTTTGGTGATAGGTAACTTTTTATATTTTTTAAAACTTGTGTGCAAGAAATATATTTTGAAACTCTAAATGATTGAAACTCTAAATTATGAAATCATAAATGATAATTCTCTTTGCTCATTGATCAAATTTTATGTCTAAATTAGTCAGCTTACGTCGTGCTGCGCACGACCCAATAATGATCCTTAAACTTTTTACGCTATGTATAATTATATCATTAAGTTCAAACTTGTATTTGTTTGGTTAATAAATTCTAAGTTAGGCATATATTATTATATTTAGATTGATGAAATTTGTATAACAATAGTTTAAGTTGTTAAAATTTTTGTGGCATTGATAGTCAATTATATTTTAAATAATTTATTTTTTAATTATTGTGATTTATACTATTTTTTCTTCTATTCTACTAATTAGAAGTGACATAGTAAAATTATTAGAAAAAATACTTGTGAAATTTTTTTAAATGATCTCATATAAGACTTTGAGTTAATTTAAAAAATCAAAAAATAATTTATATTTTTTAAGTGGTCATGTATAAGACATCAAGTTAATTTAAAACATCAAAAAATAATTTATCATTTTATGTCTATTTTATATTTTTTATTAAATATTATTAATTTTTAATACTTAAATGACTTATAAAAATATCAAAAAATAATTTATTATTTTATGTTTATTTTATCTTTATTATTAAATATTAATTTTTTAATACTTAAATGACTTATAATAATTAATTATAAATGATATATAGTAAAATCACGGTTGAAACAACTGAAATAGTCATGTCATAAATGTCTATTTTAAATTTTTTATTAAATATTTTTAATTTTTTAATACGTAAATGACTTATAATAATTAATAAGGGATGATATAGTAAAATTATGATTGAGGCAGCTGAAGCAGGCATGTCGACCTCCTGCCTGCTTCAGCTGCTAAAGTTCCGGTTGATAAAATCTAAGTTAGGCATATTATTATATTTAGTAGCCGTTTGGCCATGAAACCTACTTTTTTCTGGAGTTGGAGTTGGAGTTGTGTTTGGCTATGTCCTTTTGAAATTTTTTTTACACTTTTGAAAAATCTTTTTTAAATATGATTTTATGCCCTCAATTTTTAAAAACAATCAAAATCACTCAACTACTAATTTACTTACTAACATACAATCAAATATTCAGAAAATAATTTATATGTCTTCAATTTATAAAATAATAGATAATACATCGAAACACCCCTAAACTTGTAGCCAAAACTTACTTTAGACCCTAAACTTATATGGTAATTATTTACCCCCCTTAACAAATTTGAACTGAATTTATTTCACCCCTCTAAATCTTATCCAAAGTTAGGAATAGGTAGTGTTGGATACGCGCATTTTTTATTCGTCCACGTCATTTAATGAATCCATTTACTAAAACCTGACCCATCCCTTACTAAAACCCGACCCAACCCTAATAAAGCCGACCCAATCATTAAAACCTAACCCAACCCTGATAAATACCCCTAATTTCCTCACTAAAAAACATTTCTCTCACTTCAATTGTCAAAAATCGCGAATTTAGGTTAATTTTAAACTCTATTTCACCTAAAATCATATGATCTACAACTCGATTAAGGTTTTAACAGGTTAGTTTTAGGGCTTTTCGTAAATTGTTTAAGTTGTTTAAGTTGTTGTATTTGGATTTAGGATTTTTCTATGCTGTAAAAATTGATTTTGTTGTAAAGATTGCTTTTTTAAAAAAAAATTCAGAGTAACTATGGATTTTGCTTATATTATATTGAGGTTTCATCATGGAGGAAGGTTATAGCAAAAGCCTTGTATAAAGTACCATGGAGGTATTTTTACAGATTATTTTGGTGTCGATATTGACAGATTTTTATACTATGAGTTTGTTGGGTATGTTAAAGAAATTGGTTATAATGTTGAGTCATGCATTATCTATATGAGACCTCCTAAATGCAATTACCTAGTAAAAGTGACTTGTGATAGGGATATTTTGGGTATTGTACCTCAACTTAAAAATAGAGATATTGTTCAGCTATATGTGTCACATTTAGTAAATGAACCCTACGTGGTCCCTAAAGCACCTGCCATTGAATATATTTCCCATGTGGGTGGGGAATCTTCTACTTCTTTTGACAAAGAGTCTAGTCAAGACTGTGGAATTAGTGAAAAATAGGGTTTGAAGATGGCTTTGTAGAGGCTGCAACACCTCAAGAGCCTTTTATGAGTGAAAATTTAAACAGTGGTGTTGCTGCTACAAGTGTTGGAAGTGTAATGTATTTGGTATTGTTGGTTCTAATGGTGAGGAGTTAGGTGGTGTAGAGGAAAATTTGGGTAGTGGTGTTGCTGCACTTGGTTCTAATGGTGAGGAGTTAGGTGGTGTAGAGGAAAATTTGGGTAGTGGTGTTGCTGTAACTGTTGTGCAGAACTTGAGTAGTGCACCCTCTGCTAGTACTATTGAAAAGAGTAGTGGTAGTGGTGTTGCTGCTTCTGTTGAGCAGAACTTCAATAGTGATGGTAGTGGGGTTGCTGCTAGTGAAGAGCGTATCTTGGTAGTGATTGTTGTGCTACTCCTCATGGTGAGCAAAACTTGGGCGGGACTAGCTTTATTATTGCATCAGATGTCCCAATAATTCCATCTGGGAAAGTGAATCTAACGATACTCAAATTCAGATTATGAAGACTTTTTTATGAAGGTGAAGATGAATATAGTAGTGATGTTCATGATGAGGTTTTAATTTTGAGGAAGAAAAAAGAGCTGCCAAAAAGAAGAGATCTGAAGAAAAAAAAAAAAGAGGAGCCTAGAACTGAAGGGGTTAGTTTAGGTAAAAAAGGAGTTGACTTAGGATATAATGAGTTCTTATCCAACAAAAAACCTACTTTAGAGGGAAAAATAGTCGGAGATGAGCCATATTTTGATTCTAATGTAGATGTTAGCTTTGAAATAAATAATGATGATGGCAATGATGGAGATGGTGAAGTATAAAAATCTGGAAAAAGAGAAGGAAAAACAAGAAGAACAAAAAGAAATCATAAGAGAATTATCTTTGATCCTAATTGTAAAAAAATAGTTTGGGAGCTTGGTCTTTGTTTTGAAAATGTTCAGCAATTTAGAAAAGCTATTACTATATATGTTGTGCAAGAATATGTAGAATTAGACAAGTATATGAATAAACCAAAAATGGTGAGAGTAAAATGTATTGATGGTTGTCCATGGTTATTGTTTGGAAGCCATGATTCTAGAACTAGAGATTTTTAGGTGAAGAAGTATAATCCAATCCACATATATAATGCCACAACCAAAAACAAACTTGTGAATTCAAAGTACTTGGCAGAGAGATACAGGGACAGGATTATATCTGAGCCTGGTATTAGAGTTTTTCAGTTTCAAAACTTTGTGAAAAAAGAATTGGAGGTATATATTGGGCGGACAGTGGCAAGAAAAGCTAGGAATATTGTGTTACAGCAAATCATGGGTGACCATGTAGAGGAGTTTAAAAGGATTCTGAATTATAAAGATGAGCCTTTAAAGACCAATCCAAGTAGCACATGTATGGTGAGGCTTAGTGAAGACTTTGAAGATGAAAAAAAACAATCTGTATCTTTTTATATATGCTTTAATGCTTTGAAGAAAGCATTCAAAGCTGGTGCTAGGAGATGTATTGGATTTGATGGTTGCTTTTTGAAAGGTGATTGTAAAGGTCAACTACTTGTGGTTGTTTGTAAAGATGGGAACAATCAGATGCTACCACTAGCCTCGGCAGTGGTTGAAGTTGAAAACACATGCGATTAGAGATGGTTTATAAGACTTATGAAGAATGATCTTGAGCTATGAGATGGGTTTGAAGTGACTACTATCACTGATATGTAGAAGGTAAAGCATTTGTTGTTAATTGTCTTTATTTTTTCTTTTGACTATATTTTTTTTAAAATATAATCTCTAAGATTTATTATTTCTTGAAGGGTCTTGACAATACAATTATCGAATTGCTGTCAAATACAGAACAAAGAATGTGTGCAAGACATATTCTAGCCAACTAGTCCAAAGTTTGGAAGGGTATTGAAAGGAGAAATTATTTTTAGAAGTATGCCAAATCCATATATGAGCAAGAATTGAGAAGAAATTTGGATTATATAGAGTTGTTAAGAGATAAAATTTGTGAAGATTTTTTGCGGTACAACATAGAAATGTGGTCCAAAGTGTACTTCAAGTATCATAATTGTTGTGACAGTGTTGAAAACAACATGGCTAAAAGTTTTAATTCATGGATATTGGGGTCCAGTCACAAAAATATCATCATAATGCTTGAAGAAATAAGGTTCAAGGTGATGAGAAGAATAGGACAATTGAGAGAATTTTTTGATACTTGGTTAACTTATATTTCTCCAATGACACTAAAAGTATTGCAAGAAAACACAACAAAATCAATTAAGTGTACCCTTGAGTGGAATGGTGAGTTTGGTTTTGAAGTTAAGAATATCTGTGTTAATACTTTCATAGTGAATTTGAGAGATAGAAGTTGTACTTGTAGGTCTTGGATGTTGAAAGGTATACCTTATTGTCATGCCATAGCTGCATTACGTTATAGGAGATTAGAGCCAATTCATTATGTTGCACATTAGTATACCAAGGAAACCTACCTCAAGACTTATAGTTACTACATCCAGCCTATTGTTAATATGTAAATGTGGTCAAAATTAACTAACCCTTCTGTTTTACCTCTAATAATAAAAAAACTGCCAGACAGACTTGGCAAATCTAGAAGAAAGGAGCAAAGTGAAAACAAGACTGGAAAGTTGTCTAAACATAGTGTTGAGATGAGTTGTAGCATATGTCATGCCAAGGGTCATAATAAGAAGGGTTGTCCTTTGGATGCAAGTTCAACAAAATCCAGTGTAGGTTCCTCTGCAGTAGCAGACACAAAAAGAGGAAGAGGAAGAGGAAGACTAAAATGGTCTACAAAGGTAACAATTGACTTTTCATTTACTACTAGTTCATTACTCTGTAATTTTCTTACATTTTTTTGTTATATGTTGTAGGCTGCTGCTGCTGCTACTGGTAGAGAAAGGGGAGTTGCTGCTGGTGATACTGGTAGAGAAAGGGAAACTGATGTTGCTGCTGCTGATAGAGGGAAGAGAGTTGATGTTGTTGCTGCTGGTAGAGAAAGGGGAGTTGTTGCTGCTGATAGAGGGATGGGAGTTGATGTTATTGTTGCTAGTAGAGGAAGGAGAGTTGTTGGTTGTTGGTAGAAGAAGGGCTACTACTACTGCAAGTAGAGATAGGGGAGCTGTTGCTGCTGGTAGAGGAAGGGGAGTTGCTGCTACTGCTACTATAGATGGTGTTGGTAGAGGAAGAGAACCTGCTGCTGATGTTACTGTAGGTAGTACTGGTAGAGGAAGAGAAGTTACACCTGTTGCTGGTGTTGGAAGAGGTAAATGAGCACCTTTTAAAAGACCTAGGATGGTTGGAATGGGGTGCTTCAAACAGAAAGTGGTTATAAAATTCTCAATGTAAGTAAAATTTGATGAAATTTCTCTAGGTTAAAATCTATCTTTTAAAAGTCTTAAAATAAATTTGTTCTACTTTGTTTTTTCAGCCTGGAATGCCTATGAACTCCTCCACAGTGACTGAACACCTTGGACATCACAAACCCAAATCCGGTGTGAAATGGAAAGGAAAGAAAGCTATGACACAATAAAGATCTTGAAGTAATGAGAGCACAGAAAAGGATAAGGACAAGGTCAAATGTTGCTGAAGTGAATCATCTAAGCCAAACAAGTTCATCAACCTTTCAGTAGAAGCAGCTTGATTTTTATTTTTGTGTATTGATGTTGTGTACTGAAACAATAGTGACTTCCACTTAGGCAATTTCTATTTTGATTAGTAACTTCAATTATACAGCTCTGACTGTACTAATTTGATGTGTGATTGTATTACGTAAATGTGACTGCACTTTTGGCTACATATTTTTGTTAGAAATATGAGCAGCTGTGACTGCATTTATGTTGAAAAATTTTTGTTTGAAGCATTTATGCTCTCGTGTCTGCACACTCATTTGACTATAAGCAGTTGTGGTTAATGATAGTTTTTGCAGTCTTGCTTAACTAGTTGTGACTATAAGCAGTTGTGGTTAACTTCATTACAAAAGAAGTTGCGCCATGACAAAAGAAACAAATGCTTATAATGCAATCAATTCAACTACCTTTTCATATATATCAAGACAACCAACAACTGAATACATTACAAAAAATCTTAAAAGAGGTTGCACTATAAAATACAACAATCAAGTGCTCAAGAGACAGTCACTAGCCAAAGTAGATTACAAAATAAGCTTAAAGAAGCAGCACCAATCACAATATAAGCTAGATATCTTCTAACAACAACAACCACCTTAAGGTAACCTCATTGAACCTTTTTTTATATGTATCATCCCAAGCCAATAGCTTATAGCTATTAGTAGTGGAGAACAATAAAACACAACAAATTTAACAATTCTTCTCCACTTCTTCTTTTTTTTTTATCTTCTCAACCTCTTCTTCCAACTTCTCTAATTTCATATCAACGCAATTATCATCTTTGGATTCTTTGGACTTGTCTACTTCATGAAAAGCTTCCTCAACAAATTTATTCAACTCAACTTTTTCAACTTCATTAATCGATGCATGATTTTCAATATATTGAGAAGACTCAACTAAATTCTCAAGCTCACCTAATTTCTCTATTAGTTTAGGAATCACATATTTGGATCTCGGATCAAAAACTTCTCTATCCCTCCAACACCAAAAGTCGCCAGATTTTGGACCCTTCAATGGTGAAAAATAAAGAATGAATTAGTCTTTAATCAAATCTATCGGAATAGTAAAAGAAAAAAAATTGATATCTAGCCTATAATAAGGACATGCCCAAAATCTTCTGTCGGGATTCCTCGAAGTCCAAGATATCTTCATATGCAACAAAAATCCATGATTACAATGAACTTCTTTGTACAAAGCATTATCATTTTCTTCCATACAAAGTTTAGTCAAATTAACCGACCTCATTGCGTGCTAGAAAAATAGATTACGATTCTTCAAGAGCACTTACATTTGAAATGGAAGAGAAACCAATCTCAAAATTATGCTTAAATTTCGGAAAGGGAGCAGATTTTGAGAAATTGAGGAAGAAAAGAAGTAAATTAGGGTTTTGAGAATAAAATTGAATTGGGTGATTTGGGATTTATACCCGTTAAGAAAATTTAAAAGAATATTTTCGATTAAAAAAACTGTATAAAAGGCAAAGACAGGTCTTCGCCGCACCCAGCAACACGTGATCTCACTTCGGCCTCTAAGGGGTGAAATAAATTCAGTTCAAAGTTGTTAAGGGGAGTAAATAATTGCCATATAAGTTTAGGATCTAAAGTAAGTTTTGGTTAAATAAATAATTTATATTTTTAAGTGGTCATTTATAAGACGTCAATTTAATTTAAAAACATCAAAAAATAACTTATCATTTTATGTCTATTTTATATTTTTTATTAAATATTATTAATTTTTTAGCACTTAAATGACTTATTAAAACATCAAAAACTAATTTATTATTTTATGTCTATTTTATTATTTTTATTAAATATTATTAATTTTTTAATACTTAAATCACTTATAATAATTAATTATAAGTGATATAGTAAAATCACGATTGAAGCACCTAAAATAGTCATTTCATAAATGTCTATTTTAAATTTTTTATTAAATATTTTAAATTTTTTAATACGTAAATGATTTATAGCAATTAATTAGGAATGATATAGTAAAATTACAATTGAAGCAGTTGAAGCAATTAAGAAGTGAAAAGAAACAACCTAATTACGGCGCATGCAAAACCTTCCGCGTTAGCTAATTTCCGATCACTATGGCTACTACTTTTGGTGGGATTAGCCCACCGGAGGATTCTTCTAGGCAGATTACTCTTGCTCCCAAAAAATTTTATTTTTTATTTTCTATGGTACAAGATCATTTTTAATTGTTACAGATATTCTAATCTCTTTTTCTTCTTTTAACCAAAATTTACTAACGTGAAGTAAAAAATAATAAATGACAATCTATAGTGAAAATATATCAACTTTTATTTTGAATGAACTATATTATAGAAATATAAGGCCTAGTACATTATGTTATTTAAAAATGAGAAATTTAATATTTTTTTCTTACCATTCTAATTTTCAGTATATGTCATATAATGGTTATGATGATTTTAATAAATTATTAAAAAATGATCAATAAAGTCACATATCAAACATAACGTAACGATCCATATTGACGATTACCTTATTTTGGTTTTATGAATTTTGAACATAGACAAGTGTGGTAATTAGCTTAACAAAAGTTTGTTCTCTTTACCAAAAAAAAAAAAAAAATATTCAAGAAAAATCAATATCATCAATAAAGAAAAAACAAAAATTTAGCACTAATCTATTCAGAAATAATTCATCCGTAAATTTTTTTTAAAAGATCAAATTCAATAAAATAATTAATTCAAGTGAAAGTAATTAAGAATTTTCATCAAAAAATTTAAGAATATATAAAATATATTTATATTCATCAATCATATTTATCAAAATATATTTTCACTATTCAATCGATTATGGTTAGATAAACTTATTTAACTCGTGCTTGTGATATTTTTATTCAAATTTTAGAAGAGTAATAATCATAATAATTAGTTTGTTGTTAGATAATACATCGAAACACCCCTAAACTTGTAGCCAAAACTCACTTTAGACCCTAAACCGATATGGCAATTATTTACCCCTTAACAACTTTGAACTGAATTTATTTCACCCCTTAGAAGCCGAAGTGAGAGCGCGTGTTGCTGGGCGCGACGAAGTCCTGTCTTTGCCTTTTATATATTTTTTTTAATCAAAAATATTCTTTTAAACTTTCTTAACGGGTATAAATTCCAAATCACCCAACCCAATTTCATCCTCAAAAACCCTAATTTACTTCTCTCCTCCCTCAATTTCTCAAAATCTGCTCCTGCTGCATGCAACAACTTAAGTAATTAAAGCCTAGAATTAAGGCAAACCAGTGTTATGGGAGTTTCCACAAACAGGTTGGATTAAATACAATATAGATGGCGTATCTAAAGAAAATCCAGGGAGGAGTTCATGGGCTTACTGTCTCAGGGATACTGATGGGAATCTGTTACATGTAGCAGAAGCAGTAATTGAAGATACAACCAGCATGAAATCAGAGGCGTTGGCAATCTTACATGCAGCTAAACATTGTAATACATCAAAACATGACAAGGTAATTATTCAGACTGATTGTCTACTAATGCAGAAGATGTTAAGCAGGGAATGAGAAATACCTTGGAAAGTAGAAGACATAATCATGCAAATATGGCAACTGCCCACAAACAAGCAAGTGCAGATACTTTATACATACAGAGAGGGAAATCAATTGGCAAATTTTTTGGCCAACTTGGCTTTGGAGCTAAATACATTCACATACACAATATTTCATCAGCTTCCAAGTACAGGTAGGAGGATTCTTAACAGTGATACGTATCAATCGTCCTACCAGAGGCTAGCAGTAACAAAAAAGTAGACAGACTGGAGAGGCTAAAGCAAGTTTATCCACATACATCAAATTTACATCCAAAAAAGGGGAACAAAAAAGGGGAATTGCTACTTAGCCTAATAAACCAACCTACAAAAAGAACTCTCAGTAGATCAGGGGGTCAAATGGTCAGATCTTCATTGCATGCGGCTAGGGAATTTGACATCATCCAGTTACAAGTGGGTTCGAGCTTCTCATATCTCCCCCCTTCCATAACTGGTCAAGATGTATAAGGTTAGCATTCAAGTCCATTAGCAGATGCAAGAACAACAAGTGGATCAGCTTACCACGAATTTCTATCAAATCTCAACGGACAAGACCGTACTTCTTAGCACCAAAAAACATTTCATAAACCCTTAGACTGGAGAACACAGCTGGAAATGGAGTGAAGACAATGTTAAGCAAGATTCGAAGAAAAAGAGTTAAATCATAAGGGGGAAAACAACTTACTCTTGCAGTTGGAGAAGGATCCACTTCGGAGAGATCAAGACATAGTGTTGATTACCTACAGATGAAGAAGCTCAAACTGAAGATCGAAGAAGTCAAACATGGTGAAAGAGGCGGCAAGCTAAAGAGAAATGAGCTAATCTTAGCTCAATTAGGAAACCCTACTATTTTTATTTATGTTTTTGATGTGGCCCGGGTAAAGTGTTGGGCCGATCCGGATTGAAGATTTGGGCTACCCCAGATTTGTGCTTTATTTTGTGATTTGGATGGGTTGGTCCATTCATAATTTTTAATTATCAATAAAAGACCAAATTAAACCTAAAAAAAATAATAAAGCAGGCAGCACAAGTAGGCGCGTCGACCTGCTTACTTAAAATTATGATTGAAGCAGTTGAAATAGGCAACACAAGCAGGCGCATCGACCTTCTGCCTGCTTATTCCCTCTTATTATTAGTAGTAAAATAATTTACTTTCAAAGTGTCATTTTTGCCGAGAGTTTAAGAATACTATAAAATAAAATCGGAGTGACAAAATGGAAAAACTTTTTAAGGGGCGTGACCTTCATATATGGGTGTACAAAAATTGATTTAATCGATAAACTAACTAATAAAAATGTTATTAATTTATTAGTATTGGGTTATTGGATTAACGATTTTTTAATGATTTTACACATTTTTTTTTTATTGGGCTATTGGTCCGATTTTTGATTTTAAGATTTTAATTAATGATTAATTAAATCAATAACCCAATAAAATTATATCATAGCTATATTTTTATATACACTTATATAATAGTGATTATAGATTTTATATATACCATATTATCTTTTATATTTTATAATTGTTGTCTTAGTTCTTTTAATTTGTGGAGACTTTATACACGAGAACAAATGAAAATAAGAGCAAGTAAAGAAAAAATAAAAGAGTATTTCTTATTCCTTAAATCGAAAATCAAACTGATAAAGATAAAAAATTAATAAATAAAAAAATTAATAATAAATATTTTATTGATTCAATTTTCCATTTAGCTTATTTACAAATTGAAAATCATAAACTAAATCATAATGAACAAAATCGAACCACATGCACACCCTACTTCCGTATCAATGTTGTGTCAAAATATGGAAAGCGGCTTATGTGTTTGGGCAATTTTGGTTTTATAAAGTCGATGAGAAAGAAAGCAAAAAGCGTTATAGTTGTAGTTATTGAATCATCGGGACCAGTCGTTTATACTGAACACAAATATCATGTATAAGTTGGTCAATTCTTGCTCAAAATCCAAATTTATACCTCTTTTATCTTATCCAAGCCCTGCAATATCAGCCAATTGGGCCTCAAGTTCAAGAAATGAAATTTCTAAAAGAAATTCAAGGTTTTCCCGGGTTTTAGGGGGTGAAAGTGGAAGAGTTAGGAGTTATAGTAGTGAATCAGATAAAGAATGTATTGAGTATGATGTGGTGATTGTTGGAGCTGGACCAGCTGGGCTATCAGCTGCTATTAGGTTCAAACAATTATGCCAACAAAAAGATGCTCACCTATCAGTCTGTGTTGTAGAGAAAGGAGCTGATGTGGGTACGTTTTGCTTTGCTTTCCTTTTTCTGCCCTCAAATCATTATTATTGATGGATTGATTATTCATTCCATTCTACACCAGGTGCTCATATCTTGTCTGGAAACATATTTGAGCCACGGGCACTCAATGAACTCTTTCCCCGCTGGAAACAGGAACAGGTACCCCTAGCTTTCACAATAATTCTTACATTTTCATATTATACGCAGTCGGATATTCTACCTTTACACATACTAATTAAATCACTCATTGGTTACTTAGGCAGCCATCCACTAGAAAAAAGCTCTATCCGGACATAGATAGTTCATCTGATTATTTATGCATGGTAAATTGGTTATTTCCGTTTATTAAGACCAATGATCTCGCTGTCTTTGGCATTCAAACAGTTGGCATTCAGAATTAAATTTAGTATTTTAACTTGGGTAAGTTTTGGATTGTGATAAAGAGGTCTTTATTTGTTTTTATATTCTCAAAATGAAGTTGCAAATAACAATTTGGTCTTGTGTGGCGTTATTTATATCATGTGTAATCCCATCATTTCATGAAGCTTTGTTTCTGATTGCAGGCTCCCGTTGATGTCCCTGTTACTTCTGATAATTTTTGGCTACTTTCACAAAACCGTGCCTTTTCAATTCCAAGCCCATTTGGCAATAATGGGAATTATGTCATAAGGTACTTCTAAATCTACTTTGAAACATGTATTCAAGTGTGCATGTAAAGATCTTACTCTTTTGCGTCAAATTGCCACTCTTGGTTTCTCTCTTTCTTTATTATTATTATTCCGTTGGAACGGGTTGGCACATCCATAATCAAACTTCTTATTGCACAGCTAATGTAACATCAGCCATTTGACGTTAGTTTTGATCTCCAATACGTAAGATTCTTAAGAAAACAATCAGAAGTCTTATAGGCTACTGAATGACCATATTGGGAATTTAGGCATGCATTTTATGAGTTCAATGTATCAGCGCGTGCTATGCATTAGCGTGTAGGTTCTTAACAGCTATTAGGTCTATTTTAGGTGTGATTTTGTGAATGCGATGTCATGGCCTTGGTGCATGCAGGGTTGACGTTGTTGACTGTTTTAGTACTACAACAACAACAACAACAACATACCAGTATATTCCCACCAAGTGGGGTCTGGGGAGGGTAAGTGTATGCAGTTCGTACCACTATTTTAGTACTGATATAATTAAATGACATCAATGTCTTGTGCACTGTTATTGAGGGTGGAAATGAATAAAATATGTACATATTTGCCCAACAAGAAAGTTACAGAGATTAACATAAGAGAAAAAAAGGGTACATAAACCAAAAAAGAGGAGCAAAGACAACAATAAGGTCTTGGTAGTGTTGAAAGGGCTCTTCTAGTTAGTGAAGGGGAAGTTGGATGTGTTTGAAAATGGTTTGAGTAATGTTGGTGAATGAATTGGCCTCAAGCCCCTTCCTACATCCCAACCTTGGTGGGTAGAGTAACCCGGTATCTTTGCCCCTGGGGAATTAGTCGAGGTGCATGCAAGTTGGTCCAGACACCTTAGTTATTAGAAGTAAGACTGGCCACTGGTCCTTGATCGACTAATTTTTGGACGTATCAGGGACAATTTTGAGATGTGGAAATATGTATGGACTGGATGGTGGTGCCTTTGACAATTGAAAAGTAGTAAAGTATGCTGTGGATATGCATTCGATCTACAAGTTAATTTGTTTCCATCCCAGGACCCATTTGGACATGAAACTTTTTTGCTTTTTTCCAAAAATAAACTATTTGGTTTCACAAAAGTGGCATTGAAACTCTTTTCAAACTTCTGATGGGAGTGGAAGTGGTGGAAGGTCTGTATCACATCTTCCTTTATAGTTTCCCAGAAGGCTTGGAAGAAAACCATTGTGTATCCATCAGGCCCAGGTGCTTTATCATTGGCACTCCTTCTTATCCCTCCCAACACGTCTTCTTCACTGAATTCTCTAGATAACCAAGTTTTCTCCTCCTCATTGATGCCCTGTACACCAAGTAAAGTCAAAGAGGGCCTCCAGTTTTCTGACTCTTTGTATAATTGCTGAGAAAACTCGACAATGGTGTTCCTGATTTCCATCAGCTCGGAAGATATTTCTCCATTTACCATAAGAGAGTCTATGGTATTTATTCTCTTGTGAGCACTGGCCATTCTATGAAAGTACTTCGTATTTTGTCTCCATTCTTGATCCACTGAATTCTGGACCTTTGCCTCTAAAAAATTTCTTCATTCCGCGTCACATCCTCATACTCCATGGCCAAGTTTGCCTTGAACAGTTGTTCATCATCAGTAAGTGGCCTGGTGGCCTGGTTTCTTGAGCAACTTCCTTGTCCCCTATCCAATTCATAATTTGCTTATTTCTTTCCTTCCAATTAACGCTATTTTCTCTGCTCCATTCCTTAAGTTTTAGTTTTAACAAACTTAGCTTAGTAGCTAATTTGAAATCAGGTCTGCTAGATACTTTTCAAACGAGTTCCACTAATCCTGCATTTTGTCTTTAAAACCTTTCACATTGAGCCACCACTTTTCAAACTTGAAATAAGATCTCCTGAAGGCCTCATTCCCACATGTCAATACAATGGGATTGTGATTGGAACCCAAACTAGGAAGGGTGCATTGCCTAATTTGATTGAACGGTTCATCCCATGGGAAAGAATACAAAACCTATTAATTCTGGAGGCATTTATGAGATTAGCACCTCCTCTCCAAGTGTATTTTCCCCCAAATAATGGAGGGCCAATCAGTTCAAGCTCATTGATACAACTCGAAAAGTCTATCATGGCCCCGGACAACCTAAAACAATTTGTTTTCTCGGAAGGGAACCTAGTAGTGTTGAAATCTCCACAAACTACCCAAGGCTTTTCACATAAGCTTCTCATTGCTCCCAATTCTACCCACAACTCTCTCATTTCATTTCTATCACATGCTGCATAAACTGCTGTGAGAAACCAATTTACGTCTTGGTTGATTCCGCATAGTTTGCAAGTGATCGTTTGGTTCCCATATGGTTCCCATAATCCACTAACTCCCCTTTCCATCTTTTGTCCCACATCTCTAGAATTCCCCCCTTACTCCCCATTGCTTCCAACCAAATTCCCCCATCCACCTATTTCCTCCCAGTTGCTGTACATACTCCCCCACTGCCCCATTTAGCTTAGGCCTCATTTGTTTGCACTTAATGGAGGTCTGAATCTGAATGGTTTAGACTTCAGTTCATTAAGTGCATTTGTTTTTTTTAGAATTGCCTCTTAATGTGTCTGAAATCCTCTGAATCAGTCAGATATGAAAAAGAGTCTGAATACTATTCAGACTCTTTTTAAAACATGATATATTCCCTCAAAACTCTCTCACTTTGTTATTTTTCTCTCTATATACGTGTAAAATGAATTAAAATAACTTAATTTATTAACAAATGAATTATAATACAATGGATTATAATACTACTAATTCACGTATTGAATTATTTATTTTCCTTTCTCATTTGACAATTATTTATTTTCCTCTCACTTTGTTATTAAAAATATTGAACTATTCTAGTAATTATAACTTACACCTCAAAACTCTCTCACTGTTGTAGTAATTCATTTTATAATTACATGTTATCACAATAATTTTTAATCGATATATCTTTTTTTAATAATTTAGATAGTTCAATAATTATATTTAACATAATTTATTTATTTGTATTTTTAAATATTTTAATTATCACTCAAATAATGTTTGTTGTTTAAGTTAATACTTTATCTAAATATTTTTTTCATATAATATTTTATTACTTTTTAAATTTGAATTGCATATTTATTACAAATAAATAAATTGCATATATTTAGATGTTAAAAAAACAAACAGTCTTAATCATTCAGTATTCAGATCTAGAAACAACATCTTAATCATAAACAGTCTTAATCATTCAGTATTCAGATCTAGAAACAACATCTTAATCATTCAGACATCCATTCAAATTCAAACGTCTTAATCTTAAAAAAAACAAATGCACCCTTAGTCTCCACTAAAACAATAATGCCTACCCCCTCCACTAGATTTCTTTTATTCTCCATGTTTAAACCCCTAACATTCCAAGTGATAATTTTTAACTTCATTGTAATTGAATGGCTGAATTTCTCCCCCTACTCCTAGAATCACTCCTAGGCTTTCAAGTTAAATGCAAGTCCAAACACAGTTTCAACTCCCAAATACCTTCTTTCATCTGAACTTCAAATGCTACTTTTTGTCAAATATCACTCAATTCATGTCCAATGCCTGTTACACTCCTATGATGTTTTTGCTAACCATGAAGCTTCTGCTTATAGAGAATGATTGCTTGGCCAGAGCATATTATATACGCATTAATTAAGCGGAATTACAGTATTTGGAAGGGTAAGGAATTAGTCCAATGGTTAACTCGGTCCATTTTGGCTTTGACTGGTGCTTGATGGGTGTATCCTTTTATGTGACATTTTTCATGTGAGAATGGAAGCCAGTTTTGCTTCCTTTGCAAATATTTAAGAGTTAAAGCACTAGATGAGGATCCCCACTTACACACTTTGTGGTCCATACACACTCTGATATCATCATACATACAGAAATATGCATGGTTCACTTCTTTAATGGAACACACATTTCAGTGATATATATGACTTTTCCGTGTATCTTAAATCACTAGATGGGGATCCCCACTTGCGCACTTTGTGGTCCATACACACTCTGATATCATCATACATACAGAAATGTGCATGGTTCGCTTCTTTAATGAAACACACATTTTGGTGATATAGTTATGACTTTTCCATGTATCTTAAATCCTTAGAATCAACACATTTTGGTGATATAGTTACGACTTTTCCATGTATCTTAAATCCTTAGAATCATGGTAATGCAGTTTGAGTCAGTTGGTACGTTGGTTGGGGAAGAAAGCTGAAGAGCTAGGAGTTGAAATATACCCAGGTTTTGCTGCTAGTGAGGTATTAGCCTCGTTATTCTGGATTATTTCATTATTTTTGTAAGTTTTTGCTTGCTAAGGTAGAAAGTTTCAGATTTTATGCAACGAACACAACGAGGTTACTGGTATTGCTACTAATGATATGGGAGTGGCAAAAGATGGTTCCAGAAAAGAGAACTACCAGCGCGGTGTTGCACTGAAGGGCAAGTTCTGTTACTCAAATCTTTATCTTGTTTGTTTTCTTCAAAGAAGCTTTCCAAAATTACATTCTATCCACAGTACTGCAGTTTGTTAGATAACTATCAAATGGAAGTTACAAATTTTCCTTTAGGTTAACGTTAATTATCCCTGGTAACAATTTTGATCTGTGATTCGACGCTAAAATTCAGGTAAAAAGTGAGTGTAATTGTCAATGTTATTTCTGCCTAGAAAGATTCTAGCGAGATTTAATCAAATATCTCAATACTTACATTACAACACCCCAATTCAGTTTAGTTATTCCTGAAGTTTCTGGTCAGTATTTTTGTATATTATGGGAATCGTTGCTGACAAATCCATACTGGAGCATCAGTTCAATTAGCATCAGCTGGAACATGATGCTATTCATATGGAGCTTTATGGACCAGAAAGCTAATTCGTATGGTAAGGACTAGCAAACGAAATACTAATTGAATGCCTTTAGACCATGATACCATTTGTCAAGCTGGAAAATGGGGTCATATGAATGGCACGGCACCAATGCCAAAATTTCCCACTTTGGGGGAACCAAACTTACATTGCAACATACCCAGTTTAACACTTAATGAGGATCCAGGCATCCTCATACTATCAATACATGCAAATGAGACT
The DNA here is from genome assembly GCF_002878395.1 of Capsicum annuum. Classification (NCBI taxonomy): domain Eukaryota; kingdom Viridiplantae; phylum Streptophyta; class Magnoliopsida; order Solanales; family Solanaceae; genus Capsicum; species Capsicum annuum. The sequence goes on from NC_061113.1 coordinate 170,770,071, forward strand.
TCATGCAACCGTTCATAAAACAACAACAACAACAAACCCAGTGTGTTCCCACAAAGTGGGGTCTGGGGAGGGTAAGATGTACGCAGTCCATACCGCTACCTCCGAAGTAGAACAAAAGTCATGATAGCAAATAATGGTTCATAGGCCTCATCATATGTGAAATGGAGTTTCAACGAGGAATATAGCATAGTACGACTACCCATTATCATTTACAAAATCAAAATGTGTCATCAGATCCTTTAGGATTACAGAAAAGCAGTATAAATGCTTCATAGAACCTGTCATGCAAATTACAAAATGAAGCTCATGCCACAATGGATATGAAGTGGGGCTCACCAAAAGCAAGGTAGAGAAGTTCAAACCCTAGATCAACTCATTGTCACGTTGGACACTATCTGTATAGAAAATAAACAATGAGAGGTGAGTATGAATTGTACCCCAATAAGTCTCATCGACCTCCCTCCAAAAGGTGGGACGTGTCTTTGAGAAAGCATGCATAAGCTTTTCTTTGTTGTTTGTGAATACTATTATGTGTAATCGGATTATGAACGGCTAAAACCGCTCATTCTAGGGTTATGGCCGATGTATGAACATCTTTATTTAACTATATGATTGTTTAGCAGATTCTACCATTCTTATTCTCTTAACCTTATGCTCGACTATTTCGTGACTTTGCGAACCATAAAGTAAAAGGATAATGCTAGTGGAACTGGAAACGGGAAAGTTAGGAGTAGAACGTGGGTCAAGGAGAGTAGGTTTATTTGTGTCTGCGTGTGTATTAACAGCTAGGACGGAAACATACATAGTTTGCTTTGCTTGGGTCAGATACAAGATGATATATAAATGCATCTGAAACGGTTTACCACATCCCTGCTCAATGCTGCAGGTGTGAGGCTAATTTGGGTAGGTGATTATACGGCTCGAAAGACCATAATCATATTGTCAGCCCTGTAATGCAACAATTCGATAGATATCTTAAATAACTTAACAAATATAATTAAGAAAGATGGGATTCCTAAAGTGTCATAGCCCTAGGTCTTTAACTCTTTGTGAACAACTCATGCAATCATTCTCTCTTTAAGTCTCTTACTTAGTCGAATTCAATAAGAAGTAACATTTAGTATAGTAATCACAAAACCAACTTTGTTGAAATGGATAACACTAGTTCTAATAACTACAATAGGAAAAAGGATAACTTACATCAACTAAGTCCCTGTGGAATTGGTAAACCTAATTGAAAGCAATCACTGTTAATTGTGATCACATACCCTTCTGTGAGTGTTGGGAAACTGACTAGAACATAAATTATGTTGGAAATTATAATAAAGGAAACTAACAAGGGGGAACAACTTCAATGTAATGGGACATAGGCATCCTTGGTTTTTATGGAGTTCACCTAGTGATAGTCTAAATACATGCACAACTTTGCTACTAATTTGTTTGTTTAGTTCTGCAGGTAGGATAGAAAGATCAGTAGGCCATGAAAGTAATACAAAATGTTTCAAAGTATGAATAGTCCGAAAGGATGAGTTCTTAAACAAAAATAATCATGGCTCTAGTGAGAAGTTTCTTTTTTCCTCAACATCTCTTAGAGAAGTTACAAGTGAACCATTCCTAATTAAGGATCCTAGTACCTTGAGGATGAAAGAATTTGCTTTCTTCAATGCAAAGGAACATTGAAAATATTGCTCAATTGGTCACCGAGATGGCACCCGAGGAGTTGGAAAGACTATTGAAGGGTACTACTCGTGATGAAGAACCTTAGGAGTTGCCTTTGGCGGCAAAGCAAGCTACTCCTTGTGAGGTTGGTGCTAAGGAGTTGAACATAGAATTCAACACATCCACTTCTTATGCACCAAAGTGGAAGCTAGAGTTGAAAGGCTCTCTAAACCCTTCACAAGGGATCCTTGGCACTTCTCCGAACTCCAATAAAATTGAGAGACAAAAGATTGAGAGGAGTAAGTGCGTGATATGTAACAACTCTAGAGTGGAAAAATGAGAGGCTGTGTGGATTGATGTAAGAGGGTTGTCACAACCTTATATTAACTTTTGTAACCTCTCTTCCTTTTCTAGTTGTCTTGATTCTTATGTAGGTGTCCTTGGAAATAAACCTAGTGAGGCACCTCTAGATAACTTCGGAAAGGAGCAAATGTGCTCAAATGTTGAAAAGCAAGGTGAATGTAATCCTTCCTATAAGCTACTAGGTAACAAGTCTAAACCTTACACTTTATCAAAAGTAGATCCTTGTGTGGCTAGTAGCCAAGTAAGTGTAATTGATAGCTTGTTTTCATGTGATCTTGATGATTCTTTTCCACATAGCGATAATGTATTTGTTGAGAGTATTCATGCACTAGTTGATCCTATGAATGACCAAATTGATTTTTCTTATAAGATCAATTTGTGTCCACCTAGTGTTGACACTTGTACCTTGAATAATAGTATTCTTTGTCCTGTTTTTAATAATGTGCATGTTGAACATGTGGATACACTAGTTGATCCTATTTATGAACGAATTGATTCTTCTAGTAAAATCAATTTGTGTCCACTTAGTATTTATACATGTGCTTTGGCTGATAGTTCATTATCAAGTAATATTGGTGTTGATCAACTTGTATGTAATGATTACCCACTAAACGAGGAGTTTTACGATGAACTTAAGGAACTTCAATTTAGCGATGGCATTGATATAGTTGGTCGAGTAGATAGTCATGTGAAGTCATTGCTCCTAAATGATTAATCCTTGGATTGTGATTCCATTCCTTGTTCTTCTCATGAGGATTTTGAGGTGGGGTGTGTTTTTAAGTATAATCTCTTATTTGAGGTTGACATGACTTATGTGAATGATGAATATAGTGGTGTGTCTTACAATGTTGGAAGCATAGTGATAAGAACTGGGTCACTTGAACAAACTAGAAAATAATACGGAAGCAAAAATACTAGGATTAAAGACAATAAATTAAAGATAAGCGAAATTTGAGAATAAAATCTCTAATTTCGAGATAAGTGCTAGGAACCCTAGTTGATCTTAGTATTCAAAATTAGCGGATTAAGACTTATTATGAGACTAATAGAGTCAATGCAGGAACTTCAATCAAAAATGATCTAGACCCTTATTTCGAAGAAACTATTGACAACATAAGACTAATCACCTTCTTTAATTAACTTTAATAGAAACCAAAGAGATCAAATTAAGAATTAGTCTTACCTCCTAGAGAATCGTTCTTATAGAGTTGCAAGATAAATTCAAAGTCACCACACACAAAGGTGTAAATAAGAGAATTCTCTCAATTATTATTAATCATCATGTTGTCTAATTTAACAAAATTCGTCCCTATATATAGGGAAAAAACCTATCCCAAATAGCATGGGATTCGAATATGCTTTTATGGAAATAAATAAATCTAGGAAACTTTTAAACTAGGAAACTTTAAACTAGGAAACTTTTAAACTAGGAGACTTTAAACTAGGTCAGAAAAAGTTTTCAAATTTAATCAAAACCCATATGGGCCCAATCTTCTTCGTTTGGACTAGGACTTGAATCATGAAATATGTGTAGCACTTAGCCTATGCTTCTCCATAATTCTTGGACTCATTCTTGGGCTGATCTTCCTTCTTAAGCATCTTTTTGATCACACTGAAGCCCGTCAATCTTAATGCAAGTGGACCAGCCTGGATACTATCACATAGCCACTCTTGAAGGCTATCAATTGTTTGAAAATCCACTATGATGCGAGGATACACTTTTTGATGGCAAAAATCTTTACTTGGAATGTGATAGTATGTTTGTTGGAAGGGATGGTGTTCAAGGAAGGTGAGGTGTGTGCTACAGTTATCTCTTTATCTTTATGTGTTCCCATTCTTGGTCAAGGCAAGGCCTTAATGTGCTTGAATCAACGAGTGAACCTTTTCATTATAATACATTAGATGAAGTTGACTTTTGGACACCTTTCTATATTATTTGTTCGCATGTGATGATACTCATGCCTCTTGAGTGGAGTATGTTGTGTAAAGAAGAGAGTGCCAATGGGGCATATGGGTGTTTGCTTAACCCATTTTCATGGAATCTCTTTCCATTTGACCTATATAAGGAAATGGAATGTGGCACTTGTGATGTCTTGCTTGGTCAAGGAGACAAGCTAGTTGTGACTAGGAAAAGTCCATGATATTAAGGACTGCTTGTCACCTTCCAAGGGTTGGACAATTTGAGTTTTCAAATGGGACTTTTGGAAGCATGGTTGATACTGCGATAGGAGGGACCCCAACTCATTGAGAGTACTATTTGGTATAGAATGTTTGACTCCTAATAGATCCCTCGACCATTCTAGTAGCATGGCTTCGTTGGTGCACTTCCTTTCTTTGGGAAGTTGCTTGATAGAGAGGGTTGTCTTGTGCTTAACATGTCTCTCCTTATCTACCGGTGTCCTTGTTCTATGGCATGCCCTAGATAATGATAGTGTCTTTAACACCTTTCTCTATTGCCTTTTTGCTTACGATGATACCATGTTGGTATGGGAATTATTTACTATAGAGGTAAAGGTATATGGGTCTTGCACTCCTTTGACCCGAAAGAGCCCTTATGGGTGATTGCACCACTTTTGGGTATGGTCTTATTGCCAGGCGACGAAACAATTATGTCTTATGACTCCTAAAGTTTATGTGATATAATCTATTGGGATTCTTGATGCTGTTAAAGCCTTTGTGGTTTCTTGGTCTCATGATGTTGCTTATGACCAATTCCTTTGTACCGTATATGATGAATGAATCTTATTCAACACAAAGGATAATTGGTTGTATTTCAAATGTGTGCTTACTTGGCAAGTTGGTATGGTAGATAACCCTTGTGCTAACCCTTATGCTATGAGGATGTGTTTGTTGTTTGTCCTTTTATTTTTGCAAATAGGTTCGGATTCAGGGAGGATCCTTTGGGGAGGATGTGGTGCGCATGGCTAGCTTGGGGCACATTAGGAGACACTTTCATATATGAATAATAGCTTGGAGCCCGGAAAAAGCCATGGAGCAATAAATACGCAAGGTCATGGGCGATTAAGATGTCATTTGTGCAATCAAGAAAGGCCCTTGTGGGTTGTTTCCTAAATAGTCGCTTTTGGGCTTTTTTTTAATAGGCTATTTTTGTAAAAGACAATGACTATAAATAGTTGCCTTGGCCATTTTCATTCTAAGACTTTGATGATTTGAAAACTGAACTCCTTGCGAGTGTAGGGTGGAATCTCTTTAGTCTAGTTTAGTGTAGCTAAATCTTAGTGATGGGTGGATTCCCATTGTTGATTTAGAACTTCCTAATCTTAATTTTCCCAAAGAGTTACTTATTTGTGAATTCAAGTAGGGTTTCTTTACTCTAATTAAAAATTGAACTCCTTTAGGGTGTCGAGTGGAATTCCTTTACGCGTAGTTGTAGTATTAGTAAGATTAGTTTATGGGTGGATTCCCATTGATTGGTTGAAAACTTCTTTACATTGGTTTTCATAGTTGAGTTACTCATTTGTGGATTCATTTGTGTTTCTCAACTTCTCTAAAATCGAGTCTCTTCTCCCTTGGTTCAATTGTGAACATAGTTGAGCCCTTCTTTTTTCACTTCTCATCTCCAATTTCTCATCTATCTTACTTTGTGTTGTTTGAATTTTGCGTTTTGGATTTCGATTGGATTCGCCCCTAATTGGGATCGTTATCAAGAATTTGGTAGATTTCCTAAAGGAATTGTATGCTTATTGAGGTTGCTATCATCCCTTAAATGTTGAAGCATACAATAGTACTATTTGTTGAAGAATACAATAGTACTATTTATAAAAAAAAAAGGGAGGGAATATCCTTTACATACCTTACTTTGAGATCTTCTCTCTAATGTCGACGTCAATGAAAAATCCTTATCTCGATTGTTTGTAGCTAACGATAGTTCCATGAGTTCCAAGCAATTAAAAAAATAATAACCTTTGTTCCAATATAAGAATCAATGCCAAACTTTTGAATTTGAGTTGTGGTGGCTAATAATTTTCCTCTCCAACGAGATGCTTTGCCGAGTGAGAGATGCTGACTTTGATATGAAAGATTGTATTGAAAAAAATTGCTTCAGTATCTATATAATTGTTTAGAAGTTAAAGTTGGTTCCCTATTTTACCCCAAATGATGAGGCGGCATTAAGGCCCCCCTCCCCCCATATATTGTGTATGCGGAGGGTTTGAGGAAGGGATTGACCACAAGGGTCTATTGTACGCAGCCTTACCTTGCGTTTCTACTAGAGGCTAGGCTATAATGCCTTCAATTATAATAATTATAATATTGATATAATGTGGCATGACTTATGTCATTGAGGCAGTGGGTCTAATCTCTTAGCCTTGAGAGAACTATTGCATATATTGGTGAGTTGGAAGTCCATCTATACGTATTAAGGTGATATACTAATAAAAGATCACTTTTGACCAACATAGTGGAAAGTGGTTGACACTTATCCTGACTGTATAATTAAATACAATGAAGTGTTGGGAGATGTGAAATTAATGAAGTTGAACTTAATATGTTGCTTCCCTTCTTAAGCAGTTCCACGTGAGAGTGGAATTGTCCACACCCCACAATACTTAATCCAGTTATTTGGATGGGGTTCATGACACGTATATAGTTGAATATTGTGTAGGTCTAAGGTAAAATGTACATAACTTTTTACTTCGAAGTTAGGTAGATGAGAGGTTTTTTCTCTCGATAAACTAGACTCATGTATCTTTATATTGATAGGTGTAGACCCTTTTAACTCTTTATAGATTGGGAGATATCCGCATCCAAGCCAAACTACGTACAAGATTACTTATAACTTGAATTTTTAGCTTCAAGACTATTTTTTCCCTCCAACTTTTGTTTAAAACTTGCAATACCTTCATATATCAATCCCCTGACACAACCACCAATCTCTAACCTTATTCTTTCGACATCTCATTGACGGGTGACATAAAGCGATAGAATTTGACTTGTAACTCTTGATGGGCTAATTTAAACACTTTAAATGTGTAGGATGTTGCACTTCCCTCTTTTTTGCTAATATACCACATCAAGAAATCAATTCATTTCCTAAACATATATAATCATCTCTACAACATGTTCCACGACTTACGAGATCATCCACCCATATTATCCGTCATTTAGCATGTAATTAAGCACCTAACACCCAAAGGGTGGGCATAGTGGTCATGAAGTGGGTTAAGAACCTTAGGTCTCAGGTTCAAATCTCAGAAGAGACCCCAAAAACAATAGGTGATTCTTCGTATATTTCCTAGTCTTGGTGGACAGAGTTACTAGATATTTATATTTATTGCTGGTGGGAGATGATGATATCTGGTGGATTTAGTCAAGGTGCGGAAAGCTGTCCCGGACACCACAGTTATCAAAAAATTAAGCATATATTATGTTAAGCGAATTAAAGTTATTGTTGGATGCTACATTTTCTCACTTTTACTTTGTAATAGGTAAGGATATCTTGTTTTGATGCCTTTTCAACTTTCCAAGTTGACTCTTCATTGCAATGGCTCTTCCATAGCGGGCTGAAACAACCTCTTTTGTTCTAATTTTGTGAACTTTCCTATCAAGTATGCCATAGGAACTTTGGTTCTTAAGAAAAAAATACACCATAGGAACTTCTTCATATGATAGTTTTGCATCAAGTTCCTCGGTCAGAGATGGAACCATATGTGAAGGATCGCACACATATTTTCATAGATTGATGCATGGATGTTTGGATTTCACGTCTGGCTTCAAGGCAAGTTGAGAGGCCACATTTCAGTCCTTTTGAGAAGTTCATAAGGCCCAGTGATCCTCAAATCAACTTGCCATTCTTACAAAACCTCATTACCTCTTTCATCGTGAAATCTTCAAAAAACATGTAGTTGCCAACCATGAATTCGACCTCTCAGTGCTTCTTGTCCAAATAGGACTTTTCGTGACTTTGAGCTGTTCTAAGCCTTTCTTGATTATGTTTAACTTTTTCCAAGGAATCTTCTACAGGATTTGAGCCAAGAAGTTTGGCTTCCTAGTTCAAACGATCCAACGGACGATATATACCGGTACCTATATAATACTCCGTCACTTTAATGCTCGCTTTATAGCTATTGTTATAAGAAAACTATATTAATCTGGAGATGCTCATCCAATTGCTACAAATCAATGGCACACGCCCATAACATATCCTCAAGTGTTTGAGTAGGTCTTTTGGTTTGTTTGTCTACAACAACAACAACATACCTAGTGAAATTCCACAAGTGAGGTTTGAGGAGGGTAGAGTGTACGCAGACCTTGCCACTACCTGGTAGAGGTAAAGAGGCTGTTTGCTAAAGACCCTCGACTCAAGTGCAGCAAATCCAGGTACAAAGACGAAGAAGAAGGAAACAGTGGAAAAAGTACAATAACTAACAAGGACACATAGCAAAGTTTACAAGATAAAAGAAAGAACAACAACATTGTATGATAATCTAAACACAATAAACAACAAACTATGATATATATCACAAGCAGGGATTGCAATACTATGGTTAGTATATCAACAAACCTCCCAACAAGCCTAAAGCCTCGGCAAGAAAGACAACACCTACCCTACTAACCTTCTATCCTAATACACGTCCTCCATACCCTCCTACCTAAGGTCATGTACTCGGTAACCTAAAGCTGCATCATGTGCTGCCTAATCACCTCTCCCCAATACTTCTTCGTTCTACCTCTACCCCTCCTTGTACCGACTATATCCAACCTCTTGCACCTCCTCCCTGGAGCATCCACACCTCACCTTTGTACATGGCCAAACCATTTCAACCTTGCTTCCCGCTTCTTGTCCACCACGGAGACTACTCACGAATATCCTCAAGTTCACTTGTGTTCCGAAATCCTCTTGAAAGGATTGTTAAACAAATAAATCTCAAGCCTAACTCAATCCCAAAAGCTTGCTCATGAGGGAAGGATTGCCCAAGACCATTTAAAGTGACCACCCACTCCTTTAATAACCAATGTGGGACTCAACAAGGATTACCAGAAGAATGTGGTGAACTATGCACCTTTGTATGATATAATTGACATTGGAGTACCAGTCATGCAACCAGACTATTTGCCTTAGATTCAATTGTTCATACTGCGCTGTAGTGCACACAATTCTCTTCTACTGTGCTGCCTTGCCTTTTTGGGCCTTGGTTAGGATCACATTTCACGTGTTACCTGCGTTATATCATGAAGCTGTCCAGGCCAAAAACCTTCCCGCGATACCTTTACGATGCACAATTATGGCGTAAACCGCCTGAGAGTGATTTTCATGTCAAACTCTAATGTGACAATACCACTTCAATGCACTCCAAATCATTCACAAAGCATCTATCTTCATCTCAACAACCAACATTTTCTAATATCATATGATATCTTCCGCACATATTATTCATCATTTAGCATGTAACTAAGCATGTATTAAGCCCAAGCAAACCAAACAATTCGTGGGACACAACAGCATTTGGCTCATTCCCGTACTTCCTAGTTTACTAACCCCCATCTTCTGTGATGGTGTGTAGGGCGTGTTACTCTCCTTGCAGAAGGGTGTAGAGGATCTCTATCAGAGGTATGCAGAAGGTTGTTCTTTTGTTTTTATGATAAACTATTTTTGTGACTTGTACATCATTTAGAAGTTCAGTACTGTGATTGTTAACCCTTGTGTTTCCTGACAGAAATTAATCAAGAAGTACAACTTGAGAGAGAGAGGGCAGGGGCAACATCAAACCTATGCTTTAGGAATTAAAGAGGTGATTTTCTTCTGATCTCTTTTCTTTTCTCCTTTTTGCCTCCTGATACAAAGAGACACAAATATCTATTTATTAGATATGTCAATCTATTTAATTCCTGATTCGTCCTGCCAATCATAAAGCTAACAGTGTGATCTGGGAAGTCTCCTGATCACAACAAAAAGGAGTTGAGGGATTGATAGGTATGCAGAAAATGCAACTTCACCAACATGCAAACTTACACTGGAGATAACATTTACCCTGCTGCCAGTACTTCCCTCCTTTTGTTAGTCCTTGTACTATATCGATTATTTAGCTACTTAGAAATAAGTCCGATTTTGTGGACGAACATCTAGAAGAAGGAACTAGGAACACCATGCCTTTGGTGAATTGGCGACTAGCAAATTTTCCATCAATGTTTCTTCTAACAAGTTAACCTCTTTATTTGCTGTACTCTTTAAGTCAATTTCTTTTTTATCTTCAACCTCTCTGCTCTCTTTTTCTTATGAGAACAGTGGAACCCAGAAAATCCCTGAATAGTTTTGCCCCCAGTGTCTGCAAGAGACAATATTGAACACTCTGAACATTGGGGCTTTCTTGGATATTTTTATTCGCTTTCTTCTGAAGGACATCATGATTCATAAGGAACTTTATGCCGAAGTCCAACATTAAGCACCCAAAGGGTGCGGCCTAATGATCAATTAAGTGGGTGAAAATTATGTGAGAACAGGTATCAAATACTGCCAGAGACAAAAAATGCTAGGTGATTTTTTCCCATTTGCCTATGCTTGGGTGGACAGAGTTACCGGTATTTGCGCGAATGGAAGATAGCAGGTACCTGGCAGAATTGTCTAGATGCATGCTATTAAGAACATAATAGCATGACTTGAAGAAGGATAGATAGAGTACTATCAATGGGGGAGTATGGAAGCACATAAGCAGACTTTGGGGAGACTTTAGTCAATTTACTAGACTGGAGGTGGGAAATGGAGAAAAAAGTTAAATTTTGGACAGATTTGTGGGTTGGTGATGCATGTTTAAAGGACAAGTTCCCTACTTTTTGTTCAACTGTTCCTCTAAAAAGGATGGGAGTATTGCTGAATTTCATTCTAACGCTGGTTGGCAGCCAAGGTTCCGGAGAAATTTGAATGGCTGGGAGATAGAAGATCTTTGTCAGTTGCTTCAACAATTCGGATCGGTTCATATTGATCAGAACAAGGTGGATATCCTAATTTGGTGGGCAAGTAAAGACAAGAAATTTACAGTTAAAAATAGTTATAGTGTGTTGATAAAACAGTCAGGTCACTGGGATAATTCTTGGCCTTGGAAGATGATATGGAAGACAAAAGCTCCGTTAAAGTAGCATGTTTTGGATGGGTTACAACTTGGGAGGCATGCTTAACTTTATAACATTGAAGTGTGTGACCATCGCATTTATAAGCTTAAGCTATTAAAGAGAACAAACTTTTATGCACTTAATTATATTCTCAACAAACCCTCTCACGTGTTTTTTTTTCATAAGCCAAGCATGTGAAAATTCTTTTTGATAATGGGTGGTGGTGTGCTTTGATCCCAGGACATCTGCCTGCTCAGATTCCATGTTGAAGTGTGTGACTATCTCATCTAAAACCTTAAGATGCCAGAGAGGGCACACTTTTATTTACTTAATTATATTCTCAACAAGTTGTTCATCTAGGATCTCAAAAAAATGTGTTAAACTATACATCATCCTTCACTGAAACTTTAAATGGACTATAATCTTATAATCAACTTTAGTGGATTCCTGAATTTGTTTCTAGCTCAGGTCTGGGAGATTGATGCAGACAAACATCAACCTGGTTCTGTGCTTCACACACTTGGTTGGCCTTTGGACCAGAAGACCTATGGAGGTTCTTTCTTGTATCATATGAAGGACAGACAGGTCGCTGTCGGCCTTGTGGTTGCTCTAAATTATCAGAACCCTTTCTTGAACCCTTACGAGGAATATCAGGTAAATATGATGATGTTATTGTTTATATAGCATTCCTTTACCGTTCTCTTTGATCCTCAGTCAAAGAACAAGCTATTTCAAGATTCCTTTTGTTTTAAGCATCTAATTACTTATCCTACATATCCCAAATCTCAGAGGCTTAAATGTCATCCTGCTATTAGGCCACTTCTTGAGGGTGGAACGGTTCTCCAATATGGTGCTCGGACTTTAAATGAAGGAGGTTTTCAGGTGTGATGGATAATATTTTTTCTTATTATATTATGGATTTCACATCTTTTTGGTCATATTTAAAGCATATCCTCAGTGTCAATAATGTGTTTCTGAAGAAATGACACATTATATGGATTTTGCCATTTAGTAACGTCTGCATCTATGACGTGACTAATAAGGATGAGTGATGCCATTTTTTCCAAACTCCAATGTGTTTAGTAGATTTCAGTAAAGAGATTTGTGAATATCAGTTCAATATGAGAAACACATCTGATAAATTGAATGCACTTTAGCTCTCTTTCCATACTTATTTTGACATTCCAGAGGCATGTTTTTTTGACTTTTATACAAAAATGTTTTGGTTAAATTTCAGTCTATTCCATATCCAGTTTTCCCTGGTGGAGCAATTATAGGATGCTCAGCTGGCTTCTTAAATGTACCAAAGATTAAGGGCACTCATACAGCTATGAAATCAGGTACTACCTATTGTTCTAGTACTTAATTCTGACCTAGCAAATCAGAATAATATGCTTAATAGTTTACTAATTGAAAGCTTAAGTTACTTTACTGAAGACTCCACGATGTGTAGTTAATTTAAAATTGTTGCCATGCAGAATAGATTGTTTAAGCTATTCGAATGCAAGATTCATGATGAATATTGGATTGAAAAAATAAGTCAGTTAAAGCACCATTGGAATATAATACCCAAAGTTAGCATTACAAAACTTGTTTTGAAAGAAATCGTCAGTCTCTTGGGACTCAATATTCAGAGGTTCACATATATTACATTTTGGAGTTTCATTGAGGAAGCTTAAAGATCTTACTTCTTTCAAGAAAATGGAGTCTGGTGAGAGAAACTCCTTCTCTAGAATTCACGAAGAGAGAGAACATGTCTTTGAAAGTAGCACAAGCTTGGCCAGTACTGGAGCTAGAAGGGAGATGCCAGAAATTGGACACCAGAAAGACACCCAGGTTCAGAATTTCTAATGAACACACTCAGAGAAGGAAGGATTTCCTAAACATGTGTTTGATTGGGAGTTTCGTTTAGTGGGTTGGCTCTCCAGAGTCCAGAAGACATCAAAACTGGGCTGTTGAGGCTTGGGGCACAAGTAATGGTATGGAAGTGTCACTTTTAGGAGACACAAGATTTTTGGCCAAGGCTGTTCTCCTAGGGCGAAATTTTGTAATGCTTGGTTGAGAGTACATATTAACTAGTATTGGATTCTCCAAAATCACTAGTCGTGCTTTGGCTTATAGTCACGACTTCATAGCTACTGATGGCATGCATCCGAAAACTCTTTATTGTAACGTAGCACATAAGACGATATAAGCATGGGGCATTTTGATTTTTATTCTGCTATACTCGAGAAAATGAATGATGCACTTGATGCAGAATGGAATTTGAGAGGAAACTAAGCTACAAACTAAGCTAAGCTAAAGCTATTTTAGATAGAGCTAAAAGACAGATTTTCATTGATAATCTCCAAATGAGTAGATACAGGATATTTATAATGTAAAAGAGAACCCTAGGCAAATAGAAATGACAATATTATCCGAATAACCTAACTTAGTGTTCGAGAGAAATAGAAATAGTAAATTAGGACTAAACTGTAAATGATGAAAATTATGTAAATATGCTGCTTCTAAGCTCGCATGGTCTGATCTGCAACATTCCTTCCCCCTTAAAAGAAACCTTGTCCTCAAGGTTAAAAACATGAAAGGCATAATGCATGTCTTCTCGAATTCAGTTGAACTCCAACGAACACCCTTGAGTTTAATCTTCCAAAATTCATGCATAACAAGGTCACAAGCATTACCCTGTTTTCCTGATACCTTTCCAACCACAGAGATTACAGATAACTCGTGTTTAGGTTCTATAGCATCACTTTCACCAAGAATTGCAAAAGTTGATGCATTTTCCTGACCATGCATCTTCATTATCATTAGTAACTTTTGTTTCTTCTCACCTCCAAGACCATGTAGAATGAACCATGTAAAAGAGACAATATTGAAAACTAAAAGTGCAACAATTAGCCTTAAAATGCAGCTGAGTCGATGCCTCCCCACATTAATAGTATTGTGCAACTTCATGAATTTTAGACTATGCTTTAGCTGCCCCAATTTTCTCCTCCAGTCAGCATGGTAACTACATTGTTTCTCATTGAGTAAAGCCATAATGAGATTATGACCTCGCTAGAAAATAATATCCAAAGACTGATATAAGTGACTCCGAAAGGCAGAAAAGCAGAGACCTTGAGAGAAAATAAGGTCGCGTTTGCCTTTTACATTGGAGCTATCATCTTTGGCAACATTACAAAACTCCATTTCATTAGGAAGTATCTCAGAAATAGTGCCAACAGTGACAGTGAATTTTGTGGAGCATCGAGTCTGTTGCACCATATCTTCTCTTGGATTTCCTTTATTGGTAAAGAATGTGGCACCTAAGGAGCCAACTTGTCTTTGAGGTACAATTTTTCCCAGCTTCACATTGCTACCAGCAACACATGAATGGAATAATGTCCACCAAATAGGGGAATTTGTGCCGACTATATGATGATACTTTAGTCGTTCTTCAGTCACATCCAAAAAAACAAGTTGACTCATTGCAAGCTAAAAGAACTACATTCCAGGAAACTTTATTTGACGAGAACCCACGAGGATCTTGTGTCCTCTCAAAGCAACAAACATATTCCTTGCCATTTTCAAGTGCACAGGTTGATGTTGCACTATCTCCAATGACTGCTCTAATTGCCTTCCAACCCACATTAGTAAGAGCTCGTGAATAATGACAACATTAGTGAGGCTTCTTTGTCTCGTTCTAATAGATTAGAAACAAGTATAGTGCCTTCCCTAGGAGCAGGATTTTCTCCCAATCGAGCCTCTATTGGAGATGACAAAAGTGATTCGCCTGCTATCACACAAATATCTTCCCTCTGCCTCCAATTCCCTTCACACGAGGACGAGGATGAAGAGCACTTATATTGACCAACACCGAGTGTGCTATGTGTGACATAGATGGAGTTACTATTATCCCATTGATTGTAATTTCCTTGTTACTGTGAATATGCATGAGCGACAGTGGTGTTGTAACCAACATTAGGATATGGATTGTAATTTGTATAGGGATGTGGATTGTAGTTGTCATGTTTCCTCATACTAGTATGACCTCCAGATGACTAAAAATTCGATAAATCAAAGAACTCTGAAGGTTGGTACGCATACTGTGGATATATTGCATTAAATTGTTGTTGATACCCACTACAATAATCCTCATAACTGGTATATATATATCCATAAGGATTTCCTCCATAACCACCATTAGAACTTGGAGGGAGGATAGATGAGAAATTGGTAGCATAATGAGTATTTTGAAATGCCATCAACAAATACCCATAGTACGAGGATGATTGCGCTGATACCAAATGATGCAGAATGGAATTTGAGAGGAAACTAAGCTACAAACTAAGCTAAGCTAAAGCTATTTTAGATAGAACTAAAAGATAGATTTTCATTGATAATCTCCAAATGAGTACATACAGGATATTTATAATGTAAAAGAGAACCCTAGGCAAATAGAAATGACAATATTATCCGTATAACCTACCTTAGTGTCCGAAAGAAATCGAAATAATAAATTGGGACTAAATTGTAAATGATGAAAATTATGTAAATATACCACTTCTAAGCTCGTATGGTCTGATCTGCAACAACACCCCCGTTGACTTTAAAAGTCTGACACAGGAATGCTAGCGGCAGAATCTGCATTCAGCATGCTCCAAGAAGGCTTGAAGATGGAAAATTATTGGGACAATTTACGAAGTTCATGGATATGGGAAGAACTATATACTGCAAGGAACTATCGCCCGGTGAGTGTTGTGTTTTAGGAGCATATTTGGTAGGTAAACCTTTTCGAAAACTTGTAGGAGCATATTTGTTAGGTAAACCAATCATGATATTGCATCTTCTCAAAATTATTGTCATACCTTTGGAGCATAGTGCATAACATTTTGCTGGAGAACACCTGTATGCTCTTCCTGATATAGTGAGACAATGGCCCTGATGACCAACATTTTGTTGCCTCTTATAGATTGAAGTCAACTACTTTTTCTTCCGGTAAATTAAATATAGGAGGCTCCCTTAATATTCTCGTTTTAACCTTCTATCTTTGTTAACTTCTCTACTGCAGGCATTTGAGTATGGGCTCTATCCTGGTTTAGCTTTAAGTGCTGTAGAGCAGTAAGATTTCGCCTTTTGCTTAGTCAATCGTCTTTTCAATACTCATGTTTTTGTTTTCCATACCATTTTCTTAAGCTGTATGACTAATGGATCAGCTTAAATTTGTCAGTTACATACTCAAGGGTAGATCTCCAGTCACTCTGAATCATGGGAAACCTGATCATGAAGCAACAAGGGTAAGACATTTTTTTTTTATCATAAGAGTTCATTTGATGACTGATGTCATCTAATACCAGATGCGTTAATTTTGTCATGCCCTAAAGCTAGGGTGAACATGATTGGCACCATGTCCTCATTACCAGCCAAGTGAGCCAAGCGAACCTGGGATCTTTCTGCTGTGATTATTCTAATCCGTGTATTAACTCATAAGAAATGGCATAATTTAACCAATAACTGACTAATTGGTTCTAAATTAAGTATGAACATAACCAGAGGTGGAGCTATGTTTTGAACCGTATGGATTCTCGATTCTTGCAAACAACCTCGTTTGCTAGTAACTAGGTTTCGAATTTAAGTTTGTATATTTTAGTAGTTCCTTTAACACATAAACTGGGTTTTGATCAAAGCTTTTGAGTTCTTCTGCTGGCAAACAATTAATACATGTAAGCGTGAGGTAGCTATAACCCTGGTCTGTGTGTCTCTGTGGCTCTCCTGGTGGGGGAGGTTGGCTACTTCTCCCAAAATGAATGTGATCATACTAGTAACTGTGTTTGAGTAAAGCATTCAATCAATTCAAATAACAAGAACAAGTTCAAATGCTCACAAAAGCAAGGTTATGATATTATTTCTTGTTTCAATGATATTACTTCTATAAGCGGCCCTTTCGGAAGTTGAGATCTAGGCACAATATCAATTTGTCGATCTATTCCTCTCAAGGGAGGAAACCCCTTACAGATATTCTTAGGGAAAACATCACCAAGATCCTGTAAAAGTTTTGAAATACATTAGGAAAAGGAGTGAAGTCGTTAGTGTTAATCATAGCTTCCCCGTAAGTGAGCAAGACAATGGGCATCCCCTCTTTTTTCGCAAGTGAACTCTCCTTGGCTTTTGCAAGACTCACTATTTTTTCACCCTTTGCCTCTTTATTCTCACTAATTCTTTCATTTTTATCACTCTTTCCTACCTTTTATTTTCTCTCGTCGCTGCCCTCTCTCTCCTCATACCTCACTTGATTTTTTCCTCTCTTTTTTTTAATCCTCATATTTTTCCGTTGTTTATTGCAATCGTTGGTTGTATTCATACACTTGGGAAGGAGGTTAGGGTGCAAGAATATATGTCTTTCCTTTATGCTCGTGAGAGTACTTATTTCTCCCCCCATCATGAAATGCATATATATCATATTATTGGGGTTGACCCAACAATATATAACAAACATGCATTGGTACAACATCACATAGAACTTTTTAGAGCAACCCCTCCAATAGAAAAAGAAATTATGCATAGTTTACTCACCTTGGGCTCTTTACATTCTTCAACCATTAGAGCTTGTAATTGGCCTTACAGTGCGTGTAATCTCCAATTTCTCCACCAAGTATGTACTTACCACATTAGCACAACTACCATTGTCAAAAACCATAGATCAAATTCCAGCCTTTATCTCACATCGTGTATGACAAATATTCTCTGTGTGCCTTTTCAAGCTCCCCGATTTAATTTTCATAAGACGCCTAACTACCTCGAAAAATTTCCCCTTATCATGAGGCTACCTGATAACATCCAGGCTGACCCACTTGCATTAAGATTGATGAGCTTCAATGTGACTCAAGAAAATGTTTATAATGGAAGAAGAGCTCGAGAACGAGTCCAAGAATTATGGAGAGGAATGGGCAAACTGCTACACTTATTTCATAATTCAAGTCCAAGCCCAAAAGGAAGAAGATTGGGCCCATATGGGTTGTGTGTAAATTTGGAAGCTTTCCCTTATTTTCGTAGGGGAGAATTTTTGGGCAAGGTAGGACAAGGAGCAGGGGCAGAACATATCTCAGAAAAAATTACTAAAGACAAAGCTATAAATACATGATTTCTTCCAACTATGGGAGTTTGAAAGGAGGAAAATATCGTTATTAATCAATTAACAAAGTTGGATCGTGCATAAAAAAAAAAAAGTTTTTTTTTTTTTCACCCCCCCCCCCCCCCCAAAAAAAAAAAAAAAGAAAGAAATCTGTGAAGACGAGTTGTTATTGATGGGCAGTTTGTTTATGAGGAGATTACTTAGAGACGGAGATCCAGAGCTCTATGGTTGAAGAAGCAGATAGAACGCTAAGTTTTTCCTAAGAATGACAGTGTGCAAAGAAGTTCAACACAATTGATAGATTAGACATCACTGGAGAATTAGTGGAAGATCTTTGGCCATCAGAGAGGAATTATTTTCCTTCTATTAGAATTTATATCTGAACCTGGACATGGGGCCTGATTTCAACTACAGAAATCTTTTGAAAATCATGATATTTTGATTATATATAGCGATTTGCAATTGACACAGTCCCGTGTCCTGATGGGTATCCTATGTGTTTCTCTTATTCTTGTTGGGATATTTTTAAGGAGGACATTATGAATTCTTTGGAGGATTTTCATATTCAGGAATATTTTGGAAAATGTTTTAATGCCACTTATGTGGCCTTAATTCAAAAAAAGAACAGAAGAAGAATGGGGCAAGAGATTTGAGTGATTTAGACTCATTGTCTTTGAATGGGCCAGTTCGGGTCGCTAGTGTAGGGAATTAATTGGTGGGGGTGTATTCCTGTTATGATTCTGTATTCAATGTTCCGTGTTCCGTGTTCCATGTTTATTACGAATATGTGTGCTTTCCTCTGCTTTATATTCCTGCATTCCTGCTTTACTCTGTTTTATATTCCTTATGGGTGCCGTATCTATGTTATGTCATCTGCTTCTGTGCTGTACTATGTGTTTGTGGGATATCTCGTGACTTGAGCCGGGGGTCTTTCGGAAACAGCCTTTCTACTTCATCAGAGGTAGAGGTATGGACTGCGTACATCTTACCCCCCCCAGACCCCACTAAGTGGGAATACACTGGGTTTGTTGTTGTTGTTGTGTTGTATTTTTATATGCTTTTTCCTAGTCCTTGTTAGATTTGATAAAGGTAGATCCCAATCTCATACTATTTGGGATAGGTTTTTTTCCCTATATATAGGGATGGATTTTATTATTTTCAGGGAGACAACATTATTATTAATTGAGAGTTTCTCTTATTTTACACCTTTGTGTGTGGCTACTTGAGATTTATCTTGCAACCTTATAAGAACGATTCTTTAGGAGGTAAGATTAATTCTTAACTTGATATTTTTGGTTTCTATTAAAGTTAATTAAAGAAGGTGATTAGTCTTATACTAATTGTTGTCTTTAATTTATTCAAAATAGGGGTCTAGATCACCTTTGGATCTAAGTTCTTGAATTGACTCTATTGGTATCATAATTAGTCTTCATCCACTAGTTTTGAATACTAAGATCAATTAGGGTTCTTAGCACTTCATCTCAAAATTGGGGATTTATTCTCAAATTTCATCTATCTTTAATTTCTTGTCTTTAATATTAATATTTTCGCTTCTGCATTATTTTCTTATTTATTAACGTAACCCGATTCTTATCAAGTAGTATCAGAGCGGTTCTATCAAGGTTCCGTTCTTGATAATCCCGGGAGTTTCAACAAAAAAACACTCAAAATATTTTTTTCATTGTTAAGCTACATAGCCAAAAAAAAAAAAAGAAATAAAAAAGAGAGAATTTATCTGTTTGAGAATTAAGGTATTATCAGAAAAAAAATTTCAGATTTTTTTTGTGTTTCTTGATTTCCAACATCAACAAAGAAAATCAAGAAGAGGGGAAATTTGAAAATTTTTCTATTTACACAAATTGGTCTTTTTTCTTGTCTCACCAAACCCAATTCGTCTGGGAGTTGGTAATTTTTTTTTCTCTCTGCATCTTACTTCTAAAGGGATTGTTACTAGTAGGGTTAATATATAAATCCTAAAGGAATCAGCCAAAGGTTGTAATTTGAATGGGAAAAGGCAAGAGGGGTGAGATAAAAAAAAGGGTCAAATTAAGAGTTTATGTTTTTTTTTTAAACTTTTGGAGATGTCTCAAAAAGATACTGATGCTGGGACTCAAAACGACGACATAGCTGAGGCACTTAGAAAGATTTCTGCTCGACTCGATGCATTAGAGGTCGGCCAAAACCCACCTAATCAAGTGAGTATAATTGATTTAAGAAGTGTTTTTCATACAAGGAGTGTGATAAAAGATAATATTTACTCTATGATTATTGATTTTGAAAGTGATGCTAATGTGATAAGTTCATATGTGGTGGAGAAGTTGAAACTTACATGCATCAAACACAATGATTTCGGTGAACTTAAGGTGACTAAGCAATGCATGATTTCTTTCTCCATTGGAAGATACTCCGATAATGTTCTTTGTGAGGTAATTCCAATGCAAGATTGTCATATCAAGTTTGGATATCCATGACAGTTTGATAGAAATGCAATTTATGATAGGGAAAGAATAAAGTTTTTCTTGAGCTAAACAAAAGAAAATATAAACTTGTATCTTTAACTCCATCCCAAGTTTATAAAGATCACAAATGTGTGAAAGATGCAATGAAAAATTTTGAGAGAGAAAAGAATGATAGGGGTAAGGGGGTGCATGTTGATATTCCAAGAAAGGAAAGAAGAAAGGTTGTGTTGTGTGAATAGAATGGGATGTCAAGTGAGGTCAAGAGAAAAGAAAGGAGAGATGATCATGAGAGTAATAAAGAGAGGGATAATAATGAGGTAGAGAAAGAGAACCAAGGGAGTTTGAGTGAGGTTATTTCTTATTCTAATTCTAACCTTCCTACTTCTTCTTTTAGTTGCTTTGATTCACTTTTAGGTACTCACGGAAAAGTTTGCATTGAAAAACTTTCATTGAATGAACATGAACTTAATACTTCATTGGATGAACTTAATACTAAGGTGGTTGAAACTACATGTTCCATTGAGCAAATGTTTGTTCATAAAAAGGATATAAGTAAAGAGAATTATTTTGGATTTATCCAAACTGAGACTTATGACAAGAAGTCCAACAAGGCAGATGTAGATTTAACGCCAATGAGCAAGGAAAAACGAGGTGATATTATTCCTTTGCTACATAAGACCAAATTAAGGCAGAACTCCTCAAGTCTTGCTGATTGTAAGGTTAAAAAAATATTTGCTACTAGTGATGAGGAAATCCATGACTATTATGATACAAGTGATCAAATGCCCATTGTTGAACCTATTCATGATTCCTTGTTGGTGAATTTGAGCAGCTACTTAGAATTTAATGGAGATTGTATTTTGAGATTGAAAGATTCTTCTAACCTTCTTGAAATCTCTTATGCTTATGTGAATAAATATTATGTGGAAAAATCTTTGAGAAGTGTAATTGATGATGCTTGGCTATATCATAAAAGTGTTAAATTTGATACATATTTTATGGAGCTTACGTTGTCTTTGACAAGCCTAGTGGAGTACTTTATTTATAGAGCTAAATTGGAGAGACATATCATTCCCTACGTTATCTAAACATGAATATTGTTGTGCTCATATAAGGAAGAGACTTTTCTATTGGGATGATGATGTCCACATGCTTTATAAAGGTGTATTTATACATGAAAGGATTAATTGGGTTAAGTGGACGCATGGTCACTATCTTATTTTGTTTCTACCATTATTGTTTTCAAGTAATGGATGTTGTTTATTATTTTATGTCGTCTTGATTATGTGAGATTCAAATTCGAGGACGAATTATTTTCAAGACGAGGGGAATGATAGCATCCAAGATGGCCCACTTGCATTAAGATTGATGGGCTTCAATGTGAATCAAGAAGATGTTTATGATGGAAGAAGAGCTCGAGAACGAGTCCAAGAATTATGGAGAGGGATGGGCAAAGTGCTACACATTTCATGATTCAAGTCCAAGCCCAAAAGGAAGAAGATTGAGCCCATATGGGTTGTGAGTAAATTTGGAAGCTTTTCGTTATTTTCGTAGGGGAGAATTTTTGGTATTATTTTTATATGCTTTTTCTTACTCCTAGTTAGATTTAATAAAGGTAGATCCCAATCCCATGCTATTTGGGATAGGTTTTTTTTCCTAGATGGATTTTGTTATTTCAAGGGAGACAACATTATTATTAATTGAGAGTTTCTCTTATTTTACACCTTTGTGTGTGGCTACTTGGGATTTATCTTGCAACCTTATAAGAACGATTCTTTAGGAGGTAAGATTAATTCTTAACTTGATATCTTTGGTTTCTATTAAAGTTAATTAAAGAAGGTGATTAGTCTTATACTAATTGTTGTCTTTAATTTATTCAAAATGGGGGTCTAGATCACCTTTGGATCTAAGTTCTTGAATTGACTCTATTGGTATCATAATTAGTCTTCATCCACTAATTTTGAGATCAATTAGGGTTCTTAGCACTTCATCTCAAAATTGAGGATTTATTCTCAAATTTCATCTGTCTTTAATTTCTTGTCTTTAATCTTAGTATTTTTGCTTCCGCATCATTTTCTTGTTTATTAACGTAACCCGATTCTTATCAATACCTCTCGTCCTTAGTCCCAACACCATCATCTTCTTCTTACCTCTCACTTTTTTCACTCTCTTATTCTCCATTATCTTTAATGAAGATTTTTCTATTTGGACATTCAAACACCTTATTTCCCATCCTTTGACACGTGACATTGTATAACACTAGAAGTTGTAGAAGTTTTTGTGTTGAAAGTTTTACCTACATCTTTGGCCACCCATTATTTACCTTTGCCCTTATTATTTTGTGGTTTAGGCATAGTTTTCTCCTCATGTGTTGTCCATGGCTTCCTTGGAGTTGTAGTAGATCGATTTTTCCATGATCTAGCTTTGATACTTCCTTTTTTTCTTCTTCTTTTATAATCAACTACTAACTCATCTAATTTACATATTGTTGCAATTCTACTACATCAGCTATTTCTATTCTATATATAAATCACTAAGAAACATAGCCATAGTGGCCTGGCCTTTCTCATTACGGTTTGCTTAGATCATAGTCATACCCATAGCCTTAAAATAACCATTTGCGCACAATATGCTTCCTCATAACCCTCCTCATGTCGTCCCATGCTGCAACAGGCAGTTCTCCATTGTCTAATTTGTCTCTGTTAAATTTCTTCCACTAACTAGCAGCATAGTCAGAAAATTCAACCACAACAACTTGAACCTTCTTAACTTCACAGTTGTTTTGACAGACAATGGTGTCCACCTTCCTCTCCCAATCAAGGTACACTTTGGATCTCTTGTCCTCTTGAAAGTACGGATCTTCATCTTAGTGCTGCAAAGATTGTCATCGCTATCCTTAGCTCATGATGCCCTCCTTTTCTTCCTCCTTTGATAAGCTTCCTCAAATTTGTCCTCGTCATATCTAAATTGATCTTCATCTCATTGGACTTGAGAAGCTCGAACATCGGTCATGTTCTCTGGATTTAGGAAGACCTCTATCACATCATGTCCGGCGGTAGTCATTCTAAGCTCCTTAGCTAAGTTGTTGCTTTGAGTCCCAACATCAATCTCCTTTTGTGTTAGAGACATCTTGGAAAAAAATTACCAAAGAAACAAATATCTCATAGTTTGGCCTTTTCCTTCTATTGATTTCACCCTCTTGCCTTTATTAACTCAAGTTACGACATTTGGCTGGTTTCTTTAGGATTTTTTTGGTTATAAACCCTACCAAATAATAATCCTTTAGAAGCAAGATATAGTAAGAAAAAAATTTATCAATTGCCAGAGTGATTGGGTTTAGAGAGAAGGAAAAGACCAATATGTATATAAAAAAGAATTTCCAGAATTTTCCTCTTCTAGGTTTTCCTTCTTGATGTTGCAACACAAGGAACACAATAAATCTAGAGTTTTTTTAAATGGTAAGCACTTCTTTTTTTGGTTATGTAGCTTTAACTTTTAGCTATTGAGAAAAAAAATCTTTTTTTGCTTTTAATTTTTGCTACGAAGTTCTCAAGATTATCAAGAACGGAACCTTGGTAGAGCTGCTTTAATATCACTTGATAAGTATCAAGTTACTTCAATGAAAAGAAAATATTGTTGAAGCAAAAATACGAAGATTAAAATAGGAATTTAAAGATATGCGAAATTCGAGAATAAAATTCTTCAATTTCAAAAGTAAGTGCTACGAACTGTAATTGATCTTAATATTAAAAAATTAGCTGATTAAAGCTAATTATAATACTAATAGAGTCAATTCAAGAGCTTAGAGACAAAGTGATCAAGAACCCTATTTCAAAAAAAATTAGAGACCATAATTAATTGAAGACTAATTACCATCTTTAATTTAGGAATAAGAACCAAAGATATCAAGTTTAAAAATTTATCTTACTTCTTTGAAGAATCGTTGTTATAAGTTTGCAAGACAAATCTCAAGTAGCCAAGACACAAAGGTGTAAAAAAGATTAGCTCACAAATAATATAAATTCTATTGTAATGATTAATAACAAAATCCACCCATATATATATATAGGTGAAACCTATCCCAAATGGCATGGGATCCAAAGCCCACTTTTACAGAAATAATAAGAGTAATACTTCATTAGGAAATCTTATAAACTGGAAAACTTTAAATTAGGTAAGCATGTAAAATAATGTCAAACTTTTTCCATAGCAAAATACGGAAGAAGTTGTCACCAAGATTCCCACACCTAAACAAGGGAACTGGTGTGACTTGCAAGCCCATATTTTGGGCTTGAAGTGAAGCCACTAAACAGCCCATTTTGGGAAACAGCCCATTTTGGGCTTGAATTGCTGCCTCATGGACGTGAGTTGCAGCCCAATTATGACCAGAAATTCAGCACCTTTGTGGGCTTTAGTTTCAGCATTTTAGGCTCCATGTGGGCCCCGATCTTCCTCTTGGGCTTGGACTTGAACCATGAATATGTGTAAAACTTAGTTCATTTTTTGTCATGACCGAAATTACTAGATCGTGATGGCACCTACTCTAATCGACCTAGATAGTAGAATCCCTTACCACCCGTTCAACATAACATGCGGAAGTCTTTATTAAATAGGAATGATCAATCTTTATTACAACTGTTTTATTACAAATATTAAGTGCAGAAATGTAAACTACCCTGGGGAACTAGCCTAAACAGGCACACGAGCTTCTAAATCAAGAATGATAAGACTGAACACAACTTCCACTATGAATAAGAGTAGTACAAGCTGTTGAAGGATCGCTATCAGCAACTATCGTGAAAACAATACTGCTTCCTGCAAAAGACTATACCCCAAAAAGGGTATGACAAGAGTAGTATCAGTACAAACAACACGTACTGGTAGGTATTATCGGCCGGTCAGGATTAGATCAAGTAAACACAATATAGAAATCACAAAAAGAAAACATGACAACTTAAATAACAATTTAACTCATAATACCTACATCCACTTATGCTTTCTTTATTTCTTGTTTTGACTAAGAGTATTTCTATTCTTATATCTGTTGATCATTCATCACCTACACATCAAGTGTCATCCATCCTAACTCTCACTTATTTGATCCCAATAGTTATTAATCATGGTAAATAATTAATAATCATAACCTTGAAACAAATACAACTATGAACACACATTATGTTAAATACCCCATGTTTATGACACTTAGCCTTTTCAAGTAACTCTAACTCCAGTGAAGTATAAGTCAAAAGACAATAAGTTTCAAGTCAAACCATGACCAAATCAACAACCCCGACTCTAACAATATCCAGGTCAACAAACTATGACTCTAACCATATCCAAGTCAACAAACCATGACTCTACCACTATATACGTCAACAAATCATGACTCTAACAGGAGGAATCCTAAAATATATGACAAGTAAACGGACCATACAAGAATCTCAAATATACCAAGAAATATCATAATCCGGTTAACTCTAGGAACCCACAACCACCACCACAATATAACTTAGTTCACTCATGGAATCAATATAAGGAACAATAACAACAATAGTCATATACGCGGTCAACTCAAGGAACCATCACACATACATTAAGGCTGGCAACGGAACCGAAAAATTCCGTTCCGTTCCGTCAACTCCGTTTCCGGTTTGGTTCCGGCACCGGTAACTCCACGGTACCGGTTGGTATGGTCCGAAATCCGTTACCGGTGTGAACCTTCGAAAAAATCCGGTATTTTCGGTTCCGGTTGACCAGTTCCGGTACCGGTACCGGTTGACCGGGTCCGGTCCGTCAGACGAGTTCAATTTCTGCCCCTTTTTTTTTTTTTAAATTAAAATTGGGATTGGGTTGGTATATCTGGCAACGACTCTTTTGGCTGTTGCTTTGAACTAGCCGTTGCCCCCCTCCCAATTACCCTATCCCCTCCCAACTACCCCATGCCACCCCTTAAAATTTTCATTATAAATATTCTTCATTTCAATTCTTTTTCCACACAAATATTATCATTTCAATTCTCACACTCTCTTTTAATATCACATTCTCTCTAAATATTTATAATTATTATATTAGTTGGAGTTGAAGTTTCAATTATTATATTAGTTGGAGTTGAAGACTTTTTGAAGATATTATAACCTTCAATTATCATCTTTTAATTCCGACATTTGGTATATGTCTGCTTTTACGCAGACGTTCG
Organism: Capsicum annuum; assembly: GCF_002878395.1. Lineage (NCBI taxonomy): Eukaryota > Viridiplantae > Streptophyta > Magnoliopsida > Solanales > Solanaceae > Capsicum > Capsicum annuum. The sequence continues at coordinate 170,796,925 of NC_061113.1, forward strand.
GTATATTCGTTCCAACTTTAATCTCTTTTTATTTTCGTTAATATCTATATTTTTATTTTTTAGTATCTACATTTGTTTACTTACATTAATTTTGTAATTTATAATATTTGCATTGCTTGTTTTAATTTTTTAATTTAAATTATGGATTTTAGAAAAAATAGTAGTGGTAAAAAATCAAGCTTTGGTAAGGTTTTTCGTAGAAATAAAAAAGTAAGGCTAGTACTAGTTCATTACCGCCTACATTTAATGAAACTTCTTTATCACAATCTAATGGTTTCGATGTTGGTATTGGTATGGAATTAGATAATGAGACCCTAAGTAGGCGTTATAATAATTTTGAGGAAGACTTACCGGAGGAAGATGATATAAAAGAACAAGAGTTAGGTGATACTCCTACCCCTACTTGTCCGGTTACGGAATTACCGGAACACGGTGAAGAACTTTCCCCTTTATCGGAATTTACTAGGGCCAAAGGTACCGAACGTACTAAAAGGTCTTTAGTTTGGAAATTTATGGAGCATGGTAGGGTAAAAGGTATTGTTACTTGTAATAAATGCAAGAATATTTTTAAACATTTGACCGGGAGGAAAAATGGCAGGGTTGCTAACTACGCATTTGATGAAATGTAATAAAGAATTTATTCGTCGAAAAAATGAGGCTAAGGCAAAAAAAGATGGTACAACATTTGTTATGAATCTGTAGGAGGTAATGTGGTTCAAACGCGTTTAGACATGTTTAACCCGGCTGAAGCAAGTTCATCATCGACATGTAGTGAAGATGTAGATAGAGAAGAACTAGCGAAAATGGTTGCTGTTATGGGTTTGTCTTTTAGTTTTCCTTCGCATTCCGGTTTTATTCATTATATTCAACGAGTATATAATCCCTCTTTTAAAGTTTTTTCACGAAATACAATTAAAAATGATATTTTTAAATTTCAAGCTGAACATTATCATTTTCTTCGTTGCTTATTTGATAAATTTGATGGTAGAATATCTGTTACTTCTGATATGGGTCGTAGTGTTGTCGGTAGTGATTATTTTACTGTCATGGCTCATTGGATTGATCACGATTGGAACATGCAAAAAAGAATTATTGCTTATAAATATGTTGACGAGTCTAAAACCGGTATGTATATAGCTAGTACAATAGCGGAGAGCATGAAATATTTTAGATTTATTGGTAAACCCATGGCATGCACATTAGATAATGCTTCTAACAATTTGAAAGCTATTGACGATTTGAAAACTAGATTATGTCCTATGGATGAAGATCATTTTCATGTTAGATATTCTGCACATATTTTAAATTTGATAGTACATGAAGGTGTTCATTTGTTTGGAGATGGTTGTCTTAAAGTTCGAATTGCTTGTAGTTCTATTTTTAAAAATAAAAAGAAAGGGTGTAATGGATGATTTTAAACGTAAATGTAAACAATGTGACCTTCCATATAGAAAAGTTCCAAAAGAAATTCCTACTAGATGAAATTCTTTGTTTCAAATGCTTGAAGTTGTGTTTATTTATCGTAAATCTATACAATTAGTTTATAATTCTTATAATGAGGATGTTAGTTTAATGCTAGATGAAGATGATTGGACTGAAGTAGAAGAACTTTGTAAATTTTTGAAAACTTTTTATCAAGCTACGAACACAGTATCTGCTGAATATACTCCAACTATTTCTTCTGTGTTAGTAACTATTACTGCTATTTCTAAAATACTTGCTGAATATAAAAAAATATGCCCTTACAAAGAGGTAATCGAAGCTATGGTTGAAAAATTTTAAAAATACCATTTTCTATTCCACAAATTGTTTTGACAACTAATTTATTCAACCCATTTTATAAAGAACATGGTACAGTGATGTTGGTTAGAAAATTATACAACAATTTAGAAATTGGACCTCATGAAAAGCCATCAGTTGACACTTGTGCTAGTATAGTATTTACAGCTAGGTGTTTATATAACTTGTATCAAGTTATGGAACAAAATATTGGGCCGATCGAACCTCCTACTTCTAGACGTAGATATGATGATTTAGATGACGAGATGAGCGAAGAACTTGGTCTTCAATGTTGTAGGAGTAATGATTTTGATTCGTATCTTTCGCAAGATCGGGAAAATATTAGAGATGAAACTGGAAAACAACAACTTTTATCGTGGTGGAAGACCCGTATCAGACAATTTCCAAAACTTTCAAGGATGGTTCGAGGTTTGCTATCAACTCAAGCTTCTCCAGTTGCTTCGGAGCAAGCTTTCAGCGCAGGAAGATTTATAATAGGAGATCATCGATATTCGTTAGCAAGGGATGTTTGGAGATTTCGGTATTATTTAGAGATTGGATCAATGCGGAACGAATAAATTTTGGGCTCCCTAAATTACCGCCCCATGTTGAAGATGAAATAGATGAAATTTTTGAGGCAAATAGTGATTATGGAATGGAAGCAATGGAGGAGCAAGTAAAAAGACCAATTCCGGAAGATTTAACCGTCAAATAAATAGAAAAGTTATGCCAAAAATTATAGACAATTTACATAGTAATAAGATTCTACAATAGAGATCTAATTCAAACAGAACCCTTCCTAGAAGGTGGCTGCGTAGATTAAATTTTCGTTTAGTATCTTTGTAATAAATGTACAACGTATGAAATTTGAATAAATATAACGGCTATTCGCCTAATTTTATTTTAAAATTTGTGTTTTGTTTGTTGCAATTATGGAAAAAAAAAATTAATACAAAACTTTATAAAGTTCGCAAAATTTTTAACTTCTTAAACTTATTAAAAATATTATATTAACTTAAACTTGTATTTTTTAAGTTAAAATTTTAAACTTTTTAAGATATATTAAAACTTAAACTTATTAAAAAAAGTTAATAAATTATATAAGTTATTATATATATAAAACTTATATATTAGTGCCACTAACTTAAGGCCATTAAGTTATATATATATAAATTAAATTAAAATTTTAAAACAAAAACTGTATTACTGTACTAGTACTGTGTCATCTCTTTCGGTAATTGCGGTATCACTCCGGTCCAAACCGGTAGCAAGCGGACCGGTGCGAACAAGGGGAAAATTCCGGCATTTCGTTTCAGGTAACACCGGTTCCGACAGCAAAAACGGTATGGAAGTTCCGGTACCGGTTCCAGATCCGGTTAAATCGGTCCGGCGTTACCGGTTCCGGTCCATTGCCAGCCTTAACATACATACCTTGTACATATATGCTAAAGATCTTATGATTGCCCACAGTCATGACCTGCTAGGGACGAGCTCTTATTCATGTACTATATTAGCGTGGTACCCGAGCGAACTCTTATCTATGTACTAAACCGGCATGGTACCCGAGCCTACCAATGAATCATATCAACCAATCCCGTGAAGATGTCCAAATACCGGTATATTCTAGAATAATAACCGATATCACAATCACAACCAGAATGAGAATAAGAAATCATACTTGTACGGTCAACATCCCTTTAATGTAACCTCATTAATGTGATTTAAACCTAGGATATCATTTATCAGGTACATTCCTTAAGTATTCATTTCAACAAGGCGAAATGGTCTACTTGACCCTTGTACTTGTTCGAGTGGATACCTCTACTTAGACTTTTGTCATCTGAACCCCTCAAATCATCAAAACACAAGATTTTGAACCCCTCGTATCATGTGTGTAGCTTATTCGCCCTAAAATAAATGACACTCAGATCCACATAACATAAATCAATGTCATGTCATAATTATATTTAATTATTTTTTAAAATTATTAATCAATAATATTAAATAGAAAGCAAAATATTATATTAAATTTATCTCGCCTTCCTCCATCTCCCCCAACCCACAATCATCGACACCACCATCCCTACAATGACCATCACCACCATCTCCACCTCCTTTATCCCACAACCTACACACAACCTTCCACCACGACCAAATTCCCTCACGCCATTTTTCTTTGCTTTTCTCTTCCACACAATAATTAGAACAACAATCAATACTCCATCCATTAACAATATCAAAAAACACTCACCTCCAATTTCATCTTCCTTGTTCCACATCAACATACACCACCGGCCACTGCCGTCTGATGAACTAATGCAGATTGAAGCAACATGTTGAAACAATATTGTCATGGTAAGGGATATGTTGAAGAACATGGTTAGATTTGGGGAATATGTGCGGTTGATATTATTTGGCTTCGTTGATGTTGAGCAGGTCAAATGAGATGAAATTTGTGTACTCCATGAATAAAAGATTGATAAATTTAATATTTTTTCTCTGGAACAAGAAAAGGATTTTGTTATTGAAAGAAAATGATGCAAAATCAAAAAGAGGATTTTTTAATTCTATTCGTGTAAATTAATTCTCCGTGGATCTCTGCTTTATATTTATGGAGGATATTTTGTAGTGTGATAAAGAAGGATTTTGCAAAAGAATGATTAGTAGAAGACAAAGAAGAACAAAAATATAATTGAATAAAGATTTGGACAAAAAAATTGAAAGGAGTAGAAAAGTCAAGAAAAAACTCTTTTTTTTGGTTCAATAGTGGTGAATTAAAATGAGGAAGAAGATGATTCTTGAGTCGAGAAAATGATATTTGGTGCCTTTTCAGAAGGTTCACACCCCTTACACGTGTATTACACGCCCTTTCATCAAATATGTCACATAGGATGTCATATAAAAAAAGTGTTTAAAATGTTGTATTCTGATGGGTTGAAGGGTTCAAATGACAAAGGTTTAAGTAGAGGTGTCCACTTTACAAACTCGGACAAGTACAAGGGTCCATCTGATCATTTCGCCTTACAACAATAGACAACCGCCCATATACATGGTCAACTCAAGTTAATCAATACATGTAAGCAACAATCATACTTTAACACACTAAATCACAAGTAGATATGAATCATTCGTTCCATTAATTATAGCACGTGCGAAGACTAATTCTCCGCTTATTCAAGTAAGCATTATCAAGCCATATTCATTAAACTCAAGTAATCATTTTAGGAGTGCACGTTCAACCAAATATAGTCTAAAATACAGTAATTCATTCATTAATAATCTCCCTTTATTCATATCGAAATCGGGGATTCCACTATTATCTAGCAACCCTTACATTCAAGTCATTACTAGGTTCAAGACCCTATTCTATTAACCAATCATTCAACTTTATTTAACCTACAATCTAGCTTTAGTTGTACCCTTTTATACCTTTTACTTCCTAACCCTTAGCTTAATTGACCGTAGATTCTTAAGTCCCCGGCTCCTTGGATCATAATCAGTCCTCATCACTAGTCTTAAGCAAAGATTATCCCATATTCCAACAACACATAATACCCAGTTTATCGTCTTATGATAATTAGGCTAAATAAGTAGATTGTGAGCTCACACCATCTCATTGTCATCTATATTCACATAAAAGTCATATTACAATCCACCATAGTCATACAAACACAAAACATCCATCAAGGATTCATACATTCATGGTTAGAAAAAAAAAGGATTTATACATTAATATATCAACACACAATTAGGTCCTTATTACATTAAATTCATGTTTTATCCACTCAAACTCCATACCCGCATGCCTAAGCATGATTTCCCTTGTCAGTCTACATTATGGATATGATTACTAACCATAGTCTACTACTCATAAACCATAACCTACCTGGGCGTCAAGCTGCTGCAACAAGTAAGCTATGCCATGGATGATGTTCCTTCTTCTTCACATTTACCAAGGCTAAATCATCTAATAATAAAAGTTACGAGAGTAATTAACTAACTATACTTAAACAAAAACCTTGGAAATTCAAACCCACTAATTTTACCCTCAGTTGTGGTCTACAACATCATTCAAGGGTCAATTACTTATCAAAATAGTTTCTTTAAGCTTAACCTAACTCCATTAATGGATTTTTTAGGCTAAAGGTTCCACCTTTATTAAATTCAAGGTCCCCAGCTATCAATTTTCATGCTTTAGAATCACTAATTGATGCCAGGGATTGTTAATTAACAATTTAGAAGTGATTCTAGGTGATATTAACCTAACCCATAGGTTTTCCCCAAAATATTCTAAACTTAGGGTTGAATCCCCCAAGAATATCACCATTAAAGGTTGTTCTAATGATTTTAGGATGTTAAAAGATTGAAAAATGAAGAAGATGGCGGAAGAAACTTACCTCAACGAGGAATTTCCAACCATACTAAGAGAAAATTGCTCCTTTAGGGCTTAGGATTGAAATTTTGGAGTTTGAGGGTTGAATTCGGTCAAAAATGGGTTATAAATTGCTGTAGTGTCGCCATAGTGACATGACGTCGCTATAGCAACTTGACCCGCTATAGCGCCTTTAGCTTTTTCAGCATGGATAGTCTTCAGAGAAATAGTTATAACTTTTAACTCTGGTAGCAGATTGTTGAACGGTTGATTGCGTTGGAAAGAAGACTCAGAGATCTTTAATTTGGTGGGTATTAGGACCCATAACACCTTATATTCTAGGAGTGGTCGTTTGAAGTTGACCCTAGTTTAAACTTAGCCCGAAACTAAATCTGTAAGGATACTTTCAACTTAACTTTGTGCTAGGGGTATTATATGACCTTAGTACATATCAAATGCACTCATACTAAAAAATAATGATCCTAACACATATGATGAATGAGATTCGTATACCTTTACTGCAGATAGTTTTAGTAATGACGGAATTGGTCGTTACATCAAATACCAATTTATCACCCGTTCGTTCCCGAATGAGCATTGGGTGAAGAGAAGTATAAATTAGTTATTTCCATCACCAGTCGAGGAGGTAACGTCTAAACTTAGAGAAAACTAAACAATTATTACATCTCACTATAGCAACCCAATCCCCTATAGCGACATGCTTGTTGCTATAGCGGCATAGGCGAGGCAGAAACTAAAAAATCTTCCCAAACCACTCAATACTCAAATTTTTGACATCTCAAACTAACCCCATTATGTTAAACACTATGTCCAGAGTTCTACTAACCCGAACTCCATTTTGAAAATTCCTACGTGTTCTTTATTGTCGTTGCTAACATAAAATCAAACTAAACTTTATTATATCCACCCAATCCATTTTTGGATTGTCCTAGATCATACCTCGCTCAGATTTCGTCCAAGACTAGCTTAGCGTGAAAATTCTAACTCCCAACCCTAGGAGAATCTTAACTCGAGAAATTACATCCTAAGCGATGGTAATATCACAAAGTACTACGCTGTGTTTTCCCCTCGAGACATCTACCTTATAGCCCTTTCACCCTTCCATGATCAATATATAAGAATCGGTTCTAATTTTCATTGCTTGTATCCTTTTAAGCGGAGTCAAGTGACATCTACTTGCCTAGTTTAGATACCAGTTGGAATTAAGAGATACCAATTGGACCCAATCCAATCAACAACTGAATAATCGTACGAGAGGGAAGAAAGAAGTGCCACAATTTCCTAAAATACCTCATAGCTTCCCGAAGATTAAATGTGGATGTCAGCACACCAATCCACAAGACTCTACTCGACATTTACTCTTGTACTGGGAGATTGGTACCCTAAGCTCTGATATCAAATTGTCACGACCCAAATTACCAGATCGTGAGGGCACCTACTTTAACCTACCTAGATAGGGGAATCCCTTACTACCTGTTCAACATAACATGTGGAAATCTTCGTTAAATAGAAATAACCAACCTTTATTACAACCAGTGGTCAGGAATGCGCTCGCATTGTCGGATAATGCGATGATGCGAAGCAATGCGAGCCTCTCTCGCTGTGTGTGGCTGATGCAAGTGCATCATGTTGATTTTATTTTTAGGGTCAATTTTAAATTAAAAAAAGAGTCACTTCACGTTGATTTTATATTTAGGGTCAATTTTTTTTTTTTAAAAAAGTGTCTACTGCGGTGACTACCACTGCTGCAATTTTCTAAGGTTAACTTTGAAGTCCACCGCTGCGACTTCTTTTTCACTGCGACTACCACTATTGCCCCTTCTTTTTCTTCACTAATTCACTTTAATGATGTGCTCGCATCGTTTCACGCTTTGCGTAATGTGTGATGTGGATCCTTGTCGCTTTTTTCCACACCACGCTTCCCTGAAAATTGATTACGACTATTTTATTACAAACAATAAGTGTGGAAATGTAAACTACCCCTAGGAACTAGTCTAAACAGGTACAAGAGCTTCTAATCAAGAATGATAAGACTGGGCACAACTTTCACTAGGAATGAGACGAGTAGAAGCTGCTGAAGGATCGCTATCCGGAACAATCATGAAACCAACACTGATTCATGCAAAAGACGATACCCCAAAAAGGGTATAGCAAGAGCAATATCATTACAAACAACACGTACTGATACGTATCACCGGCCGACCAAGATTAGATCACGTAAGCACAATATAGAAATCACGGAAAGAAAACATGACAACTCATATAACAATTTAATTCATAACACCTTCCTCCACTTATGCTATCTTTATCCCCTATTTTAACTAAGAGTTTTCCATTCTTATTCCCGTTGATCATTCATCACCTTCACATCAAGTGTCGTCCATCCTAACTCTCACTTGTTTGATCCCAATAATTATTAATCATGGTAAATGATTAATAATCATCACCTAATCATCACCTTGTAACAAATACAACGATGAGCGTACATTATGATAAATTCTTCAAGTTTATGCCACTTAGGCTTTTCAAGTAACTCTACAACTGTCACGTCCCAAAATAATCTCTCGATGTGACTGGCACCCACTAACACCACTTGTCAGGAGAACCAATCTTCCTTACACTTTATCATATAATAAACTCTAAGGTATCATATATACAACTTCAACGCATCAATAAATAGGGAATATTAGTTTAACAAAATTCCATAAGTAACTATAAATTCAACAATCACTCGAGAACTAATTCTTTGTCCCAAATCTCACACTAAGACCATGGAGCATCTAAAATAGAGTTACATGAGTTCAACCTTCGGGCATGCAAACCCAACGAAAAGAAACATAACTAGATAGATAAAGTTGAAACGAAAGCCTCCACGAATAATGCGAAGGTTCACCTTAGGAATAGAATCCTTATGAAGGAACCGTCACCCACTAGCTTCGCCTTGTGCGGTAGTATCTGCAGATATGTAAGTAAAGAGTGAGCTATATATAAATATAACTTGGTAAGATCATCGGCTCGCTACTTTAAGTACTCCAGGACAAGTATTAGAAAATACTACAACACCAAGAACATAAAGTTATTACACACAGGAATTATATAATAATTAGGTGACCAATGAGATCCAACAATCCTTCATCAAGAATCATATACCTCAATACAATTCATACAAAGCACTTATCATAATTTGTAAGTAAAGTAATTAGCTAACATCAGGAGTTTCGGAAACAAACACAACGCGTATCAGGGGTATACACAATACCCAAGGAAGCATACACAATGTGCCATATCCAATCAACAAGCATACACAATACTCAAGGGAAGCATACACAATGCCCAATATCAAATCAACAAGAATACATAATGCTCAAGGGAAGCATACACAATGCCCCATGTCAAATCAACAAGCATAAACAATGCTCCAATCTCACAATATACAATCATATCACATCACAAAATAATTTATAACAGGGGAATTGGTATTCTTAAACATAAAGTATATACGGCTGGCCTTAAAGATCGTCGATTCTGCCAAGCACACGCTCGTCCCAACATATGGACCAGGCAGATAAAAATATATTTTAAAAACAAATTTGAAAAGCAAGCACCCAAAGCTTGAAGTCTCACTTATCTCGCTAATAACAAATTCCCCAACTTTGCAATGTGTAGGACATCAACCAAACGACACCAATGGAATCAATCTAAACAAAATATTAAATTACAATATCAGTTATGCTATTCGGGGCCAAGTCTTAACATCCCTAACTTTTAAACTTAGAACTAAACCTTAATATCTCACACCTCATATATTAAATTAGCAATTATAATGTTCCAATATGACTGTCCTAACATGATACCAACGATAAGGAAAAGGAATTTCCAAACAAAGCTTCAACTTTGCTTACTGTCAATTACTCCCAATGTTGAAATTGTGTTTTTTTTTTCTGTTCATGCTAAACACGTTTGCATCGTAATTATTCCGATTCTGGAAACCATCACCATCACCAATTCAACTTGATTTTCCATTTTTTTTTCTTCCGCAGTAATACAACCTAATTCCTTCTTCTCATTCTCTTTTTTTTCAACTAATTAACATTAACTCACCCATTAATCAATACTTAGTCGTTCATTTAGTAGAAAACAAAGTGATTTTCATATCTTGGCAAAGAAACTTTTTTTTCCTCTTTTGCATTGTTTTTTGACTCAACATGCACAACCCAAAAGCCCCTCAACCGCTCTTTCTTTCCTTCAGAAATAATGGGATTAAATACCCTAATTTTTACTCCTTGTTGGAACTGAAACGTAAAAAACTGAACAAGGGGAGTGGGTGTGGCCCACTCCTTTTAAACTCTTTTGTTTAATATTAATAATATGGACAAATTACCCATTTATCCCTCATTAAAAAACGTCCAAGTTATTACATTTTCCCCCACTTAAAATAATGTTCGTCCTCGAATGTGACAAGAGTCATACAAGAAACGTCAAATGAGTAAGGACATCTAACTCGCACGGACAAGTGAAAAACAAGATGAACTATGAACAACCTAGGTAGCTCAAAAAAATAAATAAATCTAAAAACACACCAATAAATTCTCAAACAATAGAAAAGCTGCCAATAGTAACATTCTCAGCTCATGCATCATGGACAGTAGCAATAAAACACAAACACCCATGATCAACCATTTGACGTGCCCTTACATAAAATATTATCTTTTCTTGAGTCACAACAGTCATACTTTTCCACACTAAAGCTGGGTATAAGCTTAACATAATCAATCAGAGCATAACATAATGCCAATCAATTCTTATTCATAATCACATCAAAGTCCGTCATTGGTAACACAAATAGATCAACTATGGTGTCCCTGCGTTAAACAGATATCATACAATCTCTATAAATTCCATCCACTGATAAAGTGTTCCCCACTATGGTTATGACCATATATGGCACAATAACGGTCTCAATTCTTCTCTCTTAAGAATAAAGCAAAATATGAAGATAAAAACGAACACGTAGAACAAAGATCAATAAGAGAATATCCCTCGTGAGAGCTAACAATATAATACCTGTGACTATTGCATTAGATGTCTCGCTATCTTGTCTAGCCATCTCGGTGGTCCATCCCATGTCTGAGCAACCTGTGCACCCTGTCGATTCTGTCCATAAGCACCCTGTGGAACAACTCTAGCCGGCTGAGCTTGGGCTTGTGCTCCTACAACATTCCCTTGCACCTGAGTAGTGGCTTGACCAATACTTGAATCTCCCTTAGGAGAAAATTTAGCAATATGTTCCTGCTCACCATAAGTATAACAAGCCCTATTTGTTCCGTAACAACCACTGTGAATTCTACCACAATTGGAACATCATAGATGTTGACTTGATTGATAGGAACTGTTACCCTTCCTCTGCATATGTTGTTCTGTCCCACGGACTCTGACTGCGTAGGCCTGGACTACCCATAATAAAAACTACCATTTCTCTCAGATTGAGCACCACTAAACACACCTGAGTTACGTGTTTTTTTGTTTTCTCGATTAATCCTTTCCATCTCATAATAGGACTCAGAACAGAGAGCTGTGTCAACCACCTCAGCATAAGATCCATTACGCACATCTCGTATCACTGGACCACGATAACAAGCCTCAAGTCTATCCACAAATCGTCTCTCTCTCTGATCTGCAACCAAAGATGGAACATACCTAGACAACTCAGTGAACTTAGTTTGATACTCAGTAACTATCATAGATCCCTGCCATAGCTCATTAAACTGGCATCTCATGTCAGCTTGTTTGCTGAATGGAATAAATCTGTCCATAAACATGGGTGAAAACTCTGACCAAGTGATCGGTGGGCTTGTCTGCCCCTCAAGACGGAAGTTCACCATGCCTAGAGAGACCTTGAGAACAGAAAAGCGGTAAATTCTACACCACGAGTCTCTTTCAATCCCAAAGTTGTCAGTATCTTCTCACAATGATCTAAAAACTCTTGAGGCTCAACAGAAGATGGTGTAGCATCAAACTCTGGCGATTTAAGATCCATGAAATCCTTAAGATCCTTGGGTTGCAACCGAATGATCAACTGGTTGAGGTGCTTGAGGAGTCGCAACATTCAACTGAACTTGTGCCTGTGTTTGCGAAATTGCCTGAAGAGCTGGAGCTCGACCTTGATTAGGCACCACTGCCTCAAGTACATTCAACATTCTTACCACAATGTCTGCAGGCAATGCAATAGTAGGCTATGTTGCTCGGACTCGGCTGTTTTGCCGCCGAACCGGAACGGGTGCTTCTGCCGTCTCCGCTTCGGTCAACCGATTTCGGAGACGTTGACCAAAATTAAAAAGAAATTTGAGTGGAAACATTGAATAATTAATCGGAAACTAACCTGAAAAAATCCCGATCAACGACTACCGGAACAGAGACGGCATTGTCGATGTGCCATCGCCGGAAATCACCGTCGACGTCGCCGTAACTCATCGGAGCAGTTGTTGGACCACCTCAGGGTACCGGAAATCATCATCGTACCACCTCAGGGTACCGGTTTACAATGGCGGTTGTCGTACCAGTTGTCGGAGCAGTTGTCGTACCAGCTGTTGTCGTACCAGTGGCCATTGTCCTTAATTCTTATTATGTATTTTTTTTTTAATAACTTATGTAGAATTAAAATAGCATGATGGTAATAGACTAATTAAATTATTTGATCATTAGCAGCTTTCAATTTCAATGGCGTCTCACTCTCAATCTACTAGTAGCAAACAAAAGGACAGGATGGAATTATGGTACACAAGGACCGAAAAAAGATGCGGTGGTTTGTAATTTTTGTCGACGTACCATAAATGGCGGCATTACTCGATTCAAACAACACTTGATAGGTGGAAACAAAAAAGTGAGGATATGTCAATCTTGTCCGGCAAACATTAGGGATGAAGTAAAGGCATTTGTTGATAGCAAAGCCGCAACAAATCCAAAGAATCAACAATATATGCCATCATATTATATCGTTGTTGATGATGATGATATGAATGAACTTGAGGAAATGATACCTACCTCCAAATATCAAAAAATGTCTTCGAGTGGTGTTAGTGTATCATCCTCGGCACATGTGATGAAAGGTCCTATGGATAAGTTTTATCCACAAAAGCCACAACATAACATCAGCTTTGAAAAGACAGGAGTAGGAGGAGGACGAGGAATTAATGACACAAAAAATCTTAAGGGAACGGGCGGTAAATGCTTTCGCGGTATGGATGTATGATGCGGGCCTCCCATTTAATTGTGTTAATTATGATTCATTTGCTAACTTTACAGAAGCGGTAGGACAACATGGCCCGGGAATGGAGCCACCTACCTATCATGAAGTTAGAGTTTCTCAATTAAAGAAGGAAGTAAAGAAAGTTGATGAACTTGTTGAGAAGCACAAGGTGCAATGGCAATAGTATGGTTGTTCCATCATGATGGATAAATGGACAGCTCGTAATGGAAAAATGATCATTAATATTTTGGTCAATTGTCCGATAGGGAGCATCTTTCTTGGTTCTGTCGATGCTAGCAATGAGTCCACCACTGGCACTAAGATGTACAGCTTGTTTGAGAAGACAATTGAGGATATTGGATCGGAAAATGTTTTACAAGTTATAACGGATAATGCTAGTGAGAATGTAAAAGCGGGGGATCTTATGAGGGCTGTGTACCCACATATCTATTGGACTCCATGTGCTTCCCATTGCATCAATTTGATGTTGCAAGACGTATTCAAGATTAATCCATATGCCTCAGGTAATAATCAACGCCTCTTTTTTTTTACTTATTACTAAAGTGTGAATATTTATTAAGCTAATAGTTGATATAATGTCTTTTACAGTTTTTAAAAAGGCCACAAAAGTGGTTTCTTACATAAGTCAAAGGCCATTGTTGTTGAACTTGATGTGAAAATTCACCAATGAGAAAAATTTGGTGAAACCGGCCAAGACAAGATTCGCAACGGCCTTTTTGACTTTGGAGGCAATGTACAAACAAAGGAAGAATTTGAGAACCTTGATCATCTCCAATGAATGGAGTTCTAGTAAGTTTGCAAAGGAAGTTTTGGGGAAAGAAGTTTCCGCCATTCTTTATTCTGCATACTTTTGGAATGATGTAGTCAAGGCTCTTAAAGTTTGTGGTCCTTTGGTCTCGTTCCTTTGCTTGGTAGATGGGAAAAAAGACCCTCAATGGGCTATATGCTTGAAGCAATGGATAAAGCGAAGGAAACTATTCAAAGGGGGTTTGATGGAGTTTCGAGGCATTACGAGAAAATCCTCGAAATAATTGATTCAAGGTGGACTGACCAACTCAAGCGACCGTTGCACTCCGCCGGGTATATTTTGAATCCGGGATTGTACCTTTGAATCCGGGATTGTACTTTAAATCAACGATGAGTGAGGAGAAAATTGCTAAAGTGTGGGAGAGTTACTACACTTGTGTTGAGACAATGGTCCCCGATCTTTCCACACAAGATTTACTATTTGCCGAGCTTGCTAAGTACAAGAGTGCGGATGGATTGTTTAGTTCTGGTCAAGCTGTTAGAGCTAGAGACGCGAGGTCACCGGGTTAGTGAATTGGTTTAGTTATCTTTATTTTAAAGCACCTAAAGTTATTGACTTTTTTATGCTTATTAACCTTCAATTTTTTTTTATAGTTGAGTGGTGGTCCCTATTTGGGAGCGGAACTCCAAATTTGCAAAGATTTGCCATGAGAGTTCTGAGTTTAACTTGTAGTGCATCTGGATGCGAGCAGAATTGGAGTGTCTTTGAACATGTGAGAACCAAGCAATTATTCTTCGAATCTAATTAGTAACTACTTTATTATGTACAAATTCATTCCAAGAAGAGAAATAGGCTTGAGTTATCGCGTCTCAATGATCTAGTGTACGTTAAATACAATAGAACATTGGCATGTCGCTATGATATTCGCGATACCATCGATCCTATTATGTTGGAAAATATTGAAGATGCGAATGAATGGTTACTTGTTGGCCCCGAAGATCAAGAAGATGAACTAGTGTTTGAGGAAGGGGATCTTAATTAGGGTACTGTTGCTATGACAGCTGGGGCTGATGATGATATTGTCTATGGTCTTAGGAGAAAGTCAAGGTCAAGGTCACTTGACAAGGGGAAAGCGACAAGTTCAAGTCAGACTCGGGCCCTAGTTGATGAAGAATCCGAAGAGGAAGACGATAAGGGACAATATAATGAACTGCATCTCGGATTTGAAGATTATGCAAACCTTGAAGAAGAGAATAGACTTGTTGTATGGATATTGAATTGTTGAGTCATTTAAGTTCTAGATTTTTAGTATCTATCTACTATATATTTTTAATTCTTGACTTGAAATATTTCCTAATATATTAGTGTTATTGAAATTTTGATCATTTATATATTATTTTAATTTTTTATATTAATTGTCGCCGTACATTCAAATGGCACTCGCCTTGCCGCTCGCCTCGCCGCGTGGCGAAGCGGGGGCCTTGTCACCTCTTGTCGCCTTTCGCCAAACACTGGCATGGCCACAGCGTGGGAGTGCTGGAATTATTCTGTCAGCTGGTCATGTGGTGCATGGCCTCTGCATTCCCTTGGACAGCAATTTTTCTCTCCGTTTTGTATTCTTTTCGACATTCCTACCACTTCAGCTAAGTCCCAAACTATATCATATGTCCGTTAACACGTCCCTAATACATCGTTATCCCCAAATAAGTCCCAAACACTTCGGCCTCGCATTAACTACAACCATTAAGCCCTTAAATTAGTCCAATCTGGTTCTAGAGCATTATGAGGCTTTGCCATTTTTCTGGGTAAATAATATATTTTATGTATGCTGTAGTTGTGAACTGTGATGGACATCTAAAATTGGTATCCTAATAAACCTTAAAAAATCATCTATACAAGTTAGTATGTCATGTGAGTTCCAAGATATGTAGAAAAGCATAAAAACAGTCAGTTTGAGTCAACATTATTTTCCCCTCCAAGAGCTTCTGCTGCATTATTTTAGAATTTCTCCAGATTGGGTGCTGTATTACACACCATGCTCCCTTAATTGTACTTGTTTTTAGCTTTCCAGCAGATCCTGCATGACATCAGGCATTACCCTGAGGACTTTTATTATCAGCAAAATGAAATTCAGATATTGTTTTTCATTTCTTTTGGGGAAACTTTCTATAGTTGTTCATTCTTTTGAAGTCACTAGATAACTGATGAATCTTAGGGGTGTGGCCCACTTCGATTTGCTTATTGTAGAAGTAGTACACTGTGGTTGACCTGTCATTGATCTGTGATTTAAGAAATTTGACGCCACTGACCTATGAATGTTCACCGTGAAGATAGAAACCGAAGCAGATTGGTCAATGTGGCGAGGACTCATTTGCTAATGAGGAAATTAACATATTCACTTACTTTCCTGTTCATACAGCACAGGAACATTTTAGCTGTTTTGATGGAGAAAAAGTAAAAAGTAGGAGAGAAAACGTTGTACCACATTCTGTTACCCTCAGGTCTGATCTTTTGTGATTTGCAAATCAAAGTGCGTTCATATATGTAATGACATCTTTTGAGAAAACCAAAATATACTCATGTTTATGCTCTTCAAAACTAAAAGAGACTAATGTTTCTCCTTTATCAAAGAAACCATGAACCATAGTTGCTAAGTTACCAAGCCGACTCAACTTTTCCGTGTTTATTTGTACCATGATATCCAGCTAAGAGTGGTCTTCTTAGAGAAGTTGGTTATGCTCTTAAATTGCAGAGTTTAGCTCATCGATCAAGTATAGTACTTACGTGAATTTTGTCCTTCATCTGCAGGAAGCCCAATTATTCTCACCAATTGAGTACCCAAAGCCAGATGATGCTGTATCTTTTGATATATCGACCTCGCTGTACAGGTAATGGTCTGTCACAAACATTTTCTGATTCTTTAGTTGGGCTGTAGGTGATTAATTTGTTCATTTTCCCTCAAGTTATATTATACTTACATTTCCCAGATGAGAAAATGAATTTATAGCAAGTAAAATGGAATAGTTTGGTTAAAGACGAGGTGACATGATTAAATGTGTTTATTTGTTGATGCACAGTTTCACATAAATTTTTTTTTGAATGGAATGGTGAAGCAGGAATTGTGATCTCTCAAATGAACAAGTTTCTTGAGAGCAAATCAGGAATTATTTAGCCAACTGAAATCTTATTTTTGTCATCATGTGAGAACTCTCGATTATGGTTTGTGATTACATCCTGGTTAATTTTGTTGTTTAATAGAAGGTTGCCATCACGGTGGAACATATCACATCACCGTGCCAAATAAAATTACTTATATTTGTGAGGTAAGATCCATCGGTTGGAGCTGTATGTGTTGAGTAAGGACTAAAAGATCTTTCCTTTTTAACCCCGTCTCTTGAGTGGTCAGACCTTCTTTCATATCAGAACTGCTGATTTTCCTTTCTAATGTCCTTCCTGTAGGAGCAACACAAATCATGATCATAACCAACCATCTCATCTTCATCTGAGAGACCCTACCATTCCAGAAAATGTCAACTTGCCCAAGTATGCTGGATCTGAGGCACGATATTGTCCTGCACGAGTTTATGAGTAATATTCTCGTCTGAAAATAATTTTTCATTTCCTTCTCTGCCATACATCTGTTCAATTATCCTCATCAAATTACTAGGTACATACCGGATGAGACCGGTGACTTAAAGTTGCAGATCAATGCTCAGAACTGCTTGCACTGCAAGGTAATGCTGTCTTGTGTCCCTGGTTCAGTCCTCCTGCACTGAGTTAAAGCTGTTACATCTTAAAGCCATGAAAGTTGTTTCAGATACCTATGTAGACATCTCTAGGCTGCAATAATCCACAAAAGATATTGTGCATCCAGAAAGCTGACAGGGTTCTTGCTGATAGTCATTCAACGAGTCTATTGTTCACTTGCTTAGCTTATGCTCATATACAACTTGATGATGTTTCATATTGGCATCCAGCTTACAATTAAAAAAATTTGTTATCTTTCAGGCCTGCAGTATCAAAGATCCGACACAGAATATTGAATGGACAGTCCCAGAAGGTGGAGGCGGCCCTGGTTACACAATCATGTAGATGATCTTCAGCAACTCATGAACTGCTAAAAATAGATTCTAACCCTGTAAGATGAATAGAAAAGTTCAAAAGAAAATGACGCTCTTCTTGCTCGTACTTTATCTTGGATGCTATACGTTGCTGGATTTAAATAGATTCAAGAGCGAGGAAATTAAGAATAAGGCTGTGTGGCCAAAACATTTTGAATGTGATGGTGAGAACCATTTTGATCTTTCCTTGAAGTATTTGCCGATATTGTGGGAAAGAAGATATATAGATTAAGCAACGTGTTATAAATATGGGCAATACAAAATAGTATAAAGCAAAAATGGAGACGAGTTATTGGAGAGAATACTTCTTATTTGTTTCTTCTGTGTTAATTACTGGATGAGAAACATCTCTTTTATGGGGTATGAAATCATCTAATGTTACAACTCTTTATGAGAGTATTAATAAGATCCGTTATATAAGTATTATTATCGTACATATATATCTAAAGGACATTTACTTCGGTTAATGAATACAATGAATTTATAACGCTCATCCTTGGGTGTCTATTAGAAGATAATACGTCTTTAATTTTCTAAAATCAAATTTTTGGTGGACCCTTGGGCCTCTTTTATCATATCGAATCTATACAAAATAAATGGAGCAGCCCCAACAGAAACCCGGTCCATGACAAAAGCAAAAAAACAAAATACATGAAAAATTAAAAGGAAAACAAAGTAGATGGAAGAAGGAAAGTGAAGTGAAGCGGTTGTCTCGAAGCTTTCATGGACTGTTGAGGCTCTCTTCATCGATGTTGGAGTTTCAGCTGCGATGTCGATCTGCTACTTCCAGGTACATTTTCAATCCACCAAGCCAAATAGATTTTGTGAGGCTGTGAAC
Source organism: Capsicum annuum (assembly GCF_002878395.1). Lineage (NCBI taxonomy): Eukaryota > Viridiplantae > Streptophyta > Magnoliopsida > Solanales > Solanaceae > Capsicum > Capsicum annuum. Next base: position 170,816,071 of record NC_061113.1, read on the forward strand.
CAAACGAACCTCAGAGCAAAACCATTTCCTTGATATGATTTTGACTATTAAAATTATACACCTTTTGGGTAGGTTCCATCTCAAGACATTCCATAAGCTCTCATTGGATGCTATGGTAACCGATCTTAGTCATGAAGATTTCTTCAAGGTGTAGATGTGCACAGTTAACTCCATCGTCTCAAGGTAAGGTTCTAGTTATATCTGTACAAGATTAACAACTTCGAGATGTCTACGATGTTGGTCTATTTAATAATCTTTTTCTCCATTATTTAAACAGGTTGAACCTCACAAAAAAGTTAATACCACTGCCTGAATTCAGAAGTTATATAACTTGAGTCAAATAGGTTAGTTTATAGCTAACATATCTCATTTTTGATGTGTTTGTAGTATGGATCTTGTGTTTTCTGTTGTAACAAATCTGCTGAATGCCTACTATCTTTAGATTTCAGTCGCATGATTTGTATTGCTGTGCATTTTGTTTTTGACCTTCTGAAAACGTAGCTTTGGAACTCTTTGCTTATCTATGTTTAGTAACTTTCTTGCTCCAGTGAGTATATCTGCAAAATGACTAGCTTAATGGACCTGCAAAATAGAATACAATATTAGCTAAAAAATCCGCCACTTGATTTCTCTCTCTCATGGTATGAGTGAAAGTAATCTCTACCTTTTACCTCCATTATTGGATCCTCCTCATTTCCATGCTAATGCCCTATTGGATCTTCCACCCATTTTCAATGATCCTTTCATTCCTAATGAATATGTTTCTAACACTAAGGGTTGAAACTTTTGTCTCAAAAAATCTATTGTAATGACTTAATTTAGTGATTTTTGTGCGATTTGACCATTTTACCCCTCCCTATGATTGCTTTGTGGTATTTCTGGGGTATTAAAATGATTGACATGATTTTCAATGCATTTCAGTGTGATTTGTGCGAGTTTGTGACTTTTGGTGGCTAAAAAGGTTCATTAGTTGACTTCAGTTAACATTTATTGTTCTGTATGTCGGGTGGCAAAACGAACAGTGCCAACAGATTCAAAACATCGATTTTAGGATGGTAACATGGTGTTGCTTTATGACTTTTGTATCTTATTTCGACCCTTGATTCAGAAAGTTGTGAAATGGAGTCTCGGGAGTCAATTTTGTGAAAAGGCTAATTTTTCAAAAATCTGATATCGCCATTGAGTCCAAGCGTCGAATTTAGTAGGTAGGATAGTTCGTTTGCGTTATCGGAATTCCTAATGAATCCCGAGGGGTCCGCGTGGACTTGGAATTTTTTAAGTCTCCAGCTGATGCACTGTAGCTAGTGCGAAGGGCCGCTTTAGCGGCCATATGGCGCTTAAGCGGCCTTGCCAGCCTAGCAAGTGCCGCTAATGCGCTAGCCTTTTTAGTGCCACTTGTCTGCTTAAGTGGCCTAGCGTCAGTGCGTGGGTACCCCTTTAGCGCTGCTGGGTAATATAAATACCCCCTTTCTCGATTCTTCCCCTATTTTTGACACTTGAAGCTTTGGTTTTTAGAGTTTTTTTTGGGCGATTTCTTCCACTTTCAAGCTCGGGTAAGCCCCAAATTCATATTTCAATTATTTTTCTTTGACTTTTGTTATTTAAAGCTTGGAAAACTTGATTTCAAAAGCGGAATTTGAAAATTTTGGCCTGAAGGGCCTAAATTAGTAATTCTTTGATTTAAACCCCAATTTCAATCCGTTTTCACTTGGGTTTTGTTATATGGCTTCCTTTAATTATGGGTAACATATTTTTTAACTAAAAATTTCAATTTTATCCTTCTTATTTGAAAATTCCGTTTCGGGGTTCCGTTTGATTCCGACCCAGAAATGGACAAAATGGTTATCGTTGGCTTCTTTTTAACACATAGATTTTATATTTGTATGTTTTAGTTGATTTCAAGCCTGTTCGCGAGGGGAAGGCTCCATGTTGAAGGCTTTCAGACCCTGTTTTTTCCTTTAGATGTAGGTTATGTCTTAGCTTTCTTCAGATTGGGTTGGGTAGTTAATGTTGATATAAAATCATGTTATGGGTATGGGAACTAATCATGAAAATGACTTTATTATTATTTTGTGCCCGTCTGGGGGCCTATGTTGTTGTTATTTGGTGGATTTGAGACATTATTTGTTATGTGTGATTGTGTGGGGTCTTATATGATTTTCTTGGCCTGATATTCATGTAACTGGTTGTTTTCTTCTTGGTGGAAATTGTCTAAATTGAGAATTATGTGGTATTAAATGACATATTATGGTATATCTTACTCTATTGGTATATTGATTTATATTGGATCATGGATGGTTAGCTTATTGAGTAGATTATTGGCTCATGTGCTTGGTATATTGGTTGGATTTGAAATTCTCATCTTGGTTGGTTGTGAACATTACATGCTCATATTATATACATTCATATACTGATTTTTCTGACAGAAAGCATGTCATCTTTAAAACACCTTGCCGATGTATGTGCCAGACAGGAGTTATGAATATTGGATTGGTATTGGATATTATATTTGTATATGTGTTGACGAACCCTCGAAGGATCCTACCTTGGGAGAACAACTCAATAGGTTTATACAGAGGTTGTACGACAACCTCATGCATTACATCATCTGAGTGTGAGTGTGATCCTATAGTGATCCTATCCTGACTGTTTGAAAACTATGGTAAAGAAAATAAGGGCAAGCCTATGGTATTTGATGCACATTGATTGGAACTTCTCTTCCGAGTGTGAGTGTCTCTTGGCTATCCCTGCATTTCATTATTTCATATGAGTAAGAGGGACATCTTTGTTGTGAGGGCACATGAGTCATATTGCTAGCTGCTTATGTGTTTGGGTAGTGTAACTTGTACATATGCATGATTGTTTGTTGCTAATGTAATGCCATACCTCGATCCGACATTGTTGTACTTCATGCTTATACATAGTTGGTTTTGAAAAGTGAGATAGGAGGGGGGGAGGTGTATTCTGGTTTGATCGTAAAGTGTTGATTGACTGCCTTGAATAACTTAGAATCTCCTAGTTAAGCGTCTTTTTTGTTTTGTTATCTAAGGACATGCAAACATTCTAAGTTGAGGGTGTTGATGTGTTATAGAAATATAGCACTTTCTCTGCTTAAAACTCTGAAAAAATGCAAGTTTCTTAGGTTGTTTTTTAAATATGATGCATTTTGGGTATATTTTGTAGGAAATTAGGTTTTGGATTCTAAGTTCATGAAAAAGATAAAAACTAGAGTTTTAGAATACTTAATTGATCAATTTTGGGTATTCGTGAAACTTTCCATATTGTATGTCACCAAAGCATGTGATGAAAGTTGAAGATTTGAAGCTTGGTTGCAACTGTTGGAAAGCCTGACACTTTTCTATGTCTATATGTGGAACACATGTAGCATATGTGGTCTATATGAGACTCAGGTAAGTGCTGGAATGGAAGATCCAGAGAGTGAAAGAGCTAAAAAAGAACTTCTGACACCTACCTATGGCAACATGTGGATCGCATGTAGCATGTGTAGACCACATATAGGCAAAACATGTACCAGAAGTTCAAAATCTCGAGAGCAGAAGCTGCAGGAAATTTTTCCTACACACGTAGGTGTCTACATGCGCCCAACCTCATGTTGCATATGTCACATGCGCCCAAAACCAGGCCGTATGTGGCCACCGACCCTTATTTTTGTTCTTTTCCTTCCAGGCTTTGATTTTAGGGTTTCCTCCTATACTATAAATACCCCTTATGTGTTTTTCTGTAGAAGTTACGTACACTTGATACGCACAAATATATTGTGATTTCGAGATTCAATTTTGGTCTTGAAATTCTCATGTTTTGATTTCAGTTGATTAATTCTATTGTGGTTTTAGGTTTTTAATTATTATTATTGTGATCATCTTATACTTTCGATCATAAATGTTGTTGATTACATAACAAGCATGAGTGGCTAAAAACTTTTATATAGGGTTGTGGAAACCCTGGTTGATTGATTTAGTAGGGTGATATGCTATAGAAATATAGCACTTTCGACGCTTAAAACGAAGAAAATATGCAAGTTTCTGAGGCGTTTTTGTTAGATGTGATCTACTTTGGGTAAGTTTTGCAGAAAACCACGATTTGGATGATAAGTTTATGAAAATGTGAAAAAGGTATATTTGGCTACTTTTGGATTGATTATGGATGATTGGGATGTTTTCCGATTTGATAGTGATCAAAGCATGTTCAAGAATCGAAGAAGAGCTGAAAAACTAACTCCCGACACCTACTAAGTTAATCCACGAACCGAACGTAGGACCTACAGACCGCAAGTACACAAAGAGGGTGAGTGAAAGACAAAATTTTGAGAGCTGACTTGCAAGAATTTGCATATCCGGTACCTGCAGTTCATACCTGCGCCCGGAGCAGACCGCAGGTACATCGTGTGCCCGTGCCCAAACCGCAGGTGTAGACCACATGTGGTCACTGACCCTATTTTCTCCTATTTCGTCCGGGCTTAGTGTTTAGGGTTTTCTCTTATACTATAAATACCCCTTATGTACTTTTTAGTAATGGTTACACCCCTTTAATACTTAGAAACTGTCACAACCTGATTTCCAAGTCATGATGGCTCCTACTACAATGTACCAGTAGGTAAGCAAACACCTAACCCAGAGCTAATGCAATGGGTTACCTTGGTAGGAATGTCCAACATGGACCCTATATGGGAACACAATATAACAACGATATTCCACAAAGTAACCACTAACATTTGAATACCAATCCCATGACCTGATAGTATTAGTACAAGTACATCTCTACATTCGACAATAGAAATTTCAACTCAATGTCTAATAGTCTTAAATAGTCTCGTACATTCGCCTCGAATACAAAAGATAGAATAAGGATAGAAAGGAAAAAGGGAAACTCGAACTACAAGAGCTCACCTTATCTCCTGATGATCAACACCGAATGATCTCGACTTAATGGTGGCAACTAAAACTCGGGTGTGTACCAAAAAGGTACAGAAGTGTAGTTTGAGTACCAAAATACGGGTACTCAGTAGGCATCATCGACCGACAGAGCTAAATTATAATATAAGGACGATATAGAGGAAGACAATAACTTAAAGCTAAGGTACAGAATCGAACCTGAATCTTCTTCGATATCACTATATAAGATAACTAATCAACTAGTACAATAGTATGACATTCCATACCCACACTTTATGCAACATGAGTAATATTTTGGAAGCGTAAAGCCACATATATACAATAACAATCATGTAATTACCATTATCAACACAACCACCATCATTAGAGTATAAAGAAAAGAACTTACCACGACGTCCCATACCGCCGTGAAGTACACTCAAGGAAAACAAATAAAGAACTCATCATGGCATCCCATACTACCGGAGAATACACCAAAAGATAAATCCATCAATATATCAAGGCACAACTATACAAGCAACTCACCAAAGACGCGGGTTGTACATTCCCGCCATGGCCTTTGACAAAGGTCTACAATCATCATTAATATTGCAACTTGACACAACAAAGCCGATATCACCATAACATGGTTATCTAGTTATTTAATCTCTAACTCATTAATAAACTTCATGACTATCCTATACTAGCTAGCCTCTATTTTCATGAGCCACTAGTTTGAAAGTCTAATAGTTCACTAGTCATTAAATAAGGAAAAGCTACAAGTTACCAACACTATTATTTATTCACCCATCACAAAGCCATCTTCTAGTTACCCTCCTAATTATATAAGTTGTCAATCAAGCACCACGACATCATTTACTAGATGTCCACTTAACCACTCATCATACAATACTAGGTCTATTATCATTGAGCATGTCACAACCTTAAGGACTAGTTTCCATATTTTAGCTAAAGTAAGGTCCACCAACTAGTTCACTAGGTTTCTAGCTTACGAGTCATAGCCATTTATTAAGAGACAACTATTTATCACATAAGCCATTTTACTAGGCAAAATTCTATAATGTAACCATTTATCCGAGTCTAGTAATTTACTAGTTGAGCACTTGGTCCTACACAAGATTACACATATCAATTAGCCTTAACCCAATTCTCGGCATAATCTACTTCTAGTTACTAATTAGAGTTAACAAGGGTAACAACTCGTATTTAGTGATTAGTGACAAAGAATGGATAACAATTTACCAAGGAAGACATCATGTCCCAAGCGCACAAACGGATTTAGCCACACACGTCATAACCTCACATACATCCATGTATTCATATACTTACCATACATAATATTATCATATCATAATTACCTTTTTCGGATTCACCGGGTATCATCATAGCATCATTATATCCTCCGTATTTCCAGGCATTATCATAACATAGTTATATCCTCCGAATTCACCGGGAATCATCATAACATCATTACATCCTCCAGATTCACCAGACATCATCATAACATCATTATATCCTCCAAATTCACCGGGAATCATCTCAACATCATTATATCCTCCGGACTCATCCAGCATCATCAGAACATCATTATACACATACATATGTAGATAGTTCAATAAGCATATATAACCTACAATGATAGAGTATAAGTAATGTAAGGTAACACATATCATCATACTTTACTATTAATCATCACTATATAATATAAGTAGATGCATGAGCATGAGTATCTAAATGCTATACGCAATCACCACTTGTTTGCTTAAGTGACCTGGCGTCAGTGCGTGGGTACCCTTTTAGCACTGTTGGGTAATATAAATATCCTCTTTCTCGATTCTTCCCCTATTTTTACACTTGAAGCTTTGGGTTTTAGAGTTTTTTTAGGCGATTTCTTCCATTTTCAAGCCCAGGTAATCTCCAAATTCCTATTTCAATTATTTTTCTTTGATTTTTGTCATTTAGAGCTTTAAAAACTCGATTTCAAAAACAAAATTTGAAAATTTTGGTCTGAAGGGCCTAAATTAGTAATTCTTTGATTTAAACCCCAATTTCAATCCGTTTTCACTTTGGTTTTGTTATATGGCTACCTTTAATTATGGGTAACATATTTTTGAACTAAAAATTTCAATTTTATCCTCCTTATATGAAAAACCCATTTTGGGGTTTCATTTGACTCCAACCTAGAAATGGACAAAATGGGTATCGTTGGCTTATTTTTGACACATAGATTTTATATTTGTATGTTTTAGTTGATTTCAAGTCTGTTCACGAGTGGAAGACTCTATGTTGAAGGCTTTCAGACCACGTTTTCTTCTTTAGATGTAGGTTATGGCTTAAATTTCTTCAGATTGGGTTGAGTAGTTAATTTTGATATAAAATAATATTATGGGTATGGGAACTAATCATGGAAATGACTTTATTATTATTTTGTGCCCATCTGGGGGCCTATGTTGCTGTTATTTGGTGGTTTTGAGACATTATTTGCTATGTGTGATCGTGTGGGGTCTTATATGATATTCTTGGCCTTATATTTATGTAACTGGTTGTTTTCTTCTTGGTGAAAATTATCTAAATTGAGAATTATGTGGTATCAAATGGCATATTATGGTATATCTTACTCTATTGGTATATCGATTTATATTGGACCATGGATGATTAGCTTATTGAGTAGATTATTGTCTCATGTGCTTGGTATATTGGTTGGATTTGAAATTCTCATTTTGGTTGGTTGTGAGCATTACATTTTCATATCATATACATTCATATACTGATTTTTCTGACAGAAAGCGTGACATCTTCAAAACCCCTTGCCGATGTATGTGTTGGACAGGAGTTATGAATATTGGATTGGTATTGGATATTATATTTGTATGTGTTGGCGAACCCCCTAAGGATCCTACCTTGGGAGAACAACTCAATAGGTTTATACCGAGGTTGTACGACAACCTCATGCATTACATCATCATTATCATCGTCATCTTTGTTGCATTTTTACACATTGTGCACATTCTATACCGTATCTCGTTCTTGATTTCATATCTATCTATTTCTTTTCTTTCTCATACTTATATTTGGTATATGTATATATGGTAGAAGTGTTAGTGAAGATGGCGTGGGCTACCGTTTGGGACATTTTCTTAATACAGGTGACATATCCATGTGTGTATTTATATACTTTATTTTCTTCTTTACTCAGTCGGCCTATGATACCTATTAAGTACAAGTGGACCGTACTCACCCTTACTGTGCCCTTTCAGTGTAGATTCAGGTACAAGTGCACCGTACGATAGTTGATTCGAGTGGTGTTTAGAGTATTTATGAGGTAGCGGTCGATCTATGCTTCCAGAGTTGATCTATTACTTTTTCTTGTTTAGTTATGTCTTATTTTTGTATTTAGAGACAAATTATGTTCCTTTTGGACTATCAGTTGTATATTTTAACTTCGAGATGTATTTAGTCAGTTTTTTCACTATGACATCAGATTTTTAGAGATTTATGGTATTTTTCTGCCTTTATTTTGTATATGTGCGGTTTGGCTTTTATCTAGAAGCCTTACCTTGAGTTTTGGTGTTGTTTTTCTCTTTTTATATCTGTTTAGGTGATAGTATTACTTGTCAAGGTTTGCTGCGACAAGTGCTATCATGATCCTTAGTTTTTGGGTCTTGACACATTGGTATCAGAGTGTCTAGGTTCATCAGTGTAAGAACAGAATGTCTAGCAGAGTCTTCCAGATCAGTACATTGACATCCGTATCTATCAGTCAGAGGTTATAAGATATCTTTAGAAAACTTTCTTGTTTTGTTCCTTATCGTGCAATCTTTCATACCTTATGTTCTTAATCATATTTCACTATTTTCTACACAGATAGTAAGGACTAGATTCCATGAGGTTAGAGATGCTAAGAAATCATCCGAGGAGAGAGCTCAGTCTAGAGGGCGAGTTGCGAGTCATGGATGGGCCCGATTTAGTGGAGGGCACGAGGATCTTCCCCTTACAGAGGTAGTACTATGGGACTCTTCCCTGAGCCTCAGGTTGAGCATGCTAGAGATATGAGGCCTACTTAGGTCCCACAGAGTTCTTGTACCCCAGTCTTGGAGGGGTTGTTGATTCATTTGTTGACTCATTTGGAGGGTGCACCTTTAAGTGCACCTGGTGTTCCACTAACTTTGAGTATTGTACCTCTGACTGTACCTGAGCCTGCCTATGACATTTCTTCGATTTTGAGTGTGGACCCTTCAGTGGTGCCAACATTTTCTTATGGTAGTCCACAGACCTCAAGTGTTGTCCCTCCTTCAGTGCCTATTTAAGTATGGTATTCCAAGATTAAAAGTTCAACCTTCATCTATGTTACCCTCTCAAGTAGGATCTTAGCCAGCCAAATTCACTATGCCTTCTATAATTGTGAGTATACTTATGTCTTCTGAGGATCAGAAGAGGTTTGAGAGATTCACTCGTTTGGGTCCAGCTAGCTTCAGTAGTATTATGGGCGAAGATTCCTATGAGTTCATGATTGATTGTATAGAGAAGTTGCATAATATTAGATTGCTTGAGTCACATAGGGTTACTTACACTACTTACTAATTGAGAGATGCAGCTAGGGACTGTGGAGAGCACTTGTTAGTCGCAGACCTCTAGGTTTACCAGAGATGACTTGAAACCAGTTTGCTGAGCCTTCTTGGATAGGTTTGTGCCTTAAAGTTCGAGGGATCAGATGAGAGATGAGTTTGATCACTTGGAGAAGGGCTCCATGACTATTGCAGAGTATGAGAGACGTGTCCATGCCTTGTTTAAATATTCTTATGTTAATATTGCTACCAAGTCTGAGAAGATTTAAAAGTTCGTGAAGGGGTTGGATGTTTCACTTCAGCTAGCTATTGCCCAGATGGTAGTGTCAGGGGTATCATTTCAGAGTATAGTGAATCATGCTAAGATGACTGAGTCTATTCTTTAAGCATCTTAGGGAGACACCAAAAGGGTGTGCCGTTAGGGCGAGTTTAAAGGTTACACTCCTCGAGGTGAAGATTCTAGAGGTTTTCATGGGTATCATGGTAGACCAGTGCAGTAATCCTTGCAGAGTTTAGGTAGTAGGTCTTCTGGTTCAGCAGCTTCAGGTGGTCGTTCTAGCTCAGTTATACCTCTCCCTATTGAGTCAGGTCACAGGGTTTTCTTTGTGTGTGATAAGGTTGGCCATTTGGGTAAGGACTATCCCCACTATGTTTTCAGGCCCACTCCGACATAATGGTGAGAGGTAGAGATTCTACTAGAGGTGCACGAGGCAGAGGTAGTGGTGCCCGTGAGTGTGGTCGCATGGCTACTCAGTCATGTGGTGGACGTAGAAAGTGTTATGCTATACCCGCCAGACTAGAGGCAGAGGCTTTCGATGCTATCATCACAGGTATCATCCATGTTTATTTTAGATCTGCATCTGTGTTCTTTGATCCAAGGTCTACTTTTTCCTGTGTATCTACATATTTTGATTCGAGTTTTGATTTTCCTTGTGAGCCTTTCCATGCCTATCCATGTATCTACCTATGCATAAGACTCTTTAGTGGTGGATTGGGTGCACCGATCCGGTGTTGTGACGTGCACAGGCCATGGGACTTAGGTAAATCTAATTATCTTAGGTATGGTATATTTTGATGTCATCTTGGGTATGGATTGGTTAGCTACTTATCATGCTTTCCTAGGTTGTTTTTCTAAGATCGTGAATTTAGGTCCATTAAGCGTGTCAAGGATAGCTTAGAAGCTTGCACTTCATTCGGGTAAATGATTTATATCCTTTTTTCAGGATCATTGTTTGGTAGAGAGAGGTTGTTTGTCTTTTTTGGCCCATATTCATGATACTAGTATTGATTCCCTGCCAAGATTTTATTCGTATTATCCGTGAGTTTATGGATGTTTTCCTTACGAATTTTCCTAGTATGCCTCCAGATCATGATATTGACATTACTAATGATATTGAGCTAGGCACCAAGCCCATTTCTATTCCTCCTTAGAGGATGGCCCTAATAGATTTGAAGGAATTGAAGGAACAATGCAAAAGTTGTTAAATAAGGGATTAATCCGACCTAGTGTATCACCTTGGGGTGTACCTGTCTTGTTTGTGAAGAAAAATGATGGGTCTATGCCTATGTGTATTGATTATCGGCAGTTGAACAAGGTGACATTTAAGAATAAGTATGCTCTTCCTCTTATTAATGATTTATTCAATCAATTTCAAGCTGCTTCAGTGTTTTTGAAGATTGATTTGAGGTCCATGTATCACCACTTGAGAATTAGAGCTTCGGATATTCCAGAGATAGCTTTTTAGAATTAGTACGGTCATTATGAGTTCTTGGTCATGTCATTCGAGTTAACCAGTGCCTTATCCACGTTCATGGAGTTGATGAATTGGGTATTTCGACTGTATCTCGACTCTTTTATTATTGTATTTATAAATGATACTTGGTTTATTCCAAGATGAGGCCAATCATGAAGAGCATTTACTGATTGTACTTCGGGGATTGAGTGATGATAAGTTGTAAGCTAAGTTCTCCTAGTGTGAATTTTGGTTGGAGTCCATTTTGTTCTTGGGTCATGTGATGACCAAGGATGATATTACGGTCTATCTAGCCAAGATTGAAATGGTTCGTAATTAGGCTAGACTTAATTCTCCTATCGAGGTTCAAAGTTTTATTGGTTTGGAAGGTTACTTTGTTGAGGGTTTTTCATCTATTATGGCTCTATTGACCAAGTTGACTCAGAAGAAAATTTCTTTTCAGTGGTCCGATACTTGTGAGGCGAGCTTTCAAAAGCTTAAGGATTTGTTGACATCAATTCCTATTTTGACTTTACCCAGCGAGGGCATGGGTTTTACCATCTTTTGTGATGCTTCAGGCATTGGGTTAGGTGTTGTTGATGTAGAAGAGTAAGGTGATTGTGTATGCTTTTCGACAGTTGAAGCCCCATGCTTCTCGCTGATCCAGATGGTGTTTTGAGGACTGGAGGCTGAGTTTGTGTCGAGAGTAGGGATTGGGTGAGATTGATATTAGAGAAGGCTCATTGTTTCAGATATTCTATTTATTTGATAGTGACTAAGATGTATCGTGACTTGAGACAACATTACTGGTAGGGTGGTATGAGAAAGGATGTAGCGGATTTTTTAGCTCATTGCCTATGTTGTGAAGGCCAAACATCTGAGGCCTGGTGGTTTACTTCAAAGGTTACTCATTCTCGAGTGGAAATGGGAACGGTTTACGATGGACTTTCTGACTATATTGCCTCGTACTTCTCTTGATTCTGATAGTGTTTGTGTCAATGTGGATCGATTGACCCAAATCTGCTCAATTCATTCCTGTTCAGGTTTCTTTTAGTGCTGGGGGTTGGCTCATATCTATAATCATGAGATAGTTCGTCTTCTCGAGTGGAAAAAGATGCTAGGTTTTGGATGCTAAGTTCGTGAAAAATATGAAAAATAAAGTTTTTGGCTACTTAATTGATTAATTTTGGGTATTCGTGATACTTTTTGGATTGTACGTGCCCAAAGAATGTGATGAAATTTGAAGCTTGATTGCAAGTGTTGGAAGGCCTGGCACTTAATATGTCTACATGTGGACATGTGGTCTATACGAGACTAAGGTAAGTGCTGGAATTAAAGATTCAGAGAGTGGAAGAGCTAAAAAAGAACTTCTGGCGCCTACCTATGGTATCATGCGGACCGCATGTAGCATATGTTGACTGCATATGGGCAAAGCATGTGTCAGAAGTACAAAATCCTGAGAGCAAAAGAGAAAAAGAAATTGTGAAAAAGTGAAAAAGAAAGAATAAAAGACCACACCCAACTTGAATGTGCAATAAAGAATAAAAAGATAGAAATAAGGATGGAATGTAAAGAAAGCTGGCTAATAAGTGAGACCCCAAGGAGGTTTAGTCACTTAATATGTGCATATGTACCATACCAGCCCCCAAGACAACATTACAAGCCGAGAAAAGTCCTATAGTGATCCTAGCCTGGCTGCCTGAAAACTATGATAAAGAAAATAAGGGCAAGCCTATGGTATTTGATGCACATTGATTGGAAATTCTCTTCTAAGTATGAGTGTCTCTTGACTATCCCTGCATTGACATGCCTTATTTCATATAAGTGAGTGGGACATCTTTGTTGTGAGGGCACATAAATCATATTGCTAGCTGCTTATGTATTTGGGTAGTGTAACTTGTACATATGCATGATTGTCTGTTGCTAATGTAATGCATACCTTGATCCCACATTGTTGTACTTCATACATATACATAGTTGGTTTTGAAAAGTGAGATAGGAGGGGGTATTGTGGTTTGAGTGTAAAGTGTTAATTGACTGTCTTGAATAACTTTGAATCTCCTAGTTAAGTGTCGTGTTTTATTTTGTTTTGTTTTTTGTCTAAGGACATGGAAACATTCTAAGTTGAGGGTGTTGGTGTGCTATAGAAATATAGCACTTTCGATGCTTAAAACTATGAAAAAAATGCAAGTTTCTTAGGTTGTTTTTTTAGATATGATGCATTTTGGGTAAATTTTGTAGGAAATTAGGTTTTGGATTCTAAGTTCATGAAAAACATATAAAATAGAGTTTTTGGATGCTTAATTGATCAATTTTGGGTATTCGTGACACTTTCCAGATTGTACGTCCCCAAAGTATGTGATGAAAGTTGAAGATTTGAAGCTTGGTTGCAAGTATGTGATGAAAGTTGAAGATTTGAAGCTTGGTTGCAACTGTTGGAAGGCCTGACACTTACCAATGTATATATGTGGAACACATGTAGCATATGTGGTCTATATGAGACTAAGGTAACTGCTAGAATGGAAAATCCAGAGAGTGAAAGAGCTAAAAAAGAACTTCCGACACCTACCTATGGCAACATGCGGACCGCATGTAGCATATGTGGGCCACATATAGGAAAAACATGTACCAGAAGTCCAAAATCTCGAGAGCAGAAGCTGCAGGAAATTTTTCCTACACATGTAGGTATCCACATGCGCCCAACCTCAGGTCGCATATGTCACATGCGCCCAAAACCAGGCCGCTTATGGACACCACATGTGGCCACCAACCCTTTTTTTTGTCCTTTTCCATCCAGGCTTTGATTTTAGGGTTTCCTCCTGTACTATAAATATCCCTTATGTGTTATTCAGTAGAAGTTACGTACTCTTGATACGTACAAACATATTGTGATTCTGAGATTCAATTTTGGTCTTGAAATTCTCTGGTTTTGATTTCGGTTGATTAATTCTATTATGGTTTTAGGTTTTTAATTATTATTATTGTGATCATCTTATACTTTCGATCATGAATGTTGTTGATTACTTAACAAGCATGAACGACTAAAAACCCTTATATAGGGTTGTGGAAACCCTGGCTGATTGATGAAGTAAGGTGATGTGCTATAGAAATATAACACTTTCGACACATAAAATAAAGAAAATATGCAAGTTTCTGAGGTATTTTTGTTAGATATGATCTGCTTTGGGTAAGTTTTGCAGAAAACCACGTTTTGATGATAATTTCGTGAAAATGGTGAAAAAGGTATTTTTCGCTACTTTTAGATTGATTATGGATGATCGGGATGTTTTTCGATTTGATAGTGATCAAAGCATGTTCAAGAATCAAAGAAGAGCTAAAAAACTAACTCACGACACCTACTAAATTGACCCACGAACCACACGTAGGACGTACGGACCACAAGTAAACAAAGCGGGTGCGAGAAAGACAAAATTCCGAGATCTGACTTGCAAGAACTTTGCCCATCCGGTACCTACAGTTCATGCCTGCACCCAGAGCAGACCGCAGGTACAACGTGCGCACGTCCCCAAACCGCCGGTGCAGACGATATATGGTCACCGACCCTATTTTCTCCTATTTCATTCGGGCTTAGTTTTTAGGGTTTTCTCTTGTGCTATAAATACCCCTTACGTACTTTTTAGTAAGGGTTACACCCTTTTAATACTTAAAAACTATCACAACCTGATTTTCAAGTCATAATGACACCTACCACAACCCACCAATAGGTAAGCAAACACCTAACCCAGAGCTAATGTAATGGGTTACCTTGGAAGGAATGTCCAACATGGATTACAGAAAGCTAAACAGGTGGACACAAATGGACCACTTCCCAATATTGTTTATGGATCAGATACTAGAAAGACTTGCTGACAAGGATTGGTACTATTTTATTTATGGGTATTCAGGATACAATCATATCATGATTGCTTCTGAAGACCAGGAAAAGACTGCCTTTACTTGCCCCTATAGGACCTTTGCATTCAAGAGGATGCCGTTTAGACTTTGCAATGCACCTACCACTTTTCAGAGGTGTATGATGTCCATATTCTCTGATATAGTAGAATATATAATCGAGGTATTCGTGGATGACTTTTCAGTGGTCGAAGATTCTTTCGATGATTGTCTAGCCCATCTGGACAGTGCACTACAGAGATATGAAGAGTGCAATCTGGTGCTAAATTGGAAAAAATGTCACTTCCTAGCAAGATAAGGTATAGTGCTAGGGCATAGTATCTAAAAACATGGCATTGAAGTGAACAAAGCAAAGATAGAGGTGATTGAAAAATTGGCATTGCTAGTATCAGTTAGAGGTATACGAAGCTTTTTGGGTCACACATTTGTTTTTATAGAAGATTCATTAAGGACTTCTCTAACTTGCAACTCCCCTATGAAAACTTTTAGATAAGGTGGTGAAATTTGTGTTTGATGATGATTGTCTCAAGGCTTTCAAATGCCTAAAGGAGCGGTTGATTTTGGCACCTATTATTGTGTCACCAGAATGGTTTGAACCTTTGTAGGTGATGTGTGATGCAAGTGGAGTGGCCTTGGTTGTTGTCCTAGTCCAAAAAAGAGAGAAGATCTTGAATCCCATCTATTATGCAAGCAAAGCTCTAAATCCTACATAGAAAAATTATACTGTTATATAGCAGGAGCTACTTGAAATGGATTTTGCTTTTGAGAAGTTTTGGTGTTACTTGATTGGGACCAAGGTAATAGTTCACACTTACCATGCAACATTGAGATACTTGATGACGAAGAAAGATGCCAAACCTCGATTGATTCATTGGGTACCCTTGCTGCAAGAGTTTGATTTTAAGGCCAAGGACCGAAAAGGGAAAGACAATCAAGTCACAAACTACTTATCTAGACTTGAAGAGGAGATGATCCAGAAACTAGGGGATGATCTTGAGATAGATGATTATTTTCCTGATGAGTGTGTGCTAGCAGCATCTCATGATCTGATTCCTTGGTTTGCTGATTATGCCAACTACTTGGCAAGTGATCTCATTCTAGAAGATTTATCCTTCCAGCAGCGACAGAGATTTATGCATGAGGTAAGGAAATTATTTTGGGATGAGACATATTTGTTCAAGGTTTTTTGCTGATGGAGTAATTCAAAGATGTATACCAGAGATAGAGATGATGACCATTCTAGAGGCTTGTCAGTCATCACCAGTTGAGGGTTATCATAGTGGTACACGGACAACCCATAAGATTCGACAATGTAGGTTTTATTGGCCTAAAATTTACAAGGATTCTTATGATTTTGCAAAGGCCTGTGACTAATGTTAGCGTCAAGGCAATATTTCTCGATGTCATAAACTCCCCATGACACCTATCTTGGAGTTGGAGCTATTTGATATGTGGGGAATTGATTTCATGGTTTTGTTTGTGAGCTCCTATGGCATGAGGTACATTCTTGTAGCGGTTGACTATGTCTCCAAATGGGTGGAGGTAGTTGCACTTCCAGAGAATGAAGGCAGAAGTGTCACTATTTTTCTAAGGAGAAACATCTTTTCTAGATTTGGCACCCCACATGCAATTATTAGTGATGGTGGTTCTCACTTTTGCAATTAGTTGTTCAAGGCCCTGCTTGATAGATATTGTGTATGACATAAGGTGGCAACACCTTACCATCCACAAGCTAGCGGGTAAGTGAAAGTCTCTAACAGAGAAATAAAGTTCATATTGGTGAAGACTATGAATGGCAACAGGACTGACGAGTCTAGAAAGCTAGATGATGCATTATGGGCCTACCAGATAGCTTATAAAACTCCCGTATATGCCTCTCCATATCAGCTTGTATATGTAAAATCATTCCACTTACTGGTTGGGCTGGAGCATAAAGCACTTTGGGCATTAAAAAGGCTGAATTTTGAATAGCGTGATGCAACAAATTGAGGCTGAGCAAGGTAAATAAGTTGGATTAATTTTGACTCCATTCTTATGAGAGCTCAGCCATATATAAAGAGAGAATAAAGCTGTACCATGATAAGAAGATCATGACGAGAATGTTCGACCTCGGTGATTTGGACTTGCTATACAATTTAAGACTATGCTTATTTCCTGGCAAGCTAAGATCAAGATGGACCGTACTATTAACTGTGGTTAAGGTGTTCCTATATGGTGCTATTGAGGTAAAGCATGATAGTGACGTCCTATTCAAAGTAAACGGGCAGCATGTGAAATATTACATGGGAAACCTGGAAGAAGTTTGAGTTTGTGCTGAGATGGACCTTGATGAAGTTTGAGTAGTAAGGGAATTGAGTTGTGCCGCTATAGAAAATCAGGCCCTTCTTGGGAGGCAACCCAAGTTATTGTGTGGTTTGTATTCGTAATACGTGATTGATGTCGGATCTATGCACCTACGGTGCCACATGTACGTTCCTAACTTTCTCATTTTGGTTTGATGCATTAGGGGCAATGCATGATTTTTAGTTGGGGATGAGGCTGCTTGTGGGTCTTTATGTCCTTTTGGAGTTTTTGTTGTCGTTCTTCTTTTCCCCGGAGTTTTGTTCCTAGTAGAGTCAGCATGTTTAGGTGTATTGGGTTTTGTTTCGTGATGTGTCGTGTGATTAGGAGATTTTGAGTATTTAGGGTAGTAGTCATATTTTGATTGATTTTTGTTACCCCTCCAAAAATTTGAGTTTTAAGAACTGTGTTGATTTATATATATGGGAACTTCGTGGATCTTGTTCTGGCGTTAGTATTAGGGACATGATAACCATTTACTGGCATTTGCATGAACTGGATAGGTAGAAGTTGGTGATTTGACTCTGTGATATGTAAGTGTGAGATACTACTTAGTTCTCTTTGTATGTTAAATTTAGAACCTGGTTAGTCTTGCCTAGGTTGAAGGATAGTTGGTTAGGAAACGGTCTAGGCTATTTTGTATTTTAGTTCACTTTTAGTCTAAATGATCTCTTATGTGTGAATTGTATCCCTTGATCCAGATTTTGAGCCTTATAAGCCTATTTTTCTTGTTTTCACCATTCACTTTCCCATTTGTATTTCAATTTACTTGTTTTGGCCCTGTTCCTCCTTGGACAATATCCACCTTAACACAAGCAAAAAGCCTACATTGATAGTGGCTATATAGGGGTGCGTAGTATAAAATGGATATGAAAAAAAGGGTAAAATAGGAGAGAAAAAAAGTAAAGCTAGGTATGGAAGCAAAAGAAAAAGAAAAAGAAAAGAAAAGATAGAAAAAGAAAAATTGTGAAAAAAATGAAAAAGAAAGAATAAAAGACCACACCCAACCTGAATATGTAATAAAATAATAAAAGGGAGAAGTAAGGGTGGAATAGAGAGGGAATTGGCAAATAAGTGAGACCCCAAAGTTAGTGTAGAGCCAAGGAGGCTTAGTCACTTTAAATGTCCATATCTATCATACCAGCCCCCAAGCCTACATTACAAGCCGAGGAAAGTCCTATAGTTATCCTAACTTGACTATCTGAATGCTAAGGTAAAATAAAAATAAGGGCAAGCCTATTGGATTTGACATGCATTGATTAGAACTTATTTGTTGAGTGTGAGTGTCTCTTGACCGTCCCTGCATTGACATGCATATTTCATATGAGTTAGTGAGATATTTTTATCATGAGAGCACTTGATTCATGTTGCTAGCTATTTGCTTTTTTCGGATAATGTAATCTGTACATTTGAACGGTTGTCTGTTGATAATGTAATTCATAGCTTGATTTGTTTGTGTCACATTGTTGTGCTTCATATTCATACATAGTTAGTTTTAAAGAGAGATATAAGAGAGGATGTTATGATTTGAACTTAATGTGATGACTGGTTGGCTTGAATATCTTAGATTCTCTTAGTTAAGCGCCCTTTTTGTTGCATGAGGACATGCAAAACGATCTATGTTGAGGGTATTGTTGTGCTATAGAAATATAGAACTTCCAACGCTTAAAACGAGGAAAATATGCAAGTTTCTGAAGCCTTTTTGTTAGATATTATCTATTTTGGGTATGTTTTGTAGAAAACCACATTTTGGATGATAAGTTTGTGAAAATGGTAAGGAAAAAAGTGTTTTTGGCTACTTTTGGATTGATTATGGATGATCGGGATGTTTTCATCTTGATAGTGATCAAAGCATGTTTAGGATTCGAAGAAAAGCTGAAAAACTAAATCCTGACATCTACGAATTTGACCCATGGACCACAGGTAGGACCTACGGACCGCAGGTACACAAAGCAGGTGCTAGAAAGACAAATTCCTGAGAGTTGACTTGCAAGAATTTTTCCCATCCGGTACCTGCAGTCTGTACCTACACCCGGAGAAGATCACAGGTACAACCTGTACCCGTGCCCAAACCGCAGGTGCAGACCACATATGGCCACCAGCCTTGTTTTCTCCTATTTCATCTAAGCTTAGATTTATTTCATCTGGGCTTAGCTTTTAAGGTTTTCACTTGTACAATAGACTTTGACTGATTATTCAGTTTATGGTTGTAGGTTTTTATTCATCTTATCATTGTGATTTCTTCTTTGCTTTCCAATATAAATGATATTGATTTCTTCACAATCATGAGTGGCTAAAACCCATAGCTATGGTTGTACAAACCTTGGTTGATTGATGAAGTAGGGAAGTGCGATTGTTGAATTGAACTAATACCCATGGCATGCATTGCATTATCTTCATAATAATAGTTGTCTTAGTGGTTACAAACGTTAGTTATCCCACCTAGATATTGCTACTTACTCCCAAAGAAGAGTAGTGACTAGGAAAATATAATGACAACAGTAATTTGGAAGTTAATTGTTGATCCATTGTAGTACAACGGAATATAGTGAATGACCGTTAGCTTTTATTTAATAACTTGAGATTCAAAAGGTAATAGTTAATTGTGATCATGATAAGGGTTAGTAATGCGACATCTTGAGACTCAAAAGGTAAAGAATGAAATCCTCCTACTCGTCTAAAAGGCTGTAGGAGGTACATAACTTATCGATTCTGCATGCAAGGTATTGGGTTGGTTCAACATAGCACAATAAACCTATGGAGTTAGTAATGCCAGGGGGAACACAATCTTAGTGTTCACCTATAACTGATTTTAACCAAAGTTAATATTGTTACTTTCTTGACACTACTGCAAATAAATCCCCCTATTTACTTTCCAGTACTGCCTGTAGACTACAAGTACTGATAGTTTCAATTCCACATGTTCCCTTGGTATTCGACTCCAACCTTAGTTGGGTTACTATATCTTGACAGCGACCGTACCATCATCTAAAAGGAGGTGTTGCTTGGATGTCATTATTGGGGAAGTGTCATTGTTGTTCTGAACTGATACCCATACATGCATTGTATTATCTTCATTTTAATAGTTATCTTAATAGTTGCAAACTTTAGGATCCTGCCTATATTATTGCTCCTCACTTCAAAAGAGGATGATGACTAGGAAAAGATAATGACAATAATAATTTAAAGTTTAACTGTCGATCCACGCTACTAAGTACTATCTAAGTAATATGCTTATCTGTCATCTAATAACTAGAGACTCAAAAGGTAATTATTAATTGAGATCAAGATAAGGGTTAGTAAGGCAATATCCCGAGACTCAAAAGGTAAAGGGTGAAATCTGTTAGCTCATCCAAAAGACTTTTGATGATACTTAACTTATCAATTCTGCATACAAAGTACAGGGTTGGTTCAATAAAGCATGATAAGCCTATGAAGTTGAGAATCCAGGGGGAACACAATCCTAGTGTTCACTTACGACTGATTGCAACCGAAGTTGATATTTGCCACTTGTTCGATATTACTACCCAAAACCCCAGATTTACTTTTCCAGTTCTACTCATTGGTTACAATAGCTGAGAGCCACGATTCCATGTATTCCCTTGGGATTCAACCCCAAACTTCATAGGGTTACTATATTTGACAGTGACCACAAAATCTTAAGAGAGAACATGTATCTTGAGCGTTACCAACCGACCTATCCTAATCCAGGATTGCCAATAACCATTATCATCATTATCTTCTTTATCAAAGACCAAAGATGTATATATAAATGCACAGGATAGAACCATGGCTACAAGAGAGAAAGTCCATAAATCCATTGCTCGGGGTATACTCCGAGACTAAATCATCATAAAAGTGTATAATGGGTCAAAACCTCTATCGACTGAAATAAATAGTAATAGTAGAACTATGGAACTGAAATCTATCTTAGTCAAATCTCTAAAATATCATTTTTAGTCTCAAAAGATCGTAAATCAATTATTAAAGTGGTACAGTTCCTATTATGAAAGAATTCATTCTAAAGTAAAAGGTGGGGATAAATCCCTTTTTAGGAAAAATAGTAGTAAAACCATATTTTTAGTTGGAATCATACCACTTACTATTTAGTGAGCAATGTATTGTACCAAATATATGCATGCCATCGCCAGTATCCAAACAATATGATATAAGCATCCGAATGTTTATACACTACGACCATGTTCTTTACAAAGATACGTTACTTCTCAAAATCCAACCAATAGCATAATCACGACCTTGGGTCTAATAATATATATATCCGACATAATAAAGCATCATAATCTGGAAAAACCATGACAATCCACCGAGTATCATAGTAAACATTATACGAAAGGTCTTTTAGCCTCAACTAGGTCTAATATACTAGTAACCTAGGGTAACAAGATTCTAGAAGCATAATAAGTATTTCTTCATAAGGGTCGATTCACCCTTTGATTTCTGAACTCATAATTTAGGTTAGGTTGCAGTGGTAATCACATCTTAACATCCCTGTATAACATGCACCATATATAATATAGCATCTTCAGAAGAAGAGTTGAAAGAAGCCTACCTCGATGCCGAATTGCAATCCTTGAATCACCATAAGTTGCCTACCTTTGCTCTACGATCTAGAAATGCCACCACACTATCAAAATAGTAATCTACACATTATTAGGAGTAAAATAAGATCCATATTTCTATACTAATGGTAAGGTCAAAATTCATGTGGAAAAGGGGCTTGCGTGGCCCATAAAGAAAATTCAAAATTGAATCTGTGATGAGGTCACTCGAAGGACAAGGAATCTGTGCTAAAAAGTTGAGCACAAGTTAAGATTAAATAAGATATGAAATCAACCCTTAAATTTTGGGAATTCAAGACCTAATTTCTAAGAATTTACCATGAATTATGATAGAAAGTAAAGGAAAAATTAATGGAAAATGACAAAGGAGAGTTAGACTAGCTTACCTTAGCTTACATAGATGATTTTCCACTTTTTTCACTCTTTGAGTTCTCAATTTGGTGTGAAAATTATAGAAAAGTAGGGATAAGGGTCGTGAATCTATAAAATAGTAAAAAAAAGGATATATGAAAAACCAATAATGATAATAAACATAAACCAACTTGATTTCAAGTTTAAGTAATCATGTTATTGGCCTTAACCCCGGATGAGGGTGTTTAGCTACTCATGGACTTACAGAGAATCACAATTATGGAATTCATGTAATAATCCAAAAGTAAACTAAAATAAAAGAATAAAAACTAAGAGAAGCCTCCTCAAGTATATTCCAAGCCTCAAAGTTCGTCTAAGCTGTTTACATAAAAATTGGAATGTTCTATTTATAGCTAGAACAATTTGGTCGATTTTGACACACTAACATGCCGCGCCCTTATCGTGGAGGATAGGGAGCATGGCACACCCTTATAGAAGTGAAACATTGGAAATTAATTTTTTGGTGACTAAGGTCTTGACACGCCCTTAGAGTAGAGGCTAGAGGTTGTGGCATACCCCTAAGCTTAGAAATTCTAGCTTTGGTCCTTCTTTTCTCCTTACATTTGGCTTTAGTTCCTTGCTTATTTGTAGCTTTTACTCTTCAAAAAAAATATTGTATATCATCCCATTATCAAATTTATCATCTCACAAAGCTTCCTAAAACATAAAACACCATGAATTAGAGCTCACAACAGAATGGAATCATATAAGACAAACTAGAGTAACGCATAACTCAAGCTAAGAATACTAGTTTCCCCATTTAAACTCTAAGTGAACATTTTGCATCCAAACTTGTTTAGAATACACCTTAAACTTTATAAACATGTAACTTAACACTTATATGCTCACTTATATGAATATTAACTCACTATGAATATGATAAGTCCTCAAAATTAAGCTAACTGAGGCTAGATAGTAACACTTAGGTGTATAAATCCACGTAAGATCATCACCCCATACTTAAAGCCTTATTCGTCCTAAAACATCTCCTTAAATTAAGAATCATCTAAGTAAGACTCCAATATCACTACTACAAGTGAGACACTTAAGCGAAACACCTTGGCTTTGACCCTTAGAAAATTTCTCTAAGTTGAGAATTTTGGACATCATATGACTTTTGCATGCTAGTCGTATGATGTGCACTAAGTCTTGTACAAAGTATTCTATCTAGGGTATGGGTTATAGGGTACTTATCATATATTAGGATACGCATTAGTAATGTCTGGTTGTATATTGGTCAGTCTGGAGGTCAAAGATGATGCTAGGGTACGAAATAAGGGTACCACTATACCTTAGGGTAAGTTTAGGAAGGATGGGTCATACCCTTCTACGTGCATGTTTTGATCCTTTAAGCTGGGGGTATTCTGGATACTCCCTACCCCAAAACCCTTAAGTCTCCACTTCTTAAAGAATGTTGTGTCCTCTCATAACCCACTATTGAAAGATCAAACACTCCAAAGACCCTCTCTAAACCCTCTCTTAAAGATTGGGGCTAAGGTTCTGCAAAGGTGTTCATCTAGAGGCTCGAGAGTCAAGTATATTTCATGAATCTTCACAAATAAGGCATGTGACTCTTCCATTATTGTTAGTTCTTAAATATCATTTGTTTTAAAGTGTAATTATCATACTTAAATAGTGATTTTAAAAACCAAAATTGAGGGTTTTGTTGCATATGATTGAGTATTCTTTACTCTTGGTCTAAATTGTGTTTATCCTTCTTTTGTGTGATGGTTTACACATGTGGTTCTTAGTTATTGTGGTTTAACAAATGGGTCATGGGTTACCCTAAAATTGATGGTTTTAACTTGATTTTGGTCTTGATAATAGTATGCCCTAAAAGTTTTTGTGAAAATACTTAAATGAATAAACTAGTCACATGTTAATGATGCTTTGAACTAAGGCTTTGGTCTAATGAATATGAATGGTTGGTAAATGGTTTTGTGAAGGCCTTGTTGGCCAGTAATGATCTAAATGGCAATCTTGGTGGTTTAAATTGTTAACTAGGTTAGATTTTCTAAATATTAACTTGATTTATGTTTTTGTTAGACAATGGGTTCTAGTCCCTAACTTTGAATTGAACAAGTATATTTGCTAGACAATGGGTTTGAGTCCTAAAGTCAAATGAATCGATGGTTTATTGATAATGGTAATATCATATTGTATACTTACAAGTAGTATTGGTATGAAGATACCAACGAAGTGCCTTTGGTTGAGTAATTGAATTAATGTTTGTGTATATGGAATGATGGTTTTAAATTTGGTTTTATAGCAGGATGTATAGTCAAGCCATGAAAGTGGAGTTCGAAGGCCTAACCCTAGAACTGCACTAGCCGGTGCGTGTGTCTTATGATCGGGTAGTTCGAGTCCACCGAATGAACATATGATGGGGAGCTTTAAGTCCCCCTTACTACATGTATTGGTGCTTAAGTTACCTTAATTATACTAGGAGGTTTGAGTCCCTTATATAGGCATATATAAATTTGGATAGTCTTTGGTTCATGCAGCTACACACACTGGGGCCCTTCCATCTAGGGGAGATCTAGGCCCATACAGCCCGTGGTTTCCTTTTTCCATGACATTTAGGATTTTTAAAGTTCATTTTAATCTTGTTCCCTATCCCGGCATGGTATAAATATATATGTATATGTACGTATTGCATTGGTATATGAATTGATTGATTTGTTTTGAACTATTGGCACTATTTTATCCTTATACTTGAGTTACATGCTAGCGATCAAAGTGCTAACCGTATTTGATGTTGTATCCCCATACGATGTAGGTGTTGGTCATACTACACCGCCTACTCAGTAATCAGACTTCGGGAATAACTTGTGTTGACTTGAAGTGGTGAGTTTCGTTACCTAGGAAGGCTTCATTTCTAGTTTTAGTTTCTTATGTTTTCATTGGTTAGTCTTGGACATTGGTTTTGGCTATGGTCAGGGGCATGTCCCGACTGAATAATGTTTTGATTTTGAATAAAGGCTTTGTGAGTCTACTATGGGTTGGCATAGACAGTTTCAACGGTGGTGT
>NC_061113.1:170844554-171019381 GCF_002878395.1 Capsicum annuum
TGGTGTTAGCCTTGGAATTTGTATTGGTAGTGAGGATGATACCATATGACTTTATTTGATTTTTGATTGTTCTATTTTATTATGATATGGATATAGACTTGGTTATAATTTCGGTTTTGGTTATGGTGGTTAATTGGCTTTGAATGGTTAGACTTGTTTGAGTTGGCTATGGTCTTGGATCTATCCCAAAGTCTTTGTGTTGTTAACTACCCTATATTGTTATATGTTTGGAATTTATCTGACTTAGGGTATATGTTGGTTGGATTGGGTAGCGGGGTGATCTCCGTTCCTTGTTGGGCTTGAGATGCCTATTACAAAAAGGCCCTAGTTTGAGCCGCGTTATGTTGGTATCAAAGCTTTAGGTTCTTGTTCAATTGGGAGTTCACAAAGCTGTGTCGAGCAGAGTCTCTTTTAAGGGTATATATCACGCCACACTCTTAAGGAAGAGACAACAAGACATTTAAGAATGTTTCACTTGTTGTCTTATTTTGAGCTATAGAGTCTAAGGTCTTGGATTCTTCTGACTTTTGTTTTCTTGTCTTTCCGATCATGCCTCAATGATTTGAATCTCACGAAAACTCCTCTGTCCCAACTGTGGAAAATATTGATGGAACACACTCTACTCATGGGATCTATACGCAGTATATGGGTCCAATCCCTAATTGTCCTAGAGTTCCATCGGTTCACTCTAGTCCTCCTCAGGATAATATGACGAATGCTGAGTTCAGTCGATTCATATGATTGCATAGTTCGTAGATCCTCAGGCTGAGCATGGTATATCTGCTACTCCATTTTCTAAGGCTACAAGGGTTGTCTAATTCATGAGGTTAAATTCTCCTACTTTTACAGGTGTTAAGGTAGAGGAGGATCCTCAGGGTTTTCTAGATGAGATAGAAAAGTTTTTTAGGGTTATGCATGCCATAAATATAGAAGAGGTAGAGTTTGCTACATACTAGTTGAAGGGTATGGCGTACCAATGGTACGAAAAGTGGGATTAAGAAATAGGTGTCATTGATGAGTCATCTCTATGGGAGAATTTCTCTAATGGATTTATTGATGCCTCTTTCCTCTGGAGTTAAGGAATGCAAAAGCACAGGAGTTTTTTAATCTAAAATAAGAGAGGATGTCGATCAAAGAGTGTGCCTTGAAATTTCACGAGTTGTCTTGGTATGCTCCCAAAATAGTGTCTGATATGAGGGCACGACTGGGAAAGTTTGCTTCCGGACTATCTTGTAAGTTGATCCATGAAAGTAAGGCTACCTTGCTGATCAATGATATGGATTTATCTAGGTTGGTTGTTTATATACAGAAAGTATAGTAATAGAAAAGAAGCAGTCTAAGTTTAGTGAGAGGCAAGAGAAGATGTTAAGGCCTTTAGAGTAGAGTGGTAGAGATGGTGGTAAGTGGCTAATGAAAAAATGGGTAGTTCTGGTTCTTTCTCCAAGGCTAGGGATCCTTATCTAATGTCATCGGGTGATCATCGATCTCAGTTTGATGGTGGGTTCCAGGCAAAGAGTGCCAATTCTCAGGCTAGTAAGGCTCAGTCTACTCTATCCTACCCTTCTTATAGATTTTGTGGGCTGTTGCACCATGGGTTTTTTGAGGAAGGGAAGAACAAGTGTTTTTATTATGGTCAGATTGGTCATATGTGGTGTGACTATCGTAATAAAATAGATTCTAGGGCTAAAAAGGTTCCGGTTGCCTCTTTATCTACTCCTGCACCAAAGGGTGCTGCTTTTGTATCTATTTTTGCTTCTGGTACCTACACTGGGTGGAATCGGTTATATGCTCTTATGTCTCTATAGGATTCTGAGGCATCTTCAAATATTGTCATGGGTATATGGAAACTTTTCTCGCATGATGCATATCTTTTACTACAGGGTCCACTCTTTCTTATGTGACCCCATTTGTGGTTGTACAATTTGGTTTTGGTCTTGAATTTATTTCTGATCCTTTTTTTGTATCTACCCTGATTGGTTTTTCCATGGTTGCTAAGAGAGTCTATAGGGGGTGTATGGTATCTGTTAGTGGTAGAGAAGCTCTTGTGGATTTGATAGAGTTAGATATGGTTGACTTTGATGTCATATTGGGGATGGATTGGTTCCATTTATGTTATGCTTCCTTAGATTTTCCGACCCATAAGGTCATGTTCAAATTCACTAATGAGCCAGTCATTGTATGGGAAGGGAGTTCTTTAGTGCCTAAGGAAGGTTCATCTCATATCTTAGAGTTTGAAAGTTGATCTCCAAAGGGTGTTTGTATCATTTAGTTCAGGTTAAACATCCTACCTCGAAAGGTCCTTCTCTATAATCCGTTCCTATGGTAAATGAGTGTCTCGACATTTTCCCTGATGATCTTCCTTGTGTACCTCCTAATAGGGAAATTGATTTTGGGATTGATATTATTTCGGACACTCATTTAATTTCTATCACTACTTATAGAATGGCTCCAGTTGAGTTTAAGGAGCTTAAGGAGCAATTAAAGGATCTCTTAGATAAAGGTTTCATCCATCCTAGTGTGTCTCCTTGGGGTGCTCCTATGTTATTTGTGGGTAGGAAGGATGATTCCCTTTGGATGTGCATTGAACATCATCAGTTGAATAAGGTGACCATAAAGAACAAGTGTCCTCTTCCTAGTATCAATGACTTGTTTGATCAGCTTTGAGGTGCTAAGTGCTTTTCTAAGATTGATCTTAGGTCGGGTTATAGTCAACTTAAGATTACGGAAGTAGATATCCCTAAGAATGCCTTCAGGACCTGATATGGTCACTATGATTTCCTAGTTATGTCTTTTGGGTTCACTAGTGCTTCGATAATGTTTATAGATTTGATAAATAAGGTTTTCCATCAGTTTCTAGATTTTTTTGTCATTGTCTTCATTGATGAAATCTTGGTCAGTTTTAAGAGTGAGGTGGATTATGTCGATCACCTTCGTGCTGTGTTCTAGACCTTAAAGGATCAGCGTTTGTATGCCAAGTTCTCTAAGTGTGAGTTTCGGTTGAAAGCTATGACTCTTTTAGGTCATGTTATCTCTAGTGAGGGGATCATGGTGGACCCACAAAAGGTTATGGTGGTTAAAAAGTATCCTAGGACTGCGACTCTAATTGATATTTAGAGCTTCTTGGGTTTAGCCGATTACTATAGAAAATTTGTGGAAAGTTTTTCGACTATAGCTGCCCTATTGACTAACTGGACCCAGAAAAAGTCAAGTTCTTGTGGTTGGCTGTGTGAGGGTAGTTTTGAAAAGTTGAAGGATAAGTTAAACTCTGGTTTTGATCCTGCAGAGGGTAATAGTGGTTTCATAGAATATTATGATGCTTCATGTGTTGGTCTAGGTTGTGTGTTGATGCATCATGGTAGGGTGGTGGCTTATGCTTTTAGGCAGTTGAAAGTTCATAAGAAAACTACCCTACTTATGACTTGGAGTTGTCAGCAATAGTATTTGAGCTGAAAATTTGGCATCACTATTTTTATGGGGTTCATGTTGACATCTTTTCAGATTATAAGAGCCTGAAATATGTGTTTACTCAGAAAGAGCTAAATCTCAGGAAAAGATGTGGCTTTAGTTGCTGAAGGACTACGATATGAGTGTTCACTACCATATAGGTAAGGATAATGTTTTTGCTGATGCTCATAACCGGTAATCCATGAGGAGTCTGGATCATGTAGATAAGGATAAGTGGGAGTTGGTATAGGACATTCACCGCTTGGCTAGTCTTGGAGTTAGTTTCATGGACTCTGAGGATGGTGGTGTGTTTATGCATCTGGAATTGCAGTCATCTTTTATTGTTGAGATAAAAGAAAAACAGATGTTAAATCCTGCTTTAATAAAGATTAAGAGTAGTATGGGTCAACAAACGGTTGTTGACTTTTTGATTTGTGATGATATCCTAAGGTACCAAGGTAGGTTATGTGTTCCCGATGTCAATAGGTTGAGAGAAAGGATTCTAGCCAAAGATCATGAATCTTTTTATGCTATTCATCCGGTTCTACAAAGATGTATCATATTCTCAGAGAGTTCTATTGGTGGAACAATATAAAATGGGATGTGGTTTGTATGGCTAAGTGTATGGTGTGTCAACAAGTAAAAGTTGAGGACATGAGACCTAGTGTTTTGGACCAAGAGATTGAATTTCCTAAATTGAAGTGGGAGTTATTAACATGGATTTAATTATCGATCTTCCTCGATCTCAGAATCAATGTGATTCGATTTGGGTTATTGTGGATAGGATGACCAAGTCCGGTCACTTTTTGCCAGTAAGGACCAGTTATTCGGTGGAGGATTATGCTAAGTTGTATCTTGTGGAGATTGTGAAGTTGCATAGTGCTACGGTTTCTATCATTTTGGATTGTGGTACGTTATCCTCATCTCATTTTTGGAAGTCATTCCAGAAAGGTTTGGTAACTAAGGTGTGCCTTAGTACAGCTTTCCACCTATATTCGGATAGGTAAATGGAGAGGACCATTCAGACATTGAAAGATATGCTTCATTCTTGCATGATCGACTATAGTAGTAGCTGGTTCGACTATTTTCCTTTGATTGAATATTCCTATAATAATAGTTCTCACTTTAGCATTAGTATGGCTCTTTTTGAGGCATTGTATAGTAGGAGATGTCGTTCTCCTATTAGGTGGCATGAATTTGGTGAGGGTTAGTTTTGGACTTGATTTGGTTCACAAGCCTTGGAAAAGGTGAAGGTGATTCTAGATAGATTAAAATCTGCTCAAAGTCGCCAAAAGTCCTATAAGGATATGAATGATAGGGATTTGGAGTTTAATATTGGCGATTGTGTATTCTTGAAGGTATCTCCTATGAAGGGAGTGATGCAGTTTAGTATGAAGGGTAAGTTAAGTCTTTGGTATGTTGGTCCCTAATAAGTGGTGATTTTACCACTCATTCGCACTCAACATTTGTAAACATTACCTTGTTTTGAATTAATAAATGAGACATAATTGTGATTAAATAAATTAATATCCACACTTTGCAGTCATAGAGTTGAGGAGATTGAATGATGTGGATTGAAGCTTAAAATAATCAAAAAAGGAGCAAGAAAGTGTAACTGAATACCTGTAGCAGAAGGGCCTCAGTTATCGCGGTCACGGGCTACTGACCACAATCGCAACAGTCAAGTAGGGTCAATTAACTACAGTCGCGTAAGTCTATCATGGTCATGGATTCCGCATTTGCGGCCAAGCTGGGGCGATCGTGGCTTAGTGGAAGAGTTCAGCCCAAGGGCGAATCTGTAGATGCACTTGGATGATCCCAAATTTTTAGGAAAAAAACCAAAACCCTAAGTCATGCATGATATACATCTTCCCAATTTTTTTAGGTTTTAGCTTTTAAGTTCATAGCCTCCACATTTGGAGAAGAAAATATTGTATAAATTTTGGGTGAAAAATACATTGGAGACCTTCTAAGTGGATGAATAACTTACTTCCATTGTTGATTTGTGGGAGTGTAAAGTTTGGAATAACATTCACTTAATCTTCAACAAGTTATTTCAATTGAGATTATGGGTATAATTATGCTTATTTATCTTATGTATAGCTAGATCTCCCTCTTGGGGTTATGTGTGAATAGAGGTTAAAGTGTGTGTGGGTTATTATTGTTAGCCTCTATTTGGTAGTTTATTTTTATGGGTTTTATCATTACTATGCTAACTTGGTTGGGATTTGTGGGTGAAAGCCCCAAATACCCACATGGGTTTGATGAGTGAAAGCTCCAAACTCTAGAAGCTCAAGGCCATCTTTGAAAGAAGGGTTTTGGATGAACTTTAGGAATTCAGATCATCCTTTAAAGAGAGATATGGAGACCAAAGTAATGATAGACAATTATGTGTGTAGTTTGCTAAATTTTCACTATCTTAGAAATAAGGGTGATTGTGAAGTTAACTATACCATGGGTGTTATCCTAAAAATTGGGATGCCTAAATTGAGGTTTGGTTACCAAATGTAAAACGCACCCGTTAGGTATTCGAAAGAATCAATGGGTGAAAGTTTGGTATTTTGTTGAAAGACTAGCATCAGAATCTACAACCGAACCTACCCATATTTGATCTACTAAATTGATGTTGATTACTAACACCCACATGTCATTCCCTTAGTAATGCATAATCCTAAGATCCATGCATAATTGATAAAACTCTAATTACTCATAGCTCTGGATTTATACTAGGAAAACCCAAAAAGAAACATTAGTGTAGATACCTATCTCCCCTATTTTTATCTTTTTGTACCATTGGTTTGAATTTAAATTGTATCTATTATTTTGTATTAACTTGATTTCCACTCACATTGTTCCTCGTGGATTCAACCCCGACTCCAAAGTTGGGTAAATATACTGAGGACGATCGCCTTGCACTTAAATTGACATGTAAGTTAAGCATTATAATAAATGACACCGTTGTCGGGAAATAATTTGGCATATGAAGTTAGTTTGGAATTTTAGCGTACTTGTTTGAATTAAAGCTTGTATATATTTGTTTGTGATTTTCTTTTGTAGGTGGATTTTTATTTTGTTTCACTTTTCTCTATGGCATTTTTTGTCAAGTATAATGTCGGTAGTTGGGAATCCTATCATGAGGATCTATGTCTAATCTTTTATAGACCATACTTCAGGAGAGATTGTAACTATTCTCCTTAAAGAAAGGTGGACCCACCATATCAATCCTATAGGGAGTATAGGTTTTTCGTTATGTAGTGGTCGAGGTGGACATTAGGATGATTTTCCAAATGCCCCCTCCCCCTATTATGCTAGCTGGGTTGCTAGTTCTTCCTATGAGCTTGATAGGTTTTATGATGAAAAGAAGGAATAGCAACATATCGAGTCCAAGAGCTTTGACCCAAGGCTACTAGCTATTTTGGATCGGTTGGATACAATGGGGGAGAATGTAGAATGCATGCATCAAGAGGCATTAGAATGGACAAAAGTAAAGTGGAGAAAATGGGCAAAGAAGAAAAGCTTGAAACTACCACTACCTTGCCTATTTCCCTAGAGGAGGTTTATCAAGAAGAGAAACTAAGCTATGATGATGAGCTTGGTTGCGAAGACTCCTCAATGACTTCCTAATCAACCGAATAAAATGAGGAAGAAAAAGCTGAAATAAAAGGAATGGTGCTAGAGTCTCAAGAAGAATCAAGGAAAATCTTTTATGATAACTCTAGCTCATTCTGGGGTGAAGATGCTTTGGAGGAAGCAATTTCAAAATTAAGGATTGGACCTCATTCAAACCACTTCTCAACATTGTGCTTACAAGATCTAATAAGAATCCATCTACCTAGGAAAATGGTGGATTGTGTGGAGCAGTACAATCTCTATAACTTGGAATTTGATATTTCGAAGGAGCATATGGAACCCCATCCATCAATGGACAAAGAACTCAACTTTTGATGTACAAGGAATGACCAATTGATATGCTCACTTTTACCCAAGGAGTCTAATAAATAATTCAATGCGAAGTTAGGTAAAAGGTTCAAATCTTCAATATGGAGAGATCGAAGCTTGCTTTCCATTTCCTCACTTCTTCCAAGTTTTATTTTGGAACATATGAATTTTCTATCCCTCTGCCACTCATTTTATATTGAATGAAAGTTGGGAAAGAGAATCAAATCTTCTAATTGAAAGCACAAAAAGAAGTGGTGAAGGCGTCGTGCTATGACGTTAAACTAAGCGCTCGATGGCAGGAATCCCATCACGCCATGGAAAGTGGCACATATCCTTTTTAATTCATGCATGGTAGAATAGATTTTTGTTTTGTTTTGCATGCATAATCCATGAAATGTTGGTGCTAAGAGGATTTTCAATTGAATTTGAAAAAAGAACATATGAAATTGGCAAGTTTGGAGTGAGTAGGAAATGTAATAGACCCAATTGATTGGTCTTAATTATCGCGACCTCGGTCCATGCCACTATGATTGCGGAGGCCGCATGTCCGCGATTGCAGAACTAGGACTTCGATCATGTTTAAATTAGTTTAAGTGACCATCCAAATGCCATTTCTTCCCATGCTTCTCTCTCATTTTCTCTAAAAATTATCTCAAATTTGTGGCTTTGCATTTGCATAGCCAACTGTTATTTTATTCCAATTGCGTTGTCTAATTTGGTAAGTTGTCTCAACTCCCTTGATTTGGATAATTATATGCTTAGAACTTGTAGTTTAGGGAGGCCTGAAATGATGTTTTCATTATTAAATGTATACTTTTTGTGATTATTTCTTTGGTTAGCTATTATAGTTGGTGTACACACTAATAGGGAAGTCTTGAGTACCCAAATTTAAGCTTTAAATGTTTGAAATTATTGTGTACACCATGTGTTCGATTTAATGCCCCAAATGAGTTCAATTTGAATTATTTCAAGTTTGGGGCTATGATCACACATTCTAGGCTTAAATTCTTTTGTTTATAATGTAAATATTCCTAGTTGAAACAATGAATTGGGGTTAAATATGTATTTTGAGCATTGTACATAATTTGTCGACTAAGTTCTCAGCTACTGTGATCGTGGCACCTCGGTCACAGTCACTTCTCCACAATCGCCATACCTCAAGGCTATTTCTACAGGAACCCAAAAATTCTGCACAACCATTTTTGCCCCTAATACTTTCTATTACACTACCACATGAGTTTATCTGCTTGATCTGACATATTTTTATATGATAACGCTGATGTTGGCCTGAATTGCATTGCTTACAGGTTCTAAGCCTAAAAAATGAGAGATTTTGATGACACCAGGTCACTGTCTGCATAATGCCAACACCACTACTATACAGATTTTCACAGAACTAAGTTACTCCTTGAAAGGGGTTTCTGCCTTGACAAAGTAGAGGAGAAACTCCCAGCATTCCATGCCCGACTTAATGCTACTGGGTGGATGTGCTTTGCCTTAGACCCCTACTATGCAAATGAGCATTGGGTATATAGGTTCTACGCGAACCTTAGCATAGTTTCTCTCACACACCCAATTATGACAATTTGGGGAAAACAAGTGAACTTTGGAGCAAAGTGAATTAATGAGGTATATGGGTTGCAAAAATGAGGACATAAAGCAGTTCCAGGAAAGAGCATACATGCCAGGGAGATAGATGGCAAACATTTTATCACCAAGAGAGATATTTTGATTAACGACTTCACAGCAGAGGCCAGGCTTTGGCTGAACATCATATGCAACCGAGTATCTCTATACACCCATATGACCATTGTCACAGATTTATAATATTGGATGATGGTTTGCATCTTATCTGTCATCCCTCTTAGTGTGGGCAAGATTATTCTTTTGGAGTGGCGGTACTTCAAAAATCATGGAGGTATGCATATTCTTTTCCCTTCCCTCATCACTGAGCTTTGAAAGAGGGCAGAAGTAGAGAAGTATGCTATAGATACTTTGGTGCACCCAGGTCCCTGCATCTTCCCACTTAAATTCAAGGGTGAGGGTGTCCTAGGTCAGATAAGGAAAAAAAAGATGGACTCTGGCAAATGAGCCCAACAGGACACAGACTCTTGTAGACCTTCATTAGCCAACCCCCTCGATGACATCAAAGGTCAGATAAGGAAGGTTAGGGAGCTAGTGTCCAGATTTCCTCAGGGACCAGAAGAGCCATCCACAGCTTACCACTCAAATGTTACTAGATTGGATGATGACATATTCCATGAGGAAAAAAAAAAGTAGGGAGCCACTGTTTCCAGATTAGATAGAGCCTAGTCAACCTTAGAAAGATCACACAGGTTCCTAAAGGAGTCATATGTGAAGATGGTGAAGAGAGAGAAGAAAAGAGATAACTTTTTCAAGAAGCTATGAAAGGGGGTAAAGGTCATCTTTAAGGTGCTCAAACCCCATGGTAAACCACCATCACCTAGGATGGATCATAAGGATAAGGTCCCTACTGATTGGTTTGCTGATGAAGCTGATGGTGATGGTACTGAGTCAATGGGAGAGTGTAGCTCTTGATGTAGATTTAGGGATACCCCTCTTACTCTTTCTTTATTGTACATGTAGTAAGGACATTACATTCATTTTCAGTTGGGGGTGCCCCTGGATTTATATTATTGTGATGGATATTTCATTTTATGTTATTTTGGGATGACACCTTGGATATTATTTTGTTTTGTTTTTAGGATCCTATATTTTTGGGTACTCTGATGATGCCCATGTTTTATGGATTATCAGGTAGTTTTAGTTATGGTTTTTCTTTTTACTATAGTTCTATTTTGATTTTGATGATACGTGACTAGATTTACCCTACAATTGATTGAGTGACGACATTCTTAAGGGTAAAGCGTCGTGATTAAGTTTTGAGTCATAGATGCAGGATAGTTTTGAGTACCCGTAGACTGTTGATTTGGTATTATGTTATACACCAGTGGCGAAGTCTGAGTAGTCATATAGGTGGTTTGCCTATTTTAAGCCAAAATATGAGGCAAAGGCTTTGGTTCTTGCCATAGTTTAGCAAATTGTGTATGGTGCTAATGTAAAATTATAACACCCCGATTATCTGAACCGGAATGATACATGGTGCTCATGACCTCGAAGGACCACAAGCTAACCCATGACTGATATCTGTACCTGTACACTGCATAATATATAAATATAAATGCAGAAACATGAACTGAAGGCCATAAGGTTCAATACTGAACATAATCTAAGTAATAAAAATGTCTGAATAAAGAGGTATCACAATACGAAAATAGAACTGAAATACTGAAGTCTGAATCTAGTTTATAATCTAGTCTGTGTCTAGTCTGAAAGCCTTTACTATCTGAATAATCTGAATAAGCAGCTGATGGGACATGTCCCGAACTAACTCTGACTAATGAACTAATCAATGAGAAGATAGAGAAATAATCATTTTCTCGAAGAATGAGGACTCACTTCTAACTCTGACTGCTAAAATTTGTAATGCTACTGCTGCTCTGGAACTCGTGCCTCTGAACTTATGGCATAAAATAAAACACCATAGCATGAATGCATTAGTATGTCTAAATGTACTGAGTATATAAGTGAGGTAGGCTAAATGCAAAGGGTTTATATGCATGAACAATGCTGACTGATATGAACGTGAGAATACATACATGCAAAAGTAACTATAACTGAACTCGTGGTGATACTGACTACTATGTTGGGATGCTGATAATATGAGTTTACTAATCTGAGATACTGAATAGATGAACGACTATTTTTGATAGTTTGAATTAGGAAGAACTGGTCTAATTGACTGTGTCTAATAGTCCTGAAACTAAATACTGATAACGTAAGCTATGACGACTAATCTAACTGATATAACTGTGATGATCATCCTAACCAATGTAACTGGTACTGAGTGACTATATCTGACAGTCTAAATCTTCCAATAATGATTAAGAGTGACTAAGCTTGAGATCAGGCCTAACTAACGGGTGATCTCTGGAACTGATATTGAGAATACTCAACTGAATTTGAGACTGAGATCAAGCCTATCTGATGGGTAACCTCTATAAGTACTAATACTGAATAACTTTATGTTAGACCAAGCCTATCTAGCGGGTGTTCTATGAATCTATGGAACTATCTGAGTTCCTTACTAAGATTAATAACTGTATCAGACAGTCCTAATTTCTGAGTTCTACTCTGAAGATTGATACTAAAACTATAAATGTGGGAGTTCTCACTTAGAC
The DNA here is from genome assembly GCF_002878395.1 of Capsicum annuum. Lineage (NCBI taxonomy): Eukaryota > Viridiplantae > Streptophyta > Magnoliopsida > Solanales > Solanaceae > Capsicum > Capsicum annuum. The sequence continues at coordinate 170,856,200 of NC_061113.1, forward strand.
GACATGCCCCGATTCTGAACTAGTAGGGTCCAACCTGTAACCCCAGTTGGAAGGGTATTAATACTGTGCCACGGGTAAAGACCTCTCTGGTCAAGCCTATCTGATGGTTGACCTTCATAGGAAGTCAAGCCTAAGGCAGTATAATAGTCAAGCCTCTTTGACGGATGACAAACCTTTTTCTGATAGGTGACTCCTACATCTTGCGCTGGCTATGCGGTTCTGGAGTTCAGGGATTGCTCCTAATGACTCTGCCTCTCTGATGGGGAGCCTCCATCCCTGCACTCACTCGGTGCTAGCTCCTATTCCTAACTGAAAGACTCTGAACTGATTCTTAGAACTTGTACTTGAACTGAGCTGAAGCTGTTACTGAGTTTCTTACTTGACGGAGCTGACTGAGTTCACTTGGTTCCGTTAACTGACAGAATACTACTGAATCTAATATCTAATTGAATGATACTGAGTTCTTGAATTCTACTGAGATCTGAGCTGAGTACTGAACTGAAGCTAGAATGATAACGATACTTAGATTACTGAGATTTCTTAAGTTCAACTGTCTGAGAGTTCTGAATTCTGTAACTGACTAAGTTCTACTGATCATAGCACGACTGAGATTATCTTGAGATTGACTTATCTCTAGGTACACATTTATATTTTTCGAGTACAAGTACCCCCAGGACTCGATGGAAGGAAATAGACACACGTGATACTTCTTGATCATAGGAATAACATCCACAATTCATAATACCATAAGTAGGTGATTTAATACTACACATGGTTCTCAACACCTTATACATAAAAGGGAATACATATACATGGGTATACTTGCATACCTCAATATCATGGACATTCCATATCACAACAACAACTCATAACAACAACACATATCAATAACATGGAATTCGTGTGGAAACATAAGGAATAGAACATGGACTTGTCTTTTAAGCACTATTAAGTAATAAAAACATGGATTCTATCATTCTTGGCATTTTATGAAACACCTTACATGCACAACTTTGGTCATAGGTGTACTTATCAATTTGACAATCTTAATCCATCCAAAATTCATGGGTTTCAACTAACCTACTCACATGCTCCATGAAAAACATATCAAGATACAACCTTGAATCCAAAACACAATAATCAACATGAATATAGTCATAACACAACAAGGAAATCATAATTTATAATTTAAAACATAATTCTTGAGCTCCATGGATGAAAGGGATCCATCGATGAACACTACACATACCTTAGTGATTGAATCTTGAAAGAGATCTAATGTTTCTTGAAGGTTCTTGAAGAAATCCTTAGGCTTGCTCTTGATTTTTTTCTTGACTAGGGTTTAACCCATTTGGGAGAGAATTTTGTTGTTCTTGAGGAGATGATCTTAAGAGGAAACCCTAATCTTATGGTTGAGAGTGTATGTGAGAATTTTTGAGATGTTTAACTGAAGAAAAATAGGAGAAAGTTACGTCTCTTGAGGTTTTTAAGTTGTGGCAAGTAGAGGAAAAAGACCAAAATACCCTTACTAAATTGCTTCCCAATTGCTGAAAATCTAAGGCTGACAACATTGCTGTAACACTTGTGATAAGTTGTCACAAATGTCGTCATTGGGTGGCTGGAATTGATGGATTTCTGCCTAAGGCTGATGACATTTGTGATAAGTCATCACACTTGTGATAACTTATCACAAAATGTCATCACAGGGGGTGGATTTCTTCCAAAGGCTGACGATATTTGTGATAAGTCTTCACACTTGTGATAACTTATCACAAAATGTCATCAGCCAGTTTTTCAGGCTGACATGTTAGAGTAAAATGGGAATAACTCTTTTTTTTGATATTAGATTTGGGAGAAATTAGTGTCGATGGAAAGCTAATTCAAAGATATTTTATTTGATATATAGTAAGTCCTCTAATTCGATAAATACAAGGAGTTATGGTCGATTGAAGTTGACCTAAGTTTTGACACTCACTAAAACTTGAACGATAGGAAAACTTTCAACTTGTCCTTGAGTTAGGGGACCTCTATGATCTAAATTCATGATCAAATAGATTCCCACACTACATAATTGATTAACATACTAAATTTACATAGGATTCGAGACTTTTGGAACATCTACACATATGAATGACGGATTTTCATTCTAGTCTGATATGTGGGCTGTTGCAAAAATGAGCAACCCTGTCCGTTTAAAATTTTTCAAAATAAAATCAAGGACATGGACGTGTGCAATTTTGTAACAGAACTTTTCTCTTTTTGTGGCTCCATAAGTTTTTGACTTGTGAATAGAATTAGATACTCCAAAATTATCTCTAACGGAGGGACATTTGAGTTCTCTTGGCAAATTTTGCATGCCATGTGTAGAGAGCTATTTGCATTCATATCTTGTATAATTGTGTTATTTAGAACTTTTCCCGTTAGTCTTTCAAAAATAATTGTGATTGTACTTGGTTGGAGAAATGATCTTAGGCCCTCTTTGTGAATTTGGAAACCACTTTATCCTAAAAAGCCTACCAAACATGCATGTAATCCCTAATTACCTAATCCCTAATTACCTACTTTGAGCCTTTGAACCATTCTTTGGCAAATGCATTACAAGTAATGAACCATTTTTTTATCCCTCTTTTGAACCATACTCTTCTTGAACTTAAAAAAACAACTTGAGGCTAAAAGCCTAAGTTAGGGGTGGTAAAGATTGATGGAAGTAAGTTTGGAACCATAAAGTTGTAAGTGAAATGCCTAATGTGCTTTATCATTATAAGAAAATAAATAGTAAATAGAGAGGATCCAACAGAGGATGAATTGTACGTAAGTGGCAAGAATAAAGAAATAAAAGAAATGGGTGAACAAAGGAAACAAAAAGTAGGCATGGTAAAAGAGAGAAAACAAAGAAGAGTGGCCCATAGTAAAAAAGGCAGATTAAATAGTGTGACGTGAATGTTCAAGGAAGAATATAGCCATGTTATTCCGAAATGATATCCTATCATAACCCTAACCTATGTTACAAGCTTAGAATCCCTTTGATATCTCTGACCATTTACTTTCTTTGTAGTGTCAATGGAAAATAGGGGCAAGCCTATCGTATGACACTTGTTGCATAGAGATTTACTTTTTAAGGGAAAGTGTTTTTTCACATAAAATCCCTTATTGTATATTTGGTAGTTTGGTGTGTGGAATTCTTTTTATTGTGAGGTTGGCATGTGAAAAAAGTTGAGGTGGGTGATTTCGTCACCTACCAAACAATGAGACAAATGAGTATAGCTTAGTTTTGGTCAAAAAGTGAGTCTCTTCTAGAGCATTAGTTGTTGTTTCTTGATTGCTCTTTGAATTATTGTGTATTCTTTGATAGTACATCTTATTGTGAGGGCAGTAGTGGAAAAAAGTAGCTTAGCCCATGTGCAATGAGCTACTTGTAGTAGTGACTAGGATTGAAGTCATTATGATCTTTAAGGCATGAAGTTTGGGCATTAATAATTGTGTATCATGGTAAGAGGTATTGTTATTTGAGGAAAAGCAATAACTTTAAGTTGGGGGTGTTGATGAGTGGTGATTTTACCACTCATTCATACTCAACTTTTTATATATTACCTTGTTTTGAATGAATAAATGAGACAAAATTTTGATTAAATGTACTAATATCCACTCTTTGCAGGCATAGAGTTGAGTAGATAGAAAGATGTGGATTGAAGATTAAAATGATCAAAAAGAGATCAAGAAAGTCCATCTAAAGATCTGAGCAGAAGGGCCTCAGTTAACATGGTTTTGGTTTGCTAACCACGATCGCGGTAGTCAAGCAGGGGCGATTAACTTCGATCGCATAAGTCTATCACGGTTGCGGATACCGCGGTCGCGGCCAAGCTAGTGCGATTACTACTTAGCAAAAGAGTTTATCCCAAGGAAAAATTTGGAAATGCATGTGGCTGATCCCAATTTTTTGGAAAAAAGACTCAAACCCTAAGTCATGCATGATATTCTATCTTCCTCAATTTTTTAGTTTTTAGCTTTTGAGTTCATATCCTCCATACATGAAAAAGAAAATATTTAATAAATTTTGGGTAAAGAATAAATTATAGACCTTCTAAGTGGAGGAATTGCTTACTTCCATTGTTGATTTGTGGGAGTGCAAAGTTTGAAGTAACTTTTACTAAATCTTCAACAAGTCATTTCAGTGGAGATTATGGGTATATCTATGCTTATTTATCTTATGCGTAGCTAGATCTCCCTCTTAAGTTTATGTGTGAATAGGGGTTAAAGTGTGTGTGGTTTATTATTGTTAGCCTCTATTTGGTAGTTTATTTTTATGGGTTTTATCATCGCTATGCTAACTTGGTTAGGATTTGTGGGTGAAATCCCCAAATACCTACATGGGTTTGATGAGATAAAGCTCCAAACTCTAGAAGCTCAAGTCCATCTTCGAAAGAAGGGTTTTGGGTGAACTTTAGGAATTCAGATCATCCTTTAAAGAGAGATACGGAGACCAAAGTAGTGATAGTCAATTATGTGTGTAGTTTGCTAAATTTTCACTATCTTAGAAATAAGGGTGATTGTGAAGTTAACTATACCATGGGTATTATCCTAGAAATAGGGATGCCTAAATTGAGGTTTGGTTACCAAATGTAAAACACACCTATTGGGTATTCAAAAGAATCAATGGGTAAAAGTTTGGTGTTTTGTTGAAATACTAGCATCAAAATCTATAACCGAACCTACCTATATTAGATCTACTAAATTGATGTTGATTACTGACACCTACATGTCATTCCCTTAGTAATGCATAATCCCAAGATCCATGCACAGTTTTTAAAACTCTAATTATTCATAGCCCCGAAATTGTACTAGAAAAACCCAAAAAGAAAAATTAGTGTAGATACCTGTCTCCCCTATTTTTATCTTTTTGTACCATTGGTTTGAATTTAACTTTCATCTATTATTTTATATTAACTTGATTGCCACTCACATTATTTCCTTTGGATTCAACCTCGACTCCAAAGTTGGGTAAATATATTTGTGATGACTACCTTGTACTTAAATTAACGTGTAAGTTAAGTGTTATCAGTCCCTACTTAATTTTGAAGAGGGTTAGCAGCATTGCCTATGAATTAAAGTAGCCTTCTAGTTTGAGTTCTATTAATCTAGTTTTCCATGTCTCTATGTTGAGGAAGTATGTGGGTGATCATTCATCGATTATTCTTTTAGATGGGTTGGGTATTTTGGACTCTTTATCTTATGAGGTAGTCTTGGTTGAGGTCTTGGATCGTCAATTAAAGAGTCTACTTGGGAAGTGGAAGAGGACATGAAGTCAAAGTATCCATTCCTATTTTCTGCTCTTGGAATTCGTTCAGAAGGTCTGTCCTTGTTAACTCATGCTTGTGCTTTCCTTACCCATTATTCCTGAACGAATGATCCAAGTGGGGGAGAATTGATACACCTTGGCTTTGGATCCTTAGAAAATTTCTCTTAGTTGAATATTCTGAACATCATATGACTTGTGCATGCTATTCGTATAATGTGCTATGGTTTAGGGGTCCTAATTCATATATTTCAAAGTTTGTTCAAAGGCACATACTATCCAGGTATGATTGAATATCTTACTAGTCGTTAGATGGGATACGAATGGCATGTTGCTAAATCATATGGTGCCCTAAGTCTTGTCCAAAATATTCTATATAGGGTATGGGTTATAGGGTAATTCTCATATGTTAGGATACAAGTTAGTCATGTAGCGTGGGGTCCAAGATGATGCTAGGGTACAAGATAAAGGCACTACTCGTACCCTAGGGTACGATTTAGGGGGGATGGGCCGTACCCTCCTGCGTGTATATTTTAAGCTTTTAAGCTGGGGGTATTCCAGATATTTCCCACCTCAAATCCCTTAAGTCCCCACGTATTAAAATATGTTGTGGCCTCTCATAACCCACTATTTAAAGATTAAATGCCCCATAAACACTCTCTAAACTCTCTTGAAGATTGGGCCTAGGGTTCTTCAAAGGTGTTCATCTAGAGGCTCAAGAGTCAAGTTTCTTCCATGAATCTTCTTGAATAAGTCATGTGACTCTTCCATCATTGTTAGTTATCAAATATCACATATTTTAAAGTGTGATTATAATTCTTAAATTATGGTTTTGAAAATCAAAATTGAGGGTTTTTGTATATGATTGAGTATTGTTTATTTTTGGTTTAAATTGTATTTATACTTGTTTTGTGTGATGGTTTACACATGTGGGTTATTAGTGATTGTGGTTTTACAAATGGGTTATGAGTTACCCTAAACTTGATGGTTTTTAACTTGATTTTGGTCTTAATAATATTATGCCCTAAAAATGTTTGTGAAAATACTTAAAAGAATAAATTAGTCACATGTTACTGACGTTTTGAACTAAGGCATTGGCCTAATGAATGTGAATGGTTGATAAATGGTTTTGTGAAGGCCTTGTTGGCCATGTAATGATCTAAATGGCAATCTTAATGGTTTAAATTGTTAACTAGGTTAGATTTCCTAAATATTAACTTGATTTATGTCTTTGTTAGGCAATGGGTTTGAGTTCCTAAACTTTTAATTAAACAAGTGTATTTGCTAGACAATGGGTTTGAGTCCCAAAGTCAAATGTATCGATGGTTGATTGATAACAGTAATGACAGTTGTATACTTGCAAGTAGTGTTTGTATGATGATACAAACAAAATGCCTTTGGTTAAGTAATTGTCTTAATGTATATGTATGTGGAATGATGGTTTTAAATTTGGCTTAATAGTGGGATGTGTAGCTGGGCCGTAAAAGCGGAGTCGAAAGGCTAACATTAGAAACTGTACTAGCCGTTGTGGATGTCTTAAGATTGAGTGGTTTGAGTCCCCCGAATGAATATATAAAAGGGAGGTTTGAGTCCCCTTACTATATATATTGGTGCTTAAGTCACTTTAATTCTGTTGGGAGGTTCGATTCCCCTATATAGGCATATACAGATTTTGATATTCTCTGGTTCGTGTGGCTACACACACTGGACCATTCCATCTAGGGGGTACTGGCCCATATAGCGCGAGGTTGCCTTATTCTATGATAGTCATGCTATACAACCCAACTTAATGATTTCTAAAGTTCATGTTAATCTTTTTCCCTATCCTGGCATGGTATAAATATATATGTATATGTATGTATTGCATTGGTATATACATGGATTGATTTGTTTTGAATTGTTGGCACTATTTTTTCCTTATCCTTGAGTTACATGCTAGCGCTCCAGTCGCTAAATATTTGTGATGCTATATCCCCTTGCGACGCAGGTGTTAGTCATACTTAACCTCCTACTCACTGATCGAACTTCAGGAACAACTTGTGTTGACTTGAAGTGGTGAGCTTCTATACTTTGGAAGGCTCCATTTCTAGTTTTAGTTTCTTATATTTTCATTGGTTAGTCTTGGACATTGGTTTTGGCTATGGTTGGGGTCATGTCTCGACCGAATATTGTTTTGATTTTGAATAAAGGCTTTGTGAGAATACTATGGGTTGGTATGGGCGGTGTCGGCAGTTGTGTTAGCCTTGGCATTGGTATTGAGATTGAGGCTGATACCATTTGACTTTATTTGTTTTATGATTGTTCAATTTAATTATGATATGGATATGGACTTGGTTATTATTTTGATTTTGGTTATGGTTGTTGGTTGGCTTTTTTTTGGGGGGGGGGGGTTTTAATTTTGGTATTTTATTAATAAATCAGCAAAATTTAATCACAAATAGACCAACCCATTTAAACAACACAACCTAGTACTATTCTAATGACCCGGCCAATCCGGGTCCAATATAAATACATATAACCTAAGTAGGGTTTCTAAATTAGTTTTAAGTTTCCTAATCTTCTTCTCTTTCATGCCTCTCTCTGAAATGACGATCTCCTTTACCAACTTTAGCTTTCGTCGATTGATGCTTTGGGTCATCAATGTTGTGTCTCTATTATCATGGATTCCTTGTGATATCAACTTACAGAAGTAAGTATCACCTCCTTTTCATTATTTTGCTTTGAGAATCTTCAGCTGATTGTACTGTTGATGCTTTTTTTGCTATATCTGTGTTCTCCGATGGATGGGAAAGTGAAATGCTTTTTGTACAACTATGAGGGATCTAGTCAGCTAAGATGAGCTGTTATAACCGAGTGAGTTGACACTCTTCTCTCTTAAACTATTTTTTTGGATCTGTTGTTGTTGAATTTATTGTTTTCACTTGCTTGTTCTTCACAGATATGGTAGGGATGCAGATATTGGGATGGTTAGGCCCACGAGTATTTAGTTAGCACCTTATTCCTAGGTTTATCAAGCTCAAAATGACCCATAGACCCTCCTATGATGTTGAGAGTCCTTTTTGTTGGCTGAAGTAGCTTAGGCTAGTTAGTTCATGCACTCTTTTTAATGCTTCTATGGAATGTACATATGTTGCGTGTAAACTATTCAGCTGTAACCTCCCCTGCCCCTTTATCCTTTTGATAGTGTAATTCTTAAGTATGGACACTGCTATTTATTACTATTGGTGATGCCTTTTCCTCTTTTCTATAACTGATGAAAGCTTGTAATAGTGAAAGCTCCTGTATCTATTGCTAAGTTTTGCAAAATAGTCAGTTAACTGGTTACCTTCTCTGTATATATGCTAATGTTTCACTTGTTTTTCTTGCATGAGTTGCTGTATCTACCTGACTATATTTGCTATGTTCCATGGGCAATTCTATATTCCTTTAAGTACCCTCTGGATGATGAGTGAATCCATTTGAATGATCACTTTGTTATATTTCATCTATTTGATGCTTAGCTTCCTGTAGGATAGCATTTGCTTCTGCCTGCATATTGTCTGCATACTGAAGTGGTTCTCCTTTAGCATATAGTACATTCCCATTCATAACTCTTAAGTAGAATGAATATGAACTTCCTCCCCAGAATGCTTTATCTGCGTTATACTTTACCCTTCCTTCTGTAGGTGCCTCCCATATAACTCTGCTAGTCTTTATCTTGCTTTTTAACTTATCAAACTCCTTTATTATGTCTGGCCATTTATTGGGGAACTCATCTGCTGGTTTTATCACTTTCAAAAGTATCCTCAGATTTCTTGTTATATTGTAGATAATCCGCAGCCATGTGGTGTCCTTGTTGTCATGTTCCTTCTTATTTCTTATCCTCCATAACTCCCACAGAATGATGCTAGTTAGTGTAAAAAAATATGATTGTTCTCTCTGCTTCACCCCAGCATTCCATGATCTTAGAATTGTTCCTCTTAGGATCAAGCCTTGAAAAGGTATACCTGTAAAAGAAAAAAAGTAGGACCAAGTCCTATTAGCATAAAAAGATCTTCTGTAGACATGAGCTAGTGTCTCTACTGCAAGTTCTTCATAACACCAACACTTTGAGGGTCCCTGCAACCCCCACCTTCTTACATTGTCATCCACTGGTACTTTGATTTTCCATAATCTCCACATAAAAAAATATATTTTAAAGGGCAGACCCTTAATCCAAATACTTTTATATGTGGTATTTACATGTTCTTTATTCATGATGTACTGCCAAGCTAACTTAACTGTAAAAAACCCTGTTGATTGAATGATCTATATGGAGAAATCACTACCTTCTTCTGTTGGAGGCTTTACTTTACACAAAATATGCTCAGCCATCTCTTCTGCCAAAATATCTTTGATAACCTATTCATTCCACCCGTTTTCCCTTACAAGATCCCTTACTTTCTGATGCACTCCATGTTCATTACAACTATCCTTCACCAAAGAGTATAGATCACCTTGACCAATCCAGTTATCTATGCAAATATCAGAATTTCCTTTCCTCAATTTCCAAACAATCAAGTGTTCCACAAAGTCTCTAGGACTTAACATATTTTTTCACACTTGTGAGCTACCTGAACCTTTTTTCCACATGACCAGTTTCCGATGCTTCTTTTTATAGTATTTGTTGTGCTTGTATTCACTCTAGATGGACTTAGTAGTTATGAATACCCACCATAGCTTACAAAATAGAGCCATAGAAATATCAATTATCCTTTTGAAACCCAAGCCTCCTTCCTTCTGTGGTAAGCACATTGTCTGCCATTTAAACTAGCGTCTCCCTTTTCCCCCTATTTTGCTACTCCAAAAAAATTAAGCTAAAACTCTTTGAATAGAGTTCATCACATTAAGTGGTGGGTTCATCACTGACAAATAGTGAATGGGGATGCTTTGCAAGACATGCTTAATCAGTACTGCTCTTCCCCTCTATAACAAAAGCTTTTCTTTCCAAGTTTACAGCTCATTAGCTATTTCGTTCATTAGCTGCTGATAGCAATCTTTTTTTTCCTCATATGGAAAATAGGGTATCCAAGGTAGGTAAAAGGTAATTCTTTCCTCAATATTCCTATAGCTACCTCTGCCATTACTGTAACTCCATTTGAAACACTTTTGTGCAATTAGTTTGCACTCTTTTCTTTGTTTATCTTCTGTCCTGACACCACTTCATAACTATTCGGTGCTTCAGTCACCATCTGTAGAGTTTTCACCTCAGTTTTGCATAAAATAATTATATCATCAGTAAAAGCTAGATTATTTAGTTTAAGACTTCCTTTTGGCATGCCAAATAGTTTGAAATCCCTTTTCTGCATCAACTTCTTTAGGGTCCTTGATAATACTTCTGCTGCTATTATGAATAATATAGGATATAGGGGATACCTTTGTTTCAAACCTCTTAAGGATTTTAAAAAACCTTTAGGCTACCCATTAAGAAGGATTGAATACCAATTATTCTCCAAGAGTTTGTATACCATATCTATGAGAACTTCAGAAAAACCCAACTTCCTCAAAACCTTGGTTAAAAAAAGCCATTCCACCTTGTCATAAGCTTTCATCATATCTAGCTTCATAACCAATGTTTGGAGGTTTACCTCATTTTCTTATTTCTGAAACTATTTCCTACACCATCAATACATTTTCTGCAATGCTCCTCCCTTCCACAAATCCTGCCTGCTCTGCTAATATCAACTAAAGAAGTAGACCCTCAATTCTCTCATGTATAACTCTTGAAAAGATCTTATTAACAAAGTTACTAAGTGATATAGGCCTCATATTAGAAAAGCTGTTCACTACTAACTTTTTTGGTAATAATACCAAATTAGTAAGGGTAATAAACCTAGGTAATTAAAATCCACAAAAGAATGCTGTGACCATTCTCTGAATGTCCTACTTAATGATCTCCCATGCATCTTGATAAAAAACTCCTTTCATTCTATCAGGACCTCCTGCACTGTATCTATTCAATCCCATTACAACTTCTTTGATTTTATTTTTGTTGGAATTCTTATATTTTTCTTTTTCTGCTTACCATTTATCAGTACAGGTAGTTCATCTAACAAAGAAATCCATTACATCCTTATGCTTTGAAAACTGCTTCTGAAAAAAATATATAGCTGAATCAGCTATGTCTTGTGCATCTTCCGTCTAGTCCCCTTCTTCATTCTAAATTATGCTAATCCTCAGTCTTCTTCTTCTTTCTTTAACAATGGTATGAAAGAACATGGTATTCCTCTCCGCATCCTTAAACCACTCAAGTCCTGCTTTTTGCCTCCAGTAATCTTCTTCTCTTTTAAGTTGCAAGGTTAGTTCAGCATGATCCTTGAATAACTTTTCTCTATTTTCTCCATTAGGATTATCTTCAAATTGCTTCTCTCTTACTTTGATAATATCTTCCAGTGTTGCTTTCCTGGAAAATATTACCAAATTTCTTTTTACTCCACCTTATAAGAACTATTTCTGTGTTCTTCAGTTTTTGATGAAACACTATAAAAGGGTTACCCTCTATCTCTATTTTGTAATTTGGCTTTATTACTTCCATATATGTTTTTTCCTTCAACTATTAATTCAGAAACCTAAAAGCTTTAACAATGTGGTCCCTTTCCCTTTTGAATTGAATTAATAAGGGAGAATGGTCAGAACCACTCCTAGCTAAGTGTTCCACTTCCATCATATAAAATATATCTTGTAACCCTCTTTACATGGTATTTAATCCATCCTTTTAACAATACAAGCCTTATCTATTCTCCCATTCCACCATGTGTATTTACTGCCCTTAAATTGAAGTTCTTCTATATTACACTAATTAATACACTAATTAAAATCTTATGTTTCATTAAGTGTAACAGGCAAGCCACCCAATTTTTTCTCTCCATTTCTTATTACATTAAAATCTCCACCTATCAGCCATGGTAGTTGATATAAATCAGCCAATTTTGTTAATAATTCCCATAACATCATTCTTTCACTAGGTGTGCATTTTGCATAGACAAATGTAACTATAAAAGAAACATCTGCAGTTTGATTTTCCAACTTTAATGATAATTTTCGTTCCTCATCCTTAATGATGCTATACTCTACATTCTCATCTATGAAGGCCCATATCTTTCTTTATGCATTCACCATAGCATATTTCATACCCAACCTCCTTCTATAGTCATCTATGCGCTAGCTTTCTTGAAATGGTTCCACGAGGCCAATGAAGTAAAACTGGTGTCTCCTTTGTAGTGTAATTAGTCTTGTAAAAGCATTTTGTGTATTGAATGACCTTATGTTCCATATCAGTTCATTTATCATGACTTTGTTTTAGAGGTGTGACTGCTTGTCTGCATTGTGGCTGAACTGGAACTAGAATTCTTGTTCTTTTCTTTGTTCTTCCTTACTTTGCTTTCAGTGGATCTATTTGCTTTTTGTGACAAATAAGCTCTTTTAGGCACTCGATTGATATTATCTTCCAATTCTATCCCATTTAGGTCCTCCTTATCCTTATTATAACTTTCCATTAAGTTCTCAATTTGGATAGCTAGAGGTAACACCCCTTCTATCACCATCAATTACTTTGTTGTTTCATCATGTATCTGTAACTACATATCTTTTGCTGCCTTTTGAGAACCTTCTTATATTGACTCTGGTCCTTCTGATCTTCTACTCTTTTCTGATTATCATTATCTTTTTCCAACACATTCTCCTAGTTGACCCCCATCTTGTCTTTGTTATTGCTTGTCCTTTGATACTGGTACATCTTTAGCTCCCTTTGAAGATTGCTTTGAGTTTGCATTTCTACCAAAGATTTTTCTTACCTAATCTTTTTACTAAGTTTCTCTGCCTCTACTTCTGTAACATGAGCATCATTCACAGATTCCTCTTTATTAACTTTGTCCCCATCATGTTTAACTTCTACAGTATCAAACGAATTAGTTTCCTCTACTTACTTTTCATTCACCTTATTCACCTCTCCTAGAATATGCCTATTCCTATCTTTCCTGTACTTGTTCATTCTTATCAACCATTGTTGGTTATTTGTGTTCCCTTTTCTTGCCCTTCCTTGCTGCTGCTGCTGCTGCCTTTGTTTATTTTATTCTTTGCCTCCATTCTTGGTTGCTTCTTCCCTATTATCTTCCTTTTTTTATCATATAATTCTAGATAAATGTTCCAACAGCTACCTTTATCAAGTCCCTGCAAACAACAATCTTTACAGTACTTTGGCAGGTAGTCATACAAGATTTGTATCCGCTTGGATTTGATTTCTCCCGTACAATCACTCTCCTCGTTGATTCAAATCTAATAAGGTAAATTTGTAACTAAGTCTACCTCTACCTTAACTCTTGCACAACTGGATATGGTTTCATTTTTAGTGGCCATATCTACTGTCAAAGCTTGCCTACTGCTGAAGCAATAGATAATATTGCATCTTTGGCAAAAAATTCGGTGGTAATTTAGGCATGGAGATCCAAGCTACTCCAATTATTGTTTCTACATCAGGCTCAAACTATGGATCCCACTTTAATGTTCTCATTTTCCAATACATATCCATCGATTTAATATAGTAGGCTACAGTATAGTATTCTAGCACTTTTAATCTTATTAGAATATGCCTTGCATCCAATACTCCTATCGTACACTGACCTTTGATCCAGCATTAAACTAGTATAATTTTTTCCAATACATCAATGTGAGGCTTGCCATAAGAGAATTTGCTGATAATAGCATATTGAAGTTTCTCCTACATGATAAGATTGCGTATTTCTGATGTCTTCCATGTTATCAAAGGATCCGCATTGAATAGTTAGACTTGTTTGGGCTAGCCATGGGCTTAGACCTATCCTAAAGTCTTTGTGTTGTTAATCACCCTATCTTGTTATATGTTCGAAATTCATCCAACTCAAGGTATATGTTGGTTGGTTGGGTTGGTTAGCAGGAGATCTACGATCCTTATTGGGCTTGAGATGCCCATTTAGGCCCTGGTTCGGGCCGTGTCATAATCTAGCATTACAATAACTACATAATTTGCAAGTTTCCTGCTCAACCATGTCATATACAATTGAGAACTAATAAATACTACTTCATCATATCCTAACCTCAAAAATTGAATCCACCAAGTTTGCAAACTCATATATATTACTCCATCAAAGAAACCATATAAGTGACCTAACTATCATCAAATATACGCCCTCACACAAGAGAGTTACCCATATTCACTCACAGAGATGCAACTTATCACAAGAATGGGTATAAAAATCAAATTATGCTCGCTCTCACAAGAATTCACATGTCACACAAGATGACCCATAGGCTTACATTAGTGTAGTACTTTATGTTAAGGCTTAAGATCAATAGCACTTTATGGGTTGTAATGTAGGCTAAGGGATAGGTAGGAACTTGTCTGGCTAGTAATGGTGACTATCTTCACTAAGCAATTTAATACATCACATTATACAATAGGATCCATTCTAAACAACCAAATTTGACCACCTCTACCTTCATATATCCCTTTTGTTTTGCCCCATCTCTTTAAGTTAGTTCCCACATATTAAGAAGGGAGTGTTCTTTATCAATACATGTACCAATTATACATAAATTTCTATTTTTTTATTACATCACTCCCAACCTCACACATCAACTTTTTCAACACCAAATATATACTAATTTGGGGCTTCACTTTCACCTCTTTTCTTCTTATTTTACTTACTCCTTAACCTCCATAATTTTTTCAACTAAAGCGCTTGGGAGCTTTGGATCAAATTATGGTCAATCAATGAAGGGAATAGGAAACATATGAGGCTACCAAAGAATATAATCTAAAGGCTCGACAGGGCTAACTAAGGTCATGCAAAAGGGTAGATAAAAGGGGCATGAAACATGAGTATCAAAGAAATGCCTATATCATCTCGTAATCCCACATTCTTTTATTTTGCTTTGGACACACACTAGGAAAGTTCTAGACATCAATATGTAACAACGAAGACAACAAGAACCTCACATCATGTATAACACATGATCCAATCAAGTAGGATCATTATTGACTCTAGACCAAGAAACAACATAAATTTATAACTAAGCCAACTTCGTACAAAAGTCATACAACTGAGCCTAGGATTCTCAAAAATAGTCATTCAACACAATCAACATGATTTCACAAACAGAACCGCTTGCATCGTGTAATCACACTTAGCACATAACAATAACATCTCTTTTTTTCCTAAACGCAAAAATTTTAAAATTTACTACTAAAAATAAAAAAAAATACTGGGTTCAAAGGTCACCCCCTTGGAAAGAAACCCAAAAGAACAACAAAGGGGTAGGTGAAATCTGTTCCTACTAGATGGTCTTCAACAACAACTAAATAAACAATGAGAACTTTTTTTTGTAATTTTTTCCAATTTACTTAAAAACTAACAAATAACTAAAAACAAATCCTATAGCAACAGTTCGCTCAAAACCATGGAAAGATTCCCCACCGCACACTTAAAAACATACTTTGTCCCCAAAGTATAACTAAAAGTAAGGATAGAAATAATCCCTGAGGCCTCTAGGCCTAGTTAGTAGCATCCTTAAACATCAATGAGATTGGGTGGACCCTATACCCTGTCTTTGCCATGCTTCTTAGCTTGGGTCTCCAGTACTCAGGCTTGCCTTCAACCTGACTTAACAAAAATAAAAACTACATAAATTAACATGAAAAAAATAAAATACTTACCTTAAATTGGGTTGCCACCCAAGCAAGGCCTGATTTAGTATTACGACACAACCCACATTACTACTTTTCATCCGTATTTCTTCATCTTTTTTCTTCTACTGGGAGGCTATCTTCTCACCTATTTTTGAACTCTTGAGTCTATACTCTCAAGGTCTAAATCTTTATCAACAATAGCCTTTTCAGGCTCTTTTTTTAAATTCACCCTTTTAGGCATAATTGGTGGCTTGGGCAACTCATTGAGACTGTTCAGAGATATCATTGGTGGTTTGCACTCCACCCCATACTCATCCACTTTCAAGGTTATGATCATGTATTGATGTTTATAAAGCAAAGGTGGGTTGAGTGGTTTGTATACTTTGAATACCTCTCTTCATCATCAAATCTCATTTTTAAAGTTCCCTCTCTCACATAAATCAATGCTCCTCCCATCATTAAGAATAGGTGTCCTAAGATGAATGACACCCTATCATCTGCATCATAATCAAGAACAATAAAGTAGAAGTGATAATAAACTTACCAACATTAATAAGCACATCTTCTATGATTCCTTCAGGATGAACTCTAGCTTTGTTTGCCATTTAGAGCACCACAAAGCATAGGATCGACTTTCCCAAACTTAAAGCATTGAACACTGATAGAGACATTAAGATTGCACTTTCCCCTAAATCACTAAGAGCATGGATCACATCATTATAAAAATTTGTATGGGGAGGGTGAAACTCCCTGGCTCTTTCAACATTTTGGACATCTTTCTCATCACTACCAAACTGCACTCCTCAGTAAGTGCTACTATCTCAATTTCCTGCAACTACATATTATTTGTAACAACATCCTTTAAGTACTTAGCGTACATAGGCATACCATGCAAAACATCCAACAAAGGAAGATAAATGTGAAGTCCTCTGAATGTGTCAAAGAACTTCTTAAAACTTACATCATATTTCTCTATTTTGAGCCTCTGATGGAATGGTGGTGGTGAAATTTCATGAACATGCTCTTCTGCCTTTTTTCTTGGGTACTCAAACTTCCCTGCATTTTTAGCATCTTCAACTTTAAGTTGCTTCTTCTCTACTTATTGTGGTACCAACAGAACCTGAACCTCCATATCTTTCTTAAGTGGTATGTGAATGACATCTCTACTACAACTCAAGGTAATAGCCATAACCTACTTTAGATTTTTTGTGTCACTTAACAATCCACCTTGGGGCTTGGCATTTTATGCATAAGCTAGATGCCCCAACAGTGGCTCTAATTTCTTTTAGGAAAGCTGTTGATTCTTTATATCAGTATCTATTTCCTCATGATTGCCATAATCTTCTTCAATGTTTCCTCAATATTATTGGTCTGTGTGTTCTATTGCCAAAATTGCTGAGTCTTGTTGTTGACCCATGAATAATTGGGCTGACTCTGCCACTTGTGGTTGTAGGAATTTCTATAAGTTGGCATTTGTGCATTGCCCATAAAGTTTACAAACTCTAAATTTGCTCCAAACAAGTCTGTAGAGTGATCATTATTCCTACAAACCTCACACCAAGATGGGTCTTACTGAACTAGATTCCTAATCCTAAGAATAAGTCACACCTAATTTGCTAAATTATGCCATCATATGATTCTGAAAAGATGGCAGTTGGGCATCCAAGGTTGTAACACTATAAACTTTATTCATGCCCATAGTAATTTTCATTGCACCTCTGGAGATATCACTATGCTAATCAAGATTACCTTATGCAATTTGGTTTAGCAAGGTATATAAATCATCATATGTTTTCTCCAGTGCTTGACCACCTGCAGCTGAATCTAACAAAATTTTCATATTATGGTGAAGAGCTTCTACAAAACAGTGAGATAATACCTTATTGGACTGTTGGTGATACAGATAGTCCCTAAGATGAGATTTAATCTTCTCCCAAGCATGATAAAAGTTCTTATTCAGAAACTACTTAAAACACAAGATTTTTCACTACAGAGAATTGCAGTTTTGCCGGACGAGAAGAAACAGAAGAGGAAATTCTTTACCAAATCATCCCAGGTAGTTATGGAAATTGCCAAATTTATATTCCACCACTTCTTTGCTTCCCTCAAAAGTGAGATGGGAAAGAGCGTGATCCTCATATAGTCTGTGGAGACTCCACTAAGGATGTGTATGTCATTGATCTCTAGGAAGTTTTGTAAATGGACTTGTGGTTCCTCATGTGACAAGCCAGTAAACTATCCGTTATTGTGTAAAAGCTGCACCATGTTTTGCTTCAACTCAAATATGCCTTCCGGTGCTAGTTTTCAATCGCAGAGGTAACATTAGTTGCGAGAGAGATTCCCACTTTGCATACTGTCCTATGAGATGGCGGATCTTTAGCCATAGGTGCTGGGATATCTCTCTCTTACTGAATTTGAGGTATCCGGTAGAGAAGTAATGCTTTTCTCCTCAACTGGTGTAAGCGTCACTCAGGTTTAGGATATGTGTCAACCAAATCCCTTTCCCTTGACAGATTACTTGCTTTTTAAACCTGATACTGTAAATTTTGATGCTAAGATCAAGTTATGAACAACTGTAAAATGAAATAGCAAAACTAAAAGTAAGACAGTTACCAATTTACAAGTCCTCGAAAATGATGCCAAAAATGTTGCGCCCAAGTGCACACGCAAGTGTACCTAGTCACCAAGTAGTAAAATATCCTTTAAAAGCCAAGTATCGATCCCATAGGACTTCTGCTCAATGACTATTCAATTTTAGCTCACTATGAATATTAAACAAGTGCAAAAAGTAACTAAAATGTTTGAGAATTGCAAACTAAGATTAAAAGTAAGCAATGCAGTAACGTAAAGTACTTGAACAATAATGGGGAGAAACCCAAGGTTAGGACACTACGAATAATCCTACTTAGCTGTGTAATCTCATTGGTTTAGTTAATTATCTTAGTTGTTAGTTTATGAGGTTGATAATGTATCTATGATCTTTCGAACCTTGAATCAACTATCTAATTTAGACTCACAACTATATCATTGAGCGGGGATGTAAGGACTAAGGTAAACACATTTGTATTCTTCCCGTATATGAACCAAATAGGGAGAATTAGGTATATTTCTATCCTAACTGCAAATCATAGCTTCAATTCATTGAATGATTATGATACTATTCCATATATCCCACGTTCTATTCTATCTTCCTTCTTTTGGGTTCATGATAGAATTATGTATTACTCCTATGCGATGAAAATACATAGAATAGTAAAAACAAGGATATATGAACAACCAATAATGATAATAAACATAAACCAATTTAATTACAAGTTATGTACTTATGTTCTTGGCCTTAACCTTGGATAAAGGTGTTTAGACACTCATGGACTTACATAGAATCATAATTATGAAATTCATGAAATAATCTAAAAGTAAACTAAAATAACGGAATAAAAACTCTAAGAGAAGCCTCCTCAAGTGTATTCTAAGCCCCAAAGGTCGTCCAGGGTGTTTACAAAAAGTTTAGAGTGTTCTATTTTTAGTTGGAACAAGTTGGCTGATTTTGACACACTAGCATGCCACATCCTTATCGCGGAGGATAGGGAGCATGGAACACCCATATCATGGTTACACACTGGAAATCAACTTTTGGTTTGTGAATAAGGGCATGGAACACTCTTAGACCTGAGGCTAGAGGGCATGGCACACCCCTAAGCTTTGAAATTCCAGCTTTGGTCCTTGTTTTCACCATGCATTTGGCTTTGAGTTCCTTGCTTCGTGGTAGCTTTTACTATTAAATAATAACTTGTATATCATCCCATTATAAAGTTTATCATCTCACCAATCTTCATAAAACATAAAACAACACGAATTAGAGCTCACGTCACAACAGAATCCATCAAGACAAACTAGAATAACACATAGCTCAAGCTAAGAATGTTAATTTCCCCGTTTAAATTCTAAGTGAACATTTTGCTTCCAAATTTGTTTTGTACACTCCTTAAACTTTATGAACATGTAACTTAACACTGAGATGCTCAATTATATTAATATTAACTCATTATGCGCATGAGAATTCCTCCAAACTAAGCTAACTGTGGCTAGATAACAACACTTAGGTGCATAAATCCACCTAAGATCACAAAAGAGCTGAGTACTAAAGCGGCCGAATAGGCACTTAAGCAGAACTATCAGGTTCTGTGCACCAGAATTTTACCATGTCCAAAACAAACTTCGAGTAGGTGCTCGAGATTCGTTTGGAACCCCGTGCGCATAAACGAACTAACCTACCTTAACAAATTTGACTCGTCAGGCTCAATAGAACCATCAAAACTATTATTGAGATAGTTTTGATTAAATATATGGCCCGCACCTATCATTCCATTTTTCATATAATCCACCTAATAGCCCAAAACAAGTATGAAAGCCTCGGGACCTGAACTAAGGGTTCTCTTAGCCTAAAATCAATGTTTCAGAGCTGATGGCACCATCAGAATTCTCATCTGAGGTCATCTATTAGGATTTTTGGTTTGATACCAAATCTTAAATAGTGAAAGCTCCAAAATAAGAAAATAAGCCTAAGCCCCAAACGAACTATTTGATAATCAAACCAACAATTTCGGTAAGTCATTAATTACTTGTAGCTGTTGTGAGAAGGCTCGTAATATAAGAAATGCATACAAATCAAGGAAATAAACTGGAGAGTCATTACAATTTTCACTACTAAAAGGACTTTTATCTGTGAAGATCAATGGATATAAAGATCACGAAATTTTGAAGGGCCAAGGTATTGGGTTCACATGCTCCGAGCATGACTCCCTATATAACCTCCAACAAGAAATGATGCTTACAAGACATTTTGTCACAGGTATTCCTATTTCAACCAACTTTCGTACTTCACCCTCGAACAACCAAAACTCAACCTCAACTACCAACTGGCCTCTACTGAACTGAGGATTGCTGATGAACACAAATCTGAACTATGATACACTGATACCACACGGATACTAACACAATCAAATGAAAACTCATCCAAGACAAAGTCAAACCAAGGCATGAGTCATGCAACTAACTCCAAATACAAATATAACCTTCTTTTGCCTTTCCAAACCTTCTGTCTACTCCAAACTAAGTAGAAGGCCATTCAAGACCTACTCGCGCAACTCCATCACACTAACCTTGAAGAAATAAAGTTGATCCCCTAAAATTCCATAACGGCAAGCATGAGAATAAGCCCATAAAGTACTACCTGGATACACAAATGGAGATGATTAATGTCTGTAATCTATGCTAGTGCTATAATCGATCTGGATGACCCTCAAAACTGACTCAGGAGGTCGAAGCACACACACTTACCATGGAATGATCTGCTCTAGGATGTCCCATCAATTGAAGATGAAACCATGTTGAATCCTCTCATTGAGAAAATAATCTAAAATTCCCAATGATAACTGGAACCCGACGTTAAAGATGAAAGAAATAATATCATGTCCACAGACTATTATCTAAACACCTATCAGCCACAATTTATCCGAACTGAAGAAGACCGAGTAGGTAGGTAAGGGGTAGGCTTAGCCATCCTATAGATGAAACCACAACTGAGATGTGTCTGAAAATGAAAGTCGTACCCAAGCTGTACAACTTCCCACTGAAAATCTCAACACCAAGGTTGAATCGCTAGATCTATATTACCCAAACTAAACCTGAAAATGGGAAAGCATCCATACTTCAAATTAGTCATAGCCTCTAATCTCCATTACAAGGCATCAAATCTGAAACTAAGCTAATGAATCTAATTTAAGGCCAAATACCCAATCAACCTTAGTATCCAAATGAGACATATCCTTACTAGATCATTTTGGAGCCAAATTCAAAATGTAGGTGAAGAACAAAATCACAATAGAACATAAATCACTGGCTGAAAGCATAACAATCAATTCTATATCTGCTAGAGAGCATGAATCGTCAAAGGACACTCAAGAACTGTCACAACCCAATTTATGAGTCATGATGACACCTACTCTATCCTGTTAGTAGGTAAGCCAAAATTTAACCCATAGCTAAACACAATGGGTTAAATAGGTGGAAAATGCCTAACATTGGAGAAAATCAACAACACAACTTTTAAATAAGCATAGTATTTAGAATAGATAAGATAGTCAACATAGAAACCATCTCACAACCTGGTAGAGCCAGTACAAGAGCATCTAGTAATAATAATACAACCCAAGTCTTTAAATAGTCAACATAATCCTATGTCAAAACTAAAGACTAGACATGAAAGATAGAAGGAAATAGGAGAGTATCTCTAGATATAAACACGACACTAACATCGATCAACGGCGATAACTAGTACACAAATCTGCACCAAAAAGGTAAAAAAGTATAGTATGAGTACGAAAAACACAAGTACTCAGAAGGCGAACTAAGCTAAATCATTATATAAATATGATAAAATGCAAAATAACGTAACTAAGTCAAGGTAGGAATGAACCTGAATAATCTCCATCATCGCTGTGTATAAGTAGGTAAATAAACCAAAATAATAGCACAGCATAACGTACAACATCAACACACATAATCACAACTACAAAATTAGCTTTCATACACCAATTAGTACAAAAAAGTAAATATTCCATTGCAAGGTCCCGTAAGATTGGAAGGTAATAACAAGATAGAATAACCCACGAATGTCATTTATCAACCCTTACAACATCACATACATCTTTCAGACTCGAATCGATAATTATAAATATCTCAACATAATTAATAGTGTCATCTATAACATAAGTAATAGCATAATACATAGGCATCAACCCTCACATCAACCAACATGTCCATCAAGTGTCAAGGGTTTTAAATGTTACCTCAATAAGCATTTCTAAGAGCCTAACAAGCATATAAAGGTCTACACAACCTAACATGCATCTAATTCTAAGGTGGGTCTAAGGCCCACTTCTAATCCTGAAAGTTATATTTTAGGCAAATTCTATGCGAAATAGACTTAAGGTATCTAAATCTACTTTTAGTTTTAAGTAAGCCTCAATTATCCCTAAGAAGGAAATTAACCTAAAATATAAGAAACTAGGTGAATTATGCCTAAATTGCGATTTTCGAATAGCCTAAACATCCCAACTAAACCAAGAACTACATTTCATCATACTAACACCTAAAACCCATCCCAAATATGAAAAAAATAATAAACATACTATGAATTAGATAAATCTAACAAAGGGTAAAACCTAGCCTACCTCAATGCCAAATAAAGCTCAAAGATCTGCTAAGTCACCACTTTTCCCTTCTGAGAAGCTTTCACAAGGTGCTAAGCTATCAAAACCACATTATACTCATAAATACAAGAAGAATGATACGCATATTGCATCATTGTTCTTTGGGTCCAAAACTCACCCAAAATCCCATGTAGATCCTATTTATGGAAAATCACATTTTCGAAGCCAACCCAACGTTTCCATATGCACAAGGAGTCATTACCCTCAATCCAAGCCAATTAGGGGCTAAAATCAATCCTTAAGGTTTGGGATTTTAGTATATGAAATGGAAAATATTACCATAAAAAGGGTGAAATCTTTACACAAATTGAAGGAAAATCATGAAAATAGATGTTGGCCAAGCTCCTAGATCTCTTACAAGCCTCAATTCCAAGCTATCTCCCTTTTTAGGGGTTTAGTCTCAAGAGAATGGGTGAAGAACGAGCAAACTAAAGCTAAAAAGGGGTATTTATACCTTTTCTAGGTTCTCGTGTCTTGAAATCGTGACCCGATATTCGCGATTATGGTACATTGATGTAGGGTTAGAAGTTTCCACTATGTCACCCCCTTAATACGATCACAGTCTAGTGGGCTGTTATGTTGAGTCATGATCACAACATAATTACTACAATCTCAACTTCCTGGTGACTGCAAAGGGTATTGCGATCGCGACCCATGGCATCGCTATAACAATGCAACATATACAACTACTACAGTTGAGAGTTGGGAAATTTTTCAAGTCTCTGCTAAGCCCTCAGGATTCATTCGAATACCCCTTATATGCAAACAAACTATGTAACCATAATAAATTTGATGTTTTGAACTCAATGGCACAGTCAAAATTTCCTCGACATTCTAAACTCAAAGGCGCAGTCAAAATTCCATTCGAGATTATTTTGAAGAAATATGGGTCCCACACCAAATTTCAAATTCCTTATCTCTCCAACTTAGAGGTTAAAATAAGCCTGGATGCCTCGGGACCTGAACTAAAGGTCTTCCTAGCCTAAAATCAATATTTCGAAGCTGTTGGAACAGTTAGAATTTGCATTGGAGGTTGTTTGATAGAATATTTTTCCTAGTGGCCATTTGTAACTAATGAAAACTTTAAAATAGGGAATTGGATAAAAAAACTAACAAACTGCCCGATAACGAAACTGTTAGTTCCAATAAGTCATAAATGACTTGGGGTAGCTATGGAAAAGATCTAACGGCAAAAATAAATAGAAATATGAAAAATGACCTGAAGGGTCATTATAATATCCATTACTAAAGGAACTTTAGTCTGTGAAAGATAAAAATTAGGATATACTTGATGTATCAAACAGTTAAGGGTATGGTGCTTTAACTAAATTTAACTACAGGAATCTCCCTAGTGCGCAACCGCCTAACATCACTAACCAAAATAAGAACCTTCTTTTACACGAAGGTCAGTAGCTCATCCCACTGGACTGAGTCCTATCAAAGCACATTATACAAATTAGGAATTCATCGCGAAAACATAGAAACATGGAAAACTAGATGGACAACAAAAAATCTGGATGTAAAGCTAACTTATAAGCCACCTCACCAACTATGCAGAATATCTCGATAGCTCCGATATCCTAGGGCTGAGCTTGCCTTTCCTCCCAAACCTTGTCACAGCCTTCATAGGTGATACACGAAGGAATACTCGATCACCAAAAACAAATCTGAAGGCACAAAGCCTATGGTCAGCATAGGCCTTCTTCCTACTCTAAGATACTCTCAACCTGTCCAGAATCACCCTGACATTATTCAATCATTCCTGAAGAAAATCATTACCACAAGGTCGAATCTTAGAAGTCTCAAACTACCCAGTCGAAGAATGACGTCTCCTACCATACAAAGCCTTAAAAGGCACTATCTCAATACTCATATGATAACTGTTGCTATAAGAAAACTCTGCCGAGGATAAGTGCTTATCCCACTGGCCTCCAAAATCCATAAAATAGGCTCATAACATATTATCAAGCACTTGAATAGTTCGCTTGGATAGGCCATTAGTCTAGGGATGAAAGGCTGTACTCAGATCCACCTGGGTACCCAACTCCTCTATAAAGCTCTTTAAAAGCTAAAAGTGTACACAAAACCCTGATCTAAAATTATAGATATGGGCACCCCATGTAAATGGACTAGCTCACGAACATAAATATGAGATAACTTCTCAGAATTAAAGGACATCTGAGTAGGAATGAAATGTGTTGACTTGGTCAACTAATCCATGATAACCAAAATACCATCAAAACCACGAGAAGTATGGGGTAAGCCACCAACGAAGTCCATGGTAATCCACTCCACTTCCATTAGAGAATGGGAAATATCTGAATCAATCCACTTGGTCGTTGATTCTCGGCCTTTACCTGATGACAACAAAGGCAATGAGATGTAAAGTCTACCATATCTCTCTTCATGCCACTACACCAATATTGCTACCTCAAATCTCTATATATCTTAGTAGTACCCAGATAAATAGAATATCTAGATCTATGAGCCTTATACAAAATCAACTAAATTAACTCATATATCCTCAGAACACAAATGCAACCATTAAATTGCAAAACATCCTTGAAATATATGGTGTTCCTATGAGACTCACCACTCAACACCTGTCACAAAGGAAATGAAGCTTACTATCCTCAAAATAACAATCCCAAATCCTGTCAAATAGCAAAGACCTCACCTTAACCCTAGCAAGAATCCTACTAGGATCTAAAATATCATGACAAACCATCAAGTCGGCTAAGGACTGAATGTCTCGTGCCAACGACCTATGAGATGCTGACATACAAACCAAACTACCCATTCTGACTATCTTTCTACTCAAGCCATCTACTATAATATAGCCTTTCCCAGATGATGCAAGATGGAAATATCATAATCCTTAAGCAATTCGATCTATCTACACTATCTATTATTAAGCTATCTCTGGGTCATAAGATGCTGAAGATTGTAATGATCTGTGAAAACATCACAATACACACCAAAATGCTAATGCCATGAAACTTAAGTGCAAAAACTATTGCCTCCAACTCCAAATCATGAGTGGAGTAGTTACACTCATGAACTTAAGCTATATCAAAGCATAAGTAGTAACATGACCCTGTTGCATCAAAATACAACCTAAACCAACACCTAAAGCGACATAATACATGGTGAATCCCTCACCCTCAATAGTAAGAGCTACAATAGAAGCTAAAGTGAGAAAATCCTTGAGCTTTCCAAATCTCAACTAACACTGCTCGAATTATCGGAAAGGAACCTCCTTCCAAGTCAATCTGGTCATAAGCACTGAAATAGTAGCAAAACCCTCTTCAAATATTCTATAATAACTATCCAAACCACTAAACCAACGAACCTCAGTCGGAGATATAGTTCTAGCCCAATTATGAATTGCCTCAATCATAGTTGGGTCTACCATAATTCCATCCTTAGACACCACATGCCTAAGGAATTTCACCAGCTCAAACCAAAACTCACACTTAGAGTACTTAGTAAAAAACACAATCTTTCGAAGTCTGGAGCACATTTCTCAAATGCTGCACATACTACTCTATAGTCCTCGAATACACAAGGATGTCATCGATGAACATAATCAAAATGGAATCCAAATAAGGCCTTAACACTCAGTTCATCAAATCTATCGATATGGCTGGGGCATTAGTCAAGCCAAATGACATCAAAAGGAACTCATAATGACATAACGGGTCCTAACGGCTGTCTTTGGGATATCCTTAAGCCAAACCCTCAACTGATGGTAACCAAATCTTAAATCAATCTTAGAAATCAACGCTGTACCCAGAAGCTGGTTAAATAAATCATTAATCTGAGGTATACCATAATGGTTCTTCACCATCACCTTATTCAGCTGACTATAGTTAACATATATGCACATGGAACTATCTTTCTTATTTAGAAATAACACATGAGCTCCTAAAAGAGACACACTTGATCTAATAAAACCCTTACCAAAAGGATTCTAAACCTTAAAATTTATCTCCTTAATCTTCGTAAGAGCCATAAGGTAAGGTTCCAGGCTCAAGATAAATAGCAAACTCAATCTCATGGATAGGGGAAATCTTAGGAAGGTCGATAAGAAACACATCAGGAAACTCATAAACTATAGGAATAGAGTCAAGTTAAAGACTCCCTACTCTAGTATCATAAATATAAGAGAGATAAGACTTGCAAATCTTCAAAATAAGCCTCTTAGAATGAAAATATGAAATAATCCATATTGGCTTGCAGATAACCGTTCTCTTCCACACATTTGGGGGTATGTCAGGCAAAGCTAACGTAACAATCTTGGAAAAAATTCATGACTACATCATAGTGCCATAGCCAGTCCATGCCAGAATATCATCAAAATCCACCATATCTCTAATAATAAGATCAACATATCTTATAGTCAGAACACATGATCTGGAAACATGATCCACTACTAAAAAATCACCCACAAGAGTAGATATATACCAAGATAACTTTTACCATGGAGCATAGTAAGAAAATACATAAGAATAAGGCGATAGCCTAGGCAGCACCTATGTAAACATAGGCAATGGGATGGGCGGCGCCTATGTAAAGAATTCAAGTGACTTAAACACTCCGTTTTTGGGAAAAATGGTCCTTTTCCACCATTACTTAGCCCTAAAACATGAAATTCAGTTCCAAGGACCCCAAAATACTCCTTCATTTATCAAAAGTGCTCAAGAATTCTCCTTAGAATTTCAAAATAAAAACCCAAGCAACTCAAGATTCAACCGGGGGTTTTAGGAACAAATTGCATATTTGGAATCCTCTCAACGTAGGCTTCGAGAAGCATCTAATATTCATAGTAATTGAGGTAGGTGGAGTTATCCTAAAATCTCATGGGTGTAGTTTTTATGAACATGCATGATTTTAAATGGGGGTTTTCAATTAAATACTAATAACTTGCTTTCAATATGATTTCTAAGTCATTTTTCTTTATGTCATGGGAATTGTTTGCCTATATACTTTAATGGTTGAAATCGTGCATATGTGATTTAAGATTTTCCATGGAAGTTTGATAAATATGAATGATAAATTACTTTTAAATTTCCATGATAATGTCTTGATGCCCCATATCATATTGTGACCAACAAAAGAGAGCATCAATTTGAAATAATTATTGTTCACCACTTGTAAATGATGAAGCACCTTGGTTTTTACAAGATTATACATATGTGGATGTAATATTGATGAATTGCATGTTAGGTATGACGAAACCCTACAGAATATGATATGTGATTGAATTAGATAAAATTTGAATACATTGATTTTACATGAGATAGGTGGATGCCCAAAGAAGGCGTTTGAGTGTAAGGGCTCATCGCTGGAAAACGTGTTTGCCAACACAAAAATTTGGTACCAGGCTAAGTGATCTTGTGTACTTGACATTATGTTATTCCCAAATTAGGACTATAGGTAGGAGGTCAGGCTAAGTGATCTTTGGCACTACCATTGGGTCGAGTCACCATGCTTCGTGGTCTTGTGTGTCTCTTCCTCACTTATACTCTAATCTTGACGGCAACTGAGGTTTGGCATTTAGTGTAAATTATGTAGGGTATTCCACCTAGCTCAGTTGCATTCTATTGTTTTTTAGAAACTATTGCATTACGCCTATGTGTTTTTAAATGATTTGATACAAAATTCCTTTATAATGGATCTCAACTATATTTTGTAAAAATATTATATTTTGTTTTGATATCTCTATATGCCAGTACTTTTGTGATGACCCCCTCCCCTCTCCAACCTCTCAGGGTTAGAGGCCTAGTCTAGGGGTCAAGAAAATTAGTAGACCATTTAGACAGATTTGCAGAGACAAGTGGTGAGCCTTCTATGTTTTGGAAGGTCTTATGTCCTGCAGTCCTTCTATCTTATATTTAGTTTTGGGGTCTACTAGGGGCCTTGTCACAGTTTTATACAGTTACTTGACTCAGTCATTTGTTAGAGATTTTCGCAGACAGTTGTTTAGAGGTTGATTGATGTTGGGGGAACTTTATTTCCCCTTTATTGGTTCTTTTCATTTATGACCATGTTTTTGAATTATTGTGTTTCTTCTGCGTTACTTTGATCATATGAATTTGGTGCATGATTACCAGATAGATAGGGGTGTTTCGGGCCTTCATGGTTCAAAATGCTTGTCACAGCCAAGCCCTAGTTTGGGTCATGACAAAACATGGTATCAAAGCACGGTTCATGGTCCCAAGGTGTCTGCAAAATTATATCGAGTAGAGTCCTGCTTATGGGTGTGTAGCGCACCACACTTATAAGCAGGAGGCTGCTAGGCGTTTAGGAAATATTTCCCTTCTTTGTGATTTAGTTCATGCTTCAGAGTCTGAACTGTCCCCTAATAAATGATCACTTATGTTTCAGAAACACAGTTATGCCTACATATCGTATCATCAATCAGAATGCTCAGGCAGATGAGGTCCATCCCACCCATGGGATATGGACCCATAACAGAGCTCATATTCTAGAATTTGTACCTACTTCAGGAGTCCCTCTAGTCCGGATCAATCTACCTCGGGCTCCGTGGACTAATGTCAACCATCCCCTAACTACTCAGGGAGATATTTCAAATGCAGAATTTAGACATTCTATTCATATATTGACGCAGTTGGTAGCTAACCAGGCTCAACGATCAGAAGATGTTGGGTCTGTATCTGTTATATCTGAGGTTACTAGAGTTGGACATTACATAAAGATGAACCCACCTAGGTTTACTGGCACTAAGGTGAAGGAAGATCCACAGGTGTTTGTGGATGACATGGAAAAAATCTTTCAGGTAATGCACGTGGATGAGGTTGAAGGGGTGGAACTCGCAACCTATCAGCTCAAGGACGTTGTGAATCAGTGGTATACCAACTGGGAAGATGCAAAAGGTGAGAGTGCTGAGCCCACAGTTTGGGGTGAATTTGTGAAAGCTTTTCTTGATCGATTCTTTCCTCTGGAGTTGAGGGAGACCAAAGCGGAAGAGTTTATGAATCTGAAGTAGGGAAGTATAAGTGTCTAGGAGTACACCTTGAAGTTTAATAAACTAGCCCATTATGCACCAGAGTTGACTAGTAGTATGAGAGCTCGAATGAGAAAATTTGTATATGGCCTAGCTTATAACCTGGTACTTGAGTGCCAGGGGGCTATGTTGAATAAGGAGTTAGACTTTTCTCGACTGACCGTTCATATGTAGCAGCTGGAAGAGAAGAAAAAAAAGATTACTGAACCTAGAGAGAAAGACAAATAAGCAAAGAGAGCTAGATCTGTCGACCAGCATCAGAGTCAGCTGTAGAGTGGTAATTGAGGTAATAAGTGGTCAATGAAGAAGAAGTTTTGGAATAATGCACAGTCAGCAGCTAGCGCCCCATTACCCAGACCACCGACAGACAGACAAACTCAGAATTTTTGGACTCTTCATGGATCCAAAGATCTAGACATACAATGTCAGCACAGTATGAGCAGCATCGTACTTATCTACGGTGTGAGGTTGGCAAAAGAAATCATCTAGGGAAGTGCTGGTTTAAGGGGAAAAACTGTTATACTTATGGTAAAGTGGGTCACTTTTAGAGATATTGTCCGTCTGCTGGAGGAAATATGTGTGTGTGTGTGTGGGTGGGGGAGGGGGGTAAGTCCCAAGCCGCCTCCGCAGATCCTCTTCCTAAGGGTGACCCTTCAGCTGCCGGGAGCGGTCGCAACCGGTTATATTCTTTGACTAACCGCCAGGAGGCGGAAGCTTTACCAGATGTTATCGTCGGTATGTTATGAATCTTTTCTCATAATGTTTATGTATTACTTGATCCTAGGTCTACTTTATCTTATGTGACCCCTTTGTTGGTTTCGGGTTTGAGCCCAAAGTTATTATAGAACCCTTCTCTGTTTCTACTCCTGTAGGTGATTTTGTTGTTGGTAGAAGGGTGTATAGAAATTATGTTATGTCTATTCATAGTAGGGAAACTGTGGCAGACCTTATAGAACTATATATGATAGATTTTGATTCCATCCTTGGGATGGACTGGCTCCATTCGTGCTATTCCACACTCCATTGCAGGACCCGAAAGGTCACTTTTTCTTTCCCGAATAAGATACTAATTGTATGGACAAGGAGTTCTGTGGAACCTAGAGGTCACTTTATCTCTTATCTTAGAGCCCAAAAACTTATCTCCAAAGGGTGTATGTACCAACTAATCTAAGTAAAATATTCAAAAATTGAAAATCTTCCTCTGCAGTTAGTCCTGTAGTGAATGAATTCCCAGAAGTCTTTCCCGAAGATCTCCCAGGGATACTCACTGATAGGGAGATAGATTTTGGTATTGATGTGTTGCCAGACACTCGTCCTATTTCTATTCCGCCATATAGAATGGCTCCCACATAACTAAAGGAGTTAAAGGAACATTTTGTAGACCTCTTAGACAAAGGTTTTATTCGTCCTAGTGTTTCCCCATGGAGTGCACCCGTGCTCTTCATGCGAAATAAGGATTGGTCCCTTTGTATGTGCATAGACTACCGCCAATTGAATAAGGTCATGATTAAAAATAAATATCATCTTCCTAGGATTGACAACCTTTTTGACCAGCTTTAGGGTGCCAAGTTTTTTTCAAAAATAGATCTTTGTTCGGGTTATCATCAGTTGAAAGTTAGGGAATTAGACGTTCCCAAGACAGCCTTCCGTGCTCGATATGATCACTACAAATTTCTATCATGTCCTTCGGGTTGACTAACGCCTCTGTAGCCTTCATGGATCTTATGAATAGAGTGTTCCATCAGTTTCTTGAATTGTTTATCATTGTATTTATTGATGATATTCTGATCTATTCTAAGAGTAAAGAGGATCACTCTAATCATCTCTGAATTATTCTTCAGACCCTTAAGGATCATCAACTGTATGCCAAATTTTCTAAGTGTGAATTTTGGTTAGATGCTATTGCCTTCCTAGGGCATATTGTGTCTAGTGATGGGATAAGAGTAGATCCCCAAAAAGTTGAAGCCGTGAGAAAATAGCCCAGACCCACGACTCCAACTGATATTCGAAGCTTTTTGGGTTTGGCGGGGTATTACAGAAGGTTCGTAGAGAGTTTTTCTTCCATAGATGCTCCGCTTACTAAACTGACTCAAAAAAAGATAAATTTTGTGTGGTCTGACTTGTGTGAAAACAGTTTTGAGAAGTTGAAAGACAAGCTGACTACTGCTCCTATTTTGACCCTTCCCGAGGGTATAGATGATTTTGTGATTTATTGTGATGCATCCCGCGTGGACTTGGTTGTGTATTGATGTAATGTGGTAAGTTGATAGCTTATGCATCTAGGTAGTTAAAGGTGCATGAGCACAATTATCCCACTCATGACTTGGAGTTAGCAGCCTTGGTGTTTGCACTTAGAAGCTGGAGGCACTATCTCTATGGAGTGCATGTTGATATTTATACTAACCATAAGAGTTTGCAGTATGTTTTCTTACAGAAAGAATTGAACCTCAGGCAGAGACGTTGGATAGAGATTTTGAAATACTATTATATGAGTCTGCATTACCATCCGTGCAAGGCAAATGTTGTAGCCGACGCCCTCAGTAGGTTTTCTATGGGCAGCCTTTCCCATGTAGAAGAAGGAAAAAAAGAGATGGTGAAGGATATTCACCGCCTTGCAAATTTGGGATTGCGACTCTTAGATTTCAAAGATGGAGGGGTGATTGTTCTTGAGTTAGATAAGTCATCCCTTTGTGCTGAATTTAAGGAGAAGCAGGTTGAAGATCCCATCTTGATGCAAATTAAGAAAGATGTGGGTCAACAAAAGGTTATGTCGTTTAAAATTGGTGCTGATGGTATTCTAATATTTTAGGGTAGGTTGTGCATTTTGAATGTTGATGGGCTACGGGAAAGAATCCTTAATGAGGTGCACACTTCGAGGTATGTCGTTCACCCAGGCTCTACTAAGATGTACCATGATCTGAAAACCTTGTATTAGTGGAATAACATGAAACGTGATGTAGCTGATTTTGTGTCCAAGTGTTTGAACTGTCAACAAGTAAAGGTAGAAACATGAGGCCAGGTGGTACTTCCCAAGAGATAGCCCTGCCTTTATGGAAGTGGAAGATAATAAACATGGACTTTATTATAGGACTTCCGAGATCTCGAAACCAGTATGATTCTATATGGGTGATTGTAGATCGGTTGATAAAGTCAGCCCACTTTTTGCCAGTTAGGACTAATTATTTGGGAGAGGGTTATGCTAATATTTACATTAATGAGATAGTTCAATTGCATGGGGCACTAGTGTCCATTATATCCGATAGAGGTACGCAATTTTCATCTCAATTCTGGAGATCTTTTCAGAAGGGTTTAGGTACACAAGTGAATTTGAGCACAACTTTCCACCCTCAGATGGATGGGTAAGCTGAGCATTCCATTCAGACCCTCAAAGATATATTGAGGACATGCGTCATTGATTTCAAAGGTAGTTGGGTAGATCACCTGCCACTGGTTGAATTTTCATACAATAATAGTTACCATGCCAGCATCAAGATGGCTCTTTTTGAGGCTTTGTATGATAGGAGTGTAGGTCTCCGATAGGATGATATGAAGTGGGTGCAACTCAGTTGTATGGGCCTGATCTTGTTCATCAGGCAATGGAGAAAGTGAAGATCATTAGAGAATGACTCAAGACTACTCAGAGTCATCAGAAGTCCTATGTCGATATTCAGACAAGAGAACTAGAGTTTGAAGTTGGTGATTGGGTGTTTCTCAAGGTTTCTCCTATGAAAGGAGTCATGCGGTTTGGAAAAAAGGGTAAATTGAGCCCTCGCTATATAGGGCCATATCAAATTCTAAAAAAAATTGGTAGAGTTGCTTATGAGCTAGAATTGCCTACAAGTTTGGGTTCTGTTCATCCGGTATTCCATGTATCCATGTTGAAGAAATGCATTGGAGATCATTCTCTGGTATTGCCAGTAGAGGGTATCAAAGTGATAGACTTCTTGTCTTATGAAGAAGAGCCTGTTGAAATTTTAGATCGCCAAGTTTGAAAGCTGAGGAGCAAAAAGATAGATTCAGTAAAGGTACTGTGGAGGAATTAGAAAGTCGAAGAAGCAACTTGGGAGTCAGAAGATGACATGAGAATTAGATATTCCAATTTGTTTGCTTTGATGGAGGATGAGACAGAAGGTACTATTCCTATCTTATCTTTCCTAGTCCTTTATTATGCTTAAAATCGTGCCTGTCTGTGTCCCGCATCATCATTCGGAGATGAATGATGCTAAGGGGGGATAATGTAATACCCCACATTTTGAGCTACAATATAGACCATGATTTTGATGTGTTGATAAATCCCAAAGCCATAAAATCCTTTGCTAATATGGAATGTTAATTATTTGTGTAGCATGTGAATCCAGTCAAGCTTGAATTTAGACCATAGAGGTCCTTCAACTCAAGGACGAGTTGAAACTATTTCGATCGACTAAGTTTTAGTAGACGTTGTAAATTATGTTAGCTTCCATCGACCATAACTCTATGTATATGTCGAATTAGAAAGCCTACTATGTTTAAAATGATAGGTCTTCGAGTTAGCTTTCTAACGATACTAATTTTTCCAAAATCCGACACCTGAGCAAGAAGTTATGGCCTTTTAAAATGATATGCGTCGCCTAACCTATCGCCCATGGCCACTGGAAAGCATAGGCGATAGCCTAGGCGGTGCCTATGTAAACATAGGCGATAGCGTAGGCGGAGCCTATGTAAACATAGGTAATGGGATGGGCGGCACCTATGTAAAGAATTCAAGTGACTTACACACTCCGTTTTTGGGGCAAAATGGTTCTTTTCCACCCTTACTTAGCCCTAAAACATGAAATTCAGATCCAAGGGCCCCAAAATACACGTTTATTCATCAAAAGTTATCAAGGATTCTCCTTAGGGTTTCAAAATAAAAACCCAAGCAACTTGAGATTCAACCGGGGGTTTTAGAAACAAATTGCATATTTGGAATCCTATCAACGTAGGCTTCGAGAAGAATCTAATATTCTTAGTAATCGAGGTACATGGGGTTATCCTAAAATCCCATGGGTGTATTTTTTTTATGAACATGCATGCTTTTAAATGGGGATTTTCAATCAAATGCTAATAACTTTCTTTCAATATGATTTCTAAGTCATTTTTCTTTATGTCATGGGAATTGTTTGCCTATATACTTCAATGGTTGAAACCAGGCGTATGTGATCTGAGATTTTCTATGGAAGTTTGATAAATATGAATGATAAATTTCTTTCAAATTCCCATGATAATGTCTTGATACCCCATATCATATTGTGACCAACAAAAGAGAGCATGAATTTGAAATAATTATTGTTCACCACTTGTAAATGATGAAGCACCTTGCTTTTTACATGATTATGCATATGTGGATGTGATATTGATGACTTGCAAGTCGGGTATGATGATACCCTACAGAATATGATATGTGATTGAATCAGATGAAATTTGAATGCATTGATTTTACATGAGATAGGTGGATACCTAAAAAAGGCGTTTGAGTGTAAGGGCTCATCGCTGGAAAATGTGTTTGCCGACACCGAAATTTGGTACCAGGCTAAGTGATCTTGTGTACTTGACTTTATGTCATTCCCAAATTGGGACTATAGGTAGGAGGCCAGGCTAAGTGATCTTTGGCACTACCATTAGTTCGAGACACCATGCTTCGTGGTCTTGTGTGTCTCTCCCTCACTTATACTCTAATCTCGGCGGCAACCGAGGTTTGGAAGTTGGTGTAAATTATGTAGGGTATTCCACCTAGCTCAGTTGCATTTCATTGTTGTTAAGAAACTATTGCATTACACCCATGTGTTTTCAAATGATTTGATACGAAATTTCTTTATAATGTCTCTCAACTATATTTTGTAAAATTATTATGTTTTGTTTTGATATCTCTACGTGACAGTACTTTTGTGCTGACCCTCTCCCCTCTCCAACCTCTCAGGTTTAGAGGCCCAGTCTAGGGGTTAAGGTAATCAGTAGATCATTCAGACAGAGTTGCAGAGACAAGAGGTGAGCCTTCTATGTTTTAGAAGGTCTTATGTCCTGCAGTCCTTCTATCTTATATTTAGTTTTGGGGTCTACTGGGGGCATTGTCCTAGTTATATACAGTTACTTGACTCAGTCATTTGTTAGAGATTTTCGCAGACAGTTGTTTAGAGGTTGATTGATGTTGGGGGAACTTTATTTCCCTGTTATTGTTTCTTTTCATATTTATGACCATGTTTTCGAATTATTGTGTTTCATCCGCATTACTTTGATCATATGAATTAGGTGCATGATTACCAGACAGATAGGGGTGTTTCGGGCCTTCATCATTCGAAATGCTCGTCACGGCCAGGCCCGGGTTCGGATCGTGACACAACTGTTATGTATCCCTTCACCAATATAGATATCTAATCACTTAAATGATCTCTAAGGCTACAAGGCTTGTACTTCTCCAAGAATATCTTAGAAAACTGAGTCCATGTCAAAGAAGAAGATCCAACTAGACTAGAATCCATATAACCTCTCCACCAATGTCGTATAGCCAAGTCCAACTGAAATATGGTGTAATCTATACCACCATTCAAAACAAAAACTAAATTACAAAGCCTATCCTCATAAGTAATTAAAACTCAAATGCAACCTTGC
The DNA here is from genome assembly GCF_002878395.1 of Capsicum annuum. Classification (NCBI taxonomy): domain Eukaryota; kingdom Viridiplantae; phylum Streptophyta; class Magnoliopsida; order Solanales; family Solanaceae; genus Capsicum; species Capsicum annuum. The sequence continues at coordinate 170,893,105 of NC_061113.1, forward strand.
CTGGAGCACTAGAAAACCTAAGCAGAGCCAATCTTAAGAACCTACCCAACATAAGAAGGACCTCAACTGTGGGACCTCAACTGGGCAACTACTGGCTGAGTAGCTATCAATTGAGCAACCGCAAACATAAGAAAGACCTCAACTATGGGAACTACAACTATAGGTTGCTCCCTCACCTCAGTACCACTCTGATCTATAGACTGTGCACCAACAGATAGTGCACTACCAATTATCCCCAAAAGCTAAACCAAATCATTTCTAAGCATTGAAAAAGAAATAAACTATGGTGGATCCTAGGCTGGTCCCTTGCCCTCCGCTAGCTGAGATGGAAGAATCTCTAGTTTAAGAGTGGGAATAAGGTATGGTGAAGGACCCCTATCCTGGCCCCTAGCTGGGGACATATCTCATGGCATTCCACGACCTCTGGTTCATCCATAAATAGGAGAAGAATACCTAGGTTAAGTCTCAGAACCCTCATCTAATGTAGCAGTCGCACGTGTCCTAGCCATCTGCGAAAGAGTGAAGTCAAAGAAATATTCTACACACCAACTCAGACTCTTAACACAAAATGAGTGAAACAAGTAAAGTACTCCTAAGAATGTCTGATAGCGTCCCAAAGATAGAAAATGGATGTCACCGTTCTGATCGACATGAATCTATTAGACATTTGATCGTGTACCAATAGTACCGGTGTAGCCTAGGCACTGAACTAATTTGTCATGACCTGATTTATGAGTAATAATGGCACCTACTCTATCCCTCCAATAAGTAAGCCAAACAATAACCCAGAGATAAACACAATGGGTAAACTTGGTGGAAAATGCCCAACATAGGCAAAAATCAATAGAACAACTTATAAATAAGCATAGTATTTAGAATAGATAAGATATCAACAAAGAAACCATATCATGACCTGATAGAGTGAGTACAAGAGTATCTAGTAATAATAATACAACCCAAGTCTTAAAATATTCGACATAATCCTATGTCCAAACTAAAGACTAGACATGAAAGATAGAAGGAAATAGGTGACTCTAACTCTAAGAGATCACCCTATCTCAGGATATCAATAAAACATGAACGTTGATTAATGGGGGTAACTAGTAGTTGGATATGCACCAAAAAGGTATAGAAATATAGTATGAGCACCAAAACCATGAGTACTTAGTTGACATTATCGACCAACTGATCTAAATCATGATATAAAATGATAAAATACAAGAAAACATAATTATTCAAGGTAGGAATGAACCTGAATCATCTCCAACGTAGCTGTACATAAATAAGTAAATGAACCAAATTAAAAGCTTAACATAACAAAAAGCATCAACACATGCAATCACAACTACCAAATTGGCTCCTATATGCGAATTAGTGCGGAAAAAGTATATAACCCATTGCAAGCCCCCATAAGCCTGGATAGTACAAATAAGATAGAATAACCCACTACCATCATATTATCTCTCATAATACAATTTGAATTCATCAAAGTCATGCCATACTATAGCCATCGCTTTACCATATTTATCATCTAAAAATTAATCATCACTTATCAAATAATCATCATTTCACTAGAATCTATCTATATCATACCTATTATAACCATTTCATCATTTTTGACTTAGCTAGATTATAAATAGCACACTCCAATGTCATCATATCATAAGAAGTAAATTATCATAGCATAATAAGCATATCCACACTCGAATTGGTGTATATAATCAATAGTCAGATGAACTGATAAATATAATCAATAGGTGGACTCAAATTAGTAAATATGTAATCAATAGTTGACTTGAACCAATAAATAAAATCAATAGCCACACTTAAATTGACAAATATATCATTAAATTCATAATCATCCTCCAAACTCAAACTGGAAAAAATCATCAATATCATATGCATCTTATAAAACTGAACTAGTAATTATAAATATCTCAGGATTATCAATAGTGTCATCTATAGCATAAGTAATAGCATAATCCATAGGCATAGACCCTCACATCAACCAACATATTCATCAAGTTTCAAGGTTTCTCAATAGTACCTCAATAAGCATTTCCAAAAGCCTAACAAGCGTAAAAAGGTCTACACAAGCTAACATTAGTCTTAGCCTAAGATGGGTCAAGGGCCCAGTTCAAATCCCTGAAGTTACATTTTAGGTAAATTCTACTCGAACTAGGCTTAATGTATCCAAATAAACTTTTATATGTAAAACAAGCCTCAATTATGCCTAAGAAAGGAAATTCACCTAAAATATACGCAACTAAGTCAATTATGCCTAAATTACTAATTTCGAATAGCCTAAACGGTCCATGCCAAATCTAACACAATATAATAAACATACTATGAATTAGATCAATCTAACAAGGGTTAAAACTTAACCTACCTCGACGCGAAAAAAGCTTAAAGATTCGCTTTATAATTGCTTTTCCGTTTTGAGAAGCTTCCGCAAGATGCCAAGCTATCAAAATCACATTCTACTCACCAGTATGAGAATAATGATAGCATATTGCACCATGTACTTTGGGTCCAAAAAACACCTCTGTGGGTCCCACTTACAAAATATCATATTTTTGAAGCCAAACCAACGTTCCTATATGCTTAAGGATACATTACCCTAAAAAATGGGTGAATTCTGAGCTAATTCAGGGTTAAAATTAAGACACCAAGGTTATGGAATTTTAGAACAAGAAATGGGAAATTTTACCATGAAAAGGGTGTAATCTTTCCACAAATCAAAGGGAAATCAGGAAAATAGATGTTAACCAAGCTCATAGATCACCCACAAGCCTCAGTTACAAGCTATCCCCCCCTTTTAGTGGTTTATTATTAAGAAAATGGGTTAAGAATAAGAAAAATTAAGCTAAAATGGTTTTTTATACCCTTTCTAGGTTCTTGAGTCACACAATTGTGACCAAATATTTATGATTATGATACGTTGCGTCAGGGTCAGAAGTTGCTATCATGACACCCCCTTTTCACACTCTAGTGGGCTGTTATGGTGAGTCACGATTGCTATATAATTATTACGATTGTGGTTTTCTAGTGACCACCAAGGATATCACAATTACAACCTTTGGCATCGCGATAATAATGCACCGGATACAACTGAGACTTTGGGAAATTTTCCAATTCTTCAGAGAGCCCTTGGGATTCATTTGGAATCCTGTATACATAAATATACTATGTAATCACACTAAATTCGATGTTATATATTTAATGGCACAGTCAAAGTTTCCATTCGAGGATATTTAGACAAAATATGGGGCCCACACCTAATTTCCATTTCCTAACTTTTCGACCAATAGGTTAAAATGAGCTTGAGTGCCTCAGGAATTGAACGAAAGGTCGACCCAACCTAAAATCAATATTTTGGAGCTATTGGAAAAGTCAAAATTTACATTAGAGAATGTTTGGTTATTGTTTTTTCCCGATGGCCATTTGGAATAAGTGAAGACTTAAAATTAAGGAATTGTCTCTAAGCATCAAATGAACTACCGAGTAACCAAACTGTTAGGTCTAGCAAGTTATAAATGACTTTGGGCAACTATGGGAAAGCTCTAACAGTAAAAATAAGCAAAAGTATGGAAAACAACTTAAAGAGTCATACAAAAACTCACCGAGGCAGCAAATAGAACTAGTAAGAGTCAATACTCTAGCAAATCAGGAAAATTCATAATACTCCATTCCGACAACGAATGTCCATTTTACAAACTTGAGAAGCGGTCACTGAAAAGATCACCTATCTCAAACTTTCCAAACCCTAGTATGACAAGAACCATATCATGACAAGAACAGAGTATCTAAATCCACTCCAATACTAAGAGAAAACCATCACCAAGAGACAAACCCATCCAAACAGAAAGATGAATCTAAGACCTTTAGACATCAACCTCAAAACCACTATCGACTGATAAAGTTGTCAAATCAGAAAAATAGACCCTAAATTGGTTAAATTTAAAAATGGGTTAAATAGAGAGGGATAGCCAAAGATAAAATCTCCACAACCTAAGTAGAAAGTCTAAGAATCTCAAACCTAGAAATGGACAGTAAAGGCAATTGCCATCTCTAAAACCATAACAAAACTACAAAATGCCAACTTACCTTCACTGCCATAATCCACTTCATAACTGGTCTAGCCTCACCAATAGAAGAAGAAAATGACCAACCTTACCTCTCTACAAAATAAAAATCCTCCAACCAAGCTAGCTGCCAAGACAATGACTAAGAAATTTGAAGAAGGGAAATTTTAACAAGATACTGCTAGTCTAGTCGTCTACCAAGTGAGGATTGATAAACATCAAACAATAAAATAATTAAAAATAACATAAACATCAATATAAATCTAGGTGGTATTCAAAAATGAAAATCAACAACAAGTACCACTATCAAACCAGAAGAAGGCCAATATGCTAAGATAAATAGACTCGAACCCAAATGTTATACCCCTAGGGAAATATCAACACTGATCTACTCCATCCTTTACTAAAATAAATAATCTACGAGGGTATTCATAAAATCACAAACTCTATATCAAGGCACACAACAATCCATATAAATCAACCAAGGAATGCAATCTGTAATAGGTACGAGAACCCTAATATACATAAATGAAAAGTTAGAGGTAGGAAATAAAAGTGCATTTATCATGATGAAATACAAAGTCACATGCCTAACAGGTATGAGGGAGAATGAATTTGAATAGATCCAAACTAGGACTAGTAGTCTAAAACACCAACTATGGCACTAAGAGCACTACCTATGACCGAAGGTGACACAATGCTATAAGAATGATCTAAATGAGCTAAATGAATAATAATACCATACTGGGGACACTCTCTGGACTAGTGATCAATCTCTCTATAGTCATAGAAAACCCCTGATGCCCTAACCTGGAGAGAAATATGAGCTAACCTAAATTGGCTGACCAACTGATGCCGAGGAAACTCCCTACTGAAATGACCATCCTCTCTATAATCATAATACATATTAGGAGCCCTAAGCTAGCAAGGAACATATCCTAACTCTATCTGAACAACTAACTCATGCTTGGGGAACTCTTTAGAACAATGTTTTATCTCACCATAACTAAAATATACTCCTAAAATATTCTGAGATGCTGGACTTTTGATCAAGAATGACCTCCATTACCTAAAAATTCCATACCAAATACCGTACAAGTTTTTGATGAAAACTTTTTCTTATGTGATCACTACGTCTAATCTGAGAGCCACCCATAACCTGAGTCACTACCTGCGTAGAAGTGATGGGCAACAATAGAGTTAACCGCTATTAGGAGGATCCTCATTTCCAGATGGGAAATCAATAGCACTGTACTAATGACATGGCTTCTTAACTCTACCTCCATAAGTCTTAATTCATGCTCTCTTTATGGCCCTTACGTGATCAACACCCAAAGGGATGAAAGACCGAACAACTTACAAATATTCCAATGCCAAATAGAGTAGCAATGCTAATCCTCTAATAAATCAACATACCATCCTATTATCAAAAAGATATCATAGGAATATGACTGATCCACTAAAGAAACCCAATCTCATACTGTAAAATGAATAAGGAATCCTGATAAACACTAATAAACCAAATCTGGCCAAAGAACTGCTCAATTAACCGAATGGAATCCCTAGCTATTGTATTCATAAAAAGACTTAGGATCCCTAATGCTAAATCTCAAAAGGCTGAAGTAGTCATGAGATCTACTAGAGCTTGGGTTGGCCCAAAAACCTCTGACAAATGCTGAAGATATTTCACATCCATTCTTGACTCCCTAGCTTGATGTTGTACTAAAGCTTTGGAAACGCATGCCAAATACTTGTCTGCATCTATCGACAACCTCAAATTATCCATTTGGAAAAAGTAGAGTCCTGGAACATAATTAAGGCTCATGGAAATACGAACATGGAACAAGGGATCAAGAACAGACTTTTCCAACAATGCCCTATATCCTTCCAAAGATAGTTTACGAATTTCTCCACATTGATCCATATGACTATACTAGAAAGTTAACTCTTGTAGCAACACACTGGTAACCTAAGATCTAATACCAATTAGTCACAACTTGATTTCCTAGGTAATCATGACACCTACTATAACCCACTACTAGTTACATGACTCAAATCAGGGACTAGTTTTGTTGGGTGCCTCAAGCCTAACCAGGATCGAAGAACAACCCTAATGCCCAACCATAACCATCCTACACGTAATGTCAGATAAATTCTTCGCATATAACAAGATGCAACGATCATAAATCAAATAAATTTAAATAATGTCAGCCTCAATACCAATATTAATGTAATGTCTAACACTAATACCGACACTACCCATGCCAACTCAAAGTAGTCTCACAAAGTCTCTATTCAAAATTAAAATAATATTCAGTAGGGATATGCCCAAACCATAGATAAAAACAAAAGTCTATAAAATAACAAAAGTATGTAGAGAAGTCCATAACATGAAATAGAATCTTTTGGAACATGGAAAATCACCACTTTAATCTGACACAAAGCTATCCTCGAATCCAACTCACTGAGCAGGAGGAGTAGTAAGGCCGGTTCTTGCATGATGTAGGGATACAGTGCCCGAATATGGGTTAGTGGGTGAAAGCTAGCAAGTACTCAAGAATAAAAATAAAATAATTCAATTATTTAAAATGAAGTAAGTAATCAAGTGCAATCATATTCATACATATATATATTCCATGTAGGGAAAAGGAATTGAGTTTAACATGCATTTAAAATCTTATACTGGGTTGTTAGCTCGACAGTTCTAAAACCATCCATGGGCTATATATATCCAGTGTTGCCCTATGAATAGGCCTTAGTGTGTGTATCCATACTAACAAGAGATATCATAGGAGCCAGGGATTCTCATGTACCCTTTACCCTCTATGATACATATATACAAGTATAAATTAGGGAATTCTCGTGTAACCCAAAAGTATATATGAAATATCTTGGGTTTTGACCCTTATAAAATTTCCTGGAATTCCATTCTCTGGATCCAATATGACTCATGGGTATAAGCCGTATACTGGGGTACGAGTGGTATGGTCTTGTCATATGCGGACTAGTGTTAGTTGGTGGGATGGTTTTGGTTATTAGAATGGTTACAACTTAGGGGTTTGAGTCATGGGGATTGATATGAGTCATATCAGGGACTCATATAGTGGAAGGTGTTTGATCTTTCTGGTATTTTATTCCGCCAGGGATACAGGTTATGGATACGAATTGTATGTTGTGGTTATGACTTGGTTGGATGAGTTGTATACTTGATAGTGTTTAATCCAAGGGTTAAGGATTTGATATGACTGGTGGATACCGATCATATAGAGGGGGTACAACTCGTATGGGTTAATCGTATCCCTATGGTGGGTTTTTAAGGGATTTAAGTGGTAGTATTATAGAAATTTCCCTACTTACAATAATTAGGACCCATGACTTCAAATATACTTAGGAGGTGATGTACTCTATTATTATTTTCATTAACACTTAGTAAGGATTCCAAAATATCTCATAATTCTGTCAAGAGCTTTTGGGGCAAGAAGGCTAGGGTTTCATCTTACAGATTTCTTTGGGGCTTGTCTCGGTGATTTCTTTACATCAATTCTTTGGTATAAGGAATGATTGTCTTCCCACATTATAATTTCGACTAAAGGAATGGTTTATATGATTGGATTCATGGTTTTACTATTTCATGATTATGGTTTTCAACTATTATTTGGGGATTTTGATATTAAATTCCTAGTTATGGTTTCCTATGGTTTTGATTATTCTTTTATATGTATTAATGGTGATTTTGGACAGTTAGATTTTATGGTATTGGTTTAATAGTCTTTGGAATTGGTTTTGGTTATATTATGATTCCAAGATGTTTGATAAAAAGCTAATAAAGATATATTCATTACATTGACTTATTTTAATGGAACTCTTGCATGTTTTAAACTGGATAAATAATTTACGCACGGTTTAAATAATTTGAAAAGGATAAAGGCTAAATGGTTATGCCTGTGGAGAACATGGAAGTCTCATAAGTGGATTTAATATGATATATGGAAGGGCACCTAAGGTCCCCTTAACATAAATAGTTTAGCTATGGATCTTACTTGCAAGTAGGGGTGGTTTGACGATACCACCAATATTGTCCTTGGTTATTTAATGGTAAATGGATTATTTGGACATAGTTTTAATTGGGAATTAATGGCGGGCTATGTATCTAAGCTCTAGAAGTTGGCGATCCCGGAAAGGACCAAAATTGAAAACTTATATTTGTTGATATGAGTGACCATGCGTGTATGTCATATTGTATATTGCGGAATGTACTAGTCATCCCATGGCATATTCCCAGGTCGTAGCACTACACACACTGGGGCCCTTTCAGTAGGAGGAGCTGAACCCTTATGTCCCATGGGTGGTTTGGAGGGCAAAGTTATACAGCCTACGTAAAGATTTTAAGTGCATGTTAAACCCGATGTGAATAGGTTGAGAAAAATGATTCTAGCCGAAGCTTATGAATCTTTTTATGCTATTCATCCTGGTTCTACAAAGATGTATCATGATCTCAGGGAGTTCTATTGGTGGAACAATCTAAAATGGTATGTGGCTAGCTTTGTGGCTAAGAGTATGGTGTGTCAACAATTAAAAGTTTAGAACATGAGACCTAGTGGTTTGTACCAAGAGATTGAATTTCCTAAATTTAAGTGGGAAGTTATTCACATAGATTTCATTACCGATCTTCCTCGATCTCAGAATCAATGTGATTCAATTTGGGTTATTGTGGATAGGATGACCAAGTCCGATCACTTCTTGCCAGTGAGGACCAGTTATTTGGTGGAGAATTATGCTAAGTTGTATCTTGCAGATATTGTAAAGTTGTATAGTGCTCTATTTTCTATCATTTTGGATTATGGTACTTCATCCTCATCTCATTTTTGGAAGTCATTTCAGAAAGGTTTGGTAACTAAGGTGTGCCTTAGTACCGCTTTCCACCCGCAGTCGGATGGGCAAATGGAGAGGACCATTCAGACATTTAAAGATATGCTTAATTCTTGCATGATCGACTATAGTAGTAGCTAGTTTGACTATTTTCCTTTGATTGAATATTCCTATAATAATAGTTCTCACTTTAGCATTAGTACGGCTCCTTTTGAGGCATTGTATGGTATGAGATATCGTTCTCCTATTAGGTGGCATGAAGTTGGTGAGGGTAAGTTGTTTGGACTTGATTTGGTTCACAAGCCTTGGAAACGGTGAAGGTGATTCAAGATAGATTAAAAGCCGCTCAAAGTCTCCAAAAGTCCTATATGGATGTGAAAGATAGGGATTTGGAGTTTAATATTGGTGATTGTGTATTCTTGAAGGTATCTCCTATGAAGGGAGTGATGTGGTTTAGTATGAAGGGGAAGTTAAGTCCTTGGTATGTTGGTCCCTAATGAGTGGTGATTTTACTACTCATTTGCACTCAATATTCGTACATATTACCTTGTTTTGAATTAATAAATAAGACATAATTGTGATTAAATACACTAATATCCACTCTTTGCAGGCATAGAGTTGAGGAAATGGAAAGATGTGGATTGAAGCTTAAAATGATCAAAAAGGGAGCAAAAAAGTGCAACTGAATACCTGTAGCAGAAGGGCCTCAGTTGTCGCGGTCATGGTTTGCTGACGAAGATTACGACAGTCAAGTAGGGTTAATTAACTGAAGTTGCATAAGTCTATCGTGGTCGTGGATGCCACAGTTGCGACCAAGCTGGGGCGATCGCGGCTTAGTGGAAGAGTTCAGCCCAAGGGTGAATCTGGAGATGCACGTGGCTGATCCCAAATTTTTGGCAAAAAAACTAAAACCCTAAGTCATGCATGATATTACATCTTCCCTAATTTTTTAGGTTTTAGCTTTTAAGTTCATAGCCTTCATATTTGTAGAAGAAAATATTGTATAAATTTTGGGTGAAGAATACATTAGAGTCCTTCTAAGTGGATGAATAGATTACTTCCATTGTTGATTTGTGGGAGTGCAAAGTTTGAAGTAACATTCACTTAATCTTTAAAAAGTCATTTCAATGGAGATTATGGGTATATCTATGCTTATTTATCTTATGTGTGGCTAGATCTCCCTCTTGGGGTTATGTGTGAATAGAGGTTAAAGTGTGTGTGGGTTATTATTGTTAGCCTCTATTTGGTAGTTCATTTTTATGGGTTTTATCATCACTATGCTAACTTGGTTGGGATTTGTGGGTGAAAGCCCCAAATACCCACATGGGTTTGATGAGTGAAAGCTCCAAACTCTAGAAAGCCCAAGGCTATCTCCAAAAGAAGGGTTTTGGGTAAACTTTAGGAATTCACATAATCCTTGAAAGAGGGATGTGGAGACCAAAGCAGTGATAGACAATTATGTGTGTAATTTGCTTTTCACTATCTTAGAAATAAGGGTGATTGTGAAGTTAACTATACCATGGGTATTATCCTAGAAATAGGGATGCCTAAATTAAGGTTTGGTTACCGAATGTAAAATGCACCCGTTAGGTATTAGAAAGAATCAATGGGTGAAATTTTGGTGTTTTGTTAAAAGACAAGCATCAGAATCTATAACCGAACCTACCCATATTTGATCTACCAAATTAATGTTGATTACTAACACCCACATGTCATTCCCTTAGTAATGCATAATCCCAAGATCCGTCCATAATTGATAAAACTCTAATTATTCATAGCTCCAAATTTATATTGGAAAAACCCAAAAAGAAACATTAGTGTAGATACCTATCTCCCCTATTTTTATCTTTTTGTACCATTGGTTTGAATTGAAATTGTATCTATTATTTTGTATTAACTTGATTTCCACTCACATTGTTCCCCGTGGATTCGACCCCGACTCCAAAGTTGGGTAAATATACTGACGACGACCACCTTGCACTTAAATTGACATGTAAGTTAAGCGTTATAAAAAATGACGCTGTTGCCGGGGAATAATTTGGCATATGAAGTTAGTTTGGAATTTTAGCTTACTTGCTTGAATTCAAGCTTATATATATTTGTTTGTGATTTTCTTTTGTAGGTAGATTTTTATTTTATTTTACTTTTCTCTTTGGCATTTTTTGAAAAGTATGATGTCGGTAGTTGGGAATCCTATCGTGATGACCTATGTCCAATCTTTGATAGACCACACTTCAGGAGAGATTGTAACTATGCTCCTCAGAGAGAGATGGACCCACCATCTTAATCCTATAGGTATTATAGGTTTTTCGTTATGTAGTGGTCGAGGTGGACATTGGGATGATTTTCCAAATGCCCCCTCCCCCTATTATTCTAGCCGGGTTGCTAGTTCTTCTTATGAGCTTGATAGGTCTTATGATGAAAAGAAGGATTAGCAACATGCCGAGTCAAAGATCTTTAACCCAAGGATACTAGCTATTTTTGATTGGTTGGATACAATGGGGGAGAATGTAGAATGCATGCATCAAGAGGCATTAGAATGGACAAGAGTAAAGCGGAGGAAATAGGTAAAGAAGAAAAGCTTGAAACTACCACTACATTGCCTATTTCCCTAGAGGAGGTTTATCAAGAATAGAAACCAAGCTATGAAGATTTTCTTGGTAGTGAAGACTCCTCAATGACTTCCTAATCAACCGAATCAAATGAAGAATAAAAAGCCAAAATAAAAGGAATGGTGCTAGAGTAAAGAAGAATCAAGGCAAATCTTTTATGATAACTCTAGCTCATTCTGGGGTGAAGATACTTTGCCATGGAGCATAATAAGCAAATACATAAGAATAAGTGGATCCCAAATAAAATAAAACAATGGCTGACTGACGGGACACCAAAATCATACCCGTAATAATAGCATTTTGAAGACCCAGCCTCGGGTCTAGCAGGTACTGCATACAACTGACCTTGCCCACTACTTGGATGGGATCCTAACCGACCTCTTTTGTCCTGCTTGCCTGAGAACCTTCTTGAGTGCCTTGGAAACCACCCCTACGACCCAGAGAACCACGTCTAGTTGATGGATGAATTTCTCTAATAGGGGAACACTTTAAGATGAAGAAATAATCGCCCCACTATTAGGCCACTCATAAGAATAATGACCAAAATATCCACAATAATAACATTCTACCTGAGTTGAACAAGAACCAACAGATCCGATTGACCTGAAGTTACCACCATAACTAAAATAGCTAAACAAAAACCCTCAAAGATTGACCGCCAACCTGACCAGGACGATCACTAGTACTAGACTGACCTCCATCAGTAATCTAAAGAGCTGCCTGAATCAGTCGATTGGGCTAACTCTGAGGCTAATAGGATGGACGCGGAGAATACCCACTATGAGAACTACTACCTCTGAATCAGGAATTACTATGGCTCCCATTGAAACTGTCCTGATATCTTGGACTCTGACCATTACCCCCTTAGGTATCACTATGCATCTTCTTCATCACTCGAGTGTGATCCAAAACTTCAGCCAAAGGCCTACCATATCAACCAAACTCTGATTAGACATACCAAGGGGAAGTCTCAATCCTCGAACAAAGCAACAAACTCTCTCATCCTAAGTGTCTTGAATAGAATTAGCACGCCTAGCCAACTCATTAAAATGAGCCTTATACTCCACAACTATTATGGATCCCTTCACCAATATAGAGATCTAATCACTCAAATGATGTCTAAGGCTATGAGGCATGTGCTTCTCTAAGAACATCTCAGAGAACTGAGTTCATGTCAAAGGAGAAGATCCAACTAGTCTATAATCCATATAACCTCTCTACCAATGTCGAGTAGTCAAGTCCAACTAAAATATGGTGTAATCCATACCACGAGTCAAAACAAGTACCAAATTACAAAGCCTATCCTCATAGGTAATCAAAACTCAAATACAACCTCGCCTGGAGCACTAGAAAACCTAAGCAGAGCCAATCTCAAGAACCTACCCAACATCTTCTTCTCCTCAATAGAAATAGCAGGCTGGGCAACTACTGGCTGAGTAGCTATAAACTGAGCAACCACTGACATAAGAAGGACCTCAACTCTGGGAGCTATAGCTATAGGTTGCTCCCTCACCTCAGTACCACTCTTATCTATAGACTGTGCACCAATAGATGGTGCACCACCAATTATCCCCAAAAGCTGAACCAAATCATTTCTAAGCACTGAAAAAGAAATAAAATCTGGTGAATCCTAGGCTGGTCCCTTGCCCTTTGCTAGCTGAGGTGGAAGAATCTCTAGTTTAGAAGTGGGAATAGGGTATGGTAGAGGACCCCTATCCTGGCCCCTAGATGGGGACACATCTCATGGCTATCCACGATAGTCTCAAAACCCTCACCTAATGTAGCAGTCGCACCTGTCCTAGACATCTACAAAAGAGTGAAGTCAAAGAAATATTCTACACACCAACTCAGACTCTTAACATAAAATGAGTGAAAGAAGTAAAGTACTTCTAAGAATGTCTGATATAGTCCCAAAGATAGAAAATAGATGTCATTATTCTGATCCACAGGAATCTATTAGACATTTGATCGTATACCAATAGTACCGGTGTTGCCTAGGCTCTGAACCAATTTGTCATGACTTGATTTATGAGTTATAATGACACCTACGCTATGCCTCCATTAGGTAAGCCAAACAATAACCTAGAGATAAACACAATGGGTTAACTTAGTGAATAATGCCCAACATAGGCAAAAATTAATAGCACAACTTATAAATAAGCATAGTATTTAGAATAGATAAGATATCAACATAGAAACCGTCTCACGACCCGATAGAGCGAGTACAAGAGTATCTAGTAATAATAATACAAACCAAGTCTTAAAATAGTCAACATAATCCTATGTCAAAACTAAAGACTAGCCATGAAAGATAGAAGAAAATAGTTGACTCTAACTCTAAAAGATCACCCTATCTCTGGATATCAATACAACAAGAACATTGATCAATGGTGGTAACTAGTACTTGGATATGCACCAAAACTGTACAGAAATATAGTATGAGCACCAAAACTATGGGTACTCAGTAGATATGATATGCACCAAAATAGTACAGAAATATAGTATGAGCACCAAAACCATGGGTACTCAGTAGACATTATCGACCAACTGATCTAAATAATGATATGCATCTTCTAAAATTGAACTAGTAATTATAAATATCTCATCATAATCAATAGTGTCATCTATAGCATAAGTAATAGCATAATACATAGGCATCAACCCTCATATCAACCAATATATTCATCAACTTTCAAGGTTTCTCAATAGTACCTCAATAAGCATTTCCAAAAGCCTAACAAACGTATAAAGGTCTACACAAGCTAATATGCGTCTCAGCCTAAGATGGGTCAAGGGACTATTTCTAATCCCCGAAGTTACATTCTACGAAAATTCTACTTGAACTACCCTTAAGGTATCCAAATACACTTTTATATGTAAAACAAGCCTCAATTATCCCTAAGAAAGGAAATTCATCTAAAATATAAGCAACTAGGTCAATTATGCCTAAATTACTATTTTTGAATAGCCTAAATGGTCCAACTAACCTGAGCATTATAATTCATCATACCAATAGCTAAAACCCATGCTAAATCTAACACAATATCATAAACATACTATAAATTAGCTCAATCTAACAAGGGGTAAAACTTAACCTACCTCGATGCCGAAAAAAGCTCAAAGATTTGCTTTATCATCACTTTTCCTTTTCAAGAAGCTTTCGTAAGATGCCAAGCTATCAAAATAACATTCTACTCACCAATATGAGTATAATGATAGCATATTACACCATTGTACTTTGGGTCCAAAAAATCACCCAAAATCCTCTGTGGGTCCCATTACAAAATATCATATTTTTGAAGCCACACCAACGTTCCCATATGCTTAAGGATACATTACCCTAAAAAATGGGTGAATTCTGAGCTAATTAGGGCTAAAATTAAGCCACCAAGGTTTTGGAATTTTAGAACAAGAAATGGGAAATTTTACCGTGAAAAGGGTGTAAGCTTACCACAAATCAAAGGGAAATCAGGAAAATAGATGTTAACTAAGCTCATAGATCACCCACAAGCCTCAGTTACAAGCTATCCCCCTTTTTTAGTGGTTTATTATTAAGAAAATAGGTTAAGAATAAGAAAAATTAAGCTAAAATGGTTTTTTTATACCCTTTCTAGGTTCTTGAGTCACACAATTGTGACCCAATATTTGCGATTGTGATACGTTGCACCAGGGTCAGAAGTTACTATCAACACTCCCTTTTTACACTCTAGTGGACTGTTATGGTTAGTCGCGACTGCAATATAATTATTGAAATTGTGATTTTCTAGTGACCACCAAGGGTATCGCAATTGCGACCCTTGGCATTGCTATAGCGATGCACCAGATACAACTGAGACTTTGGGAAATTTTCCAATTCTCTAGAGAGCCCTTGGGATTCATTTGGAATCCTATATAGATAAATAAACTATGTAACCACACTAAATTTGATGTTTCATATTTAATGGTACAGTCAAAATTTCCATTCGAGGACATTTAGACAAAATATGGGGCCCACACCTAATTTCCATTTCCTAACTATTCAACCAATATTCTAGAGCTATTGGAAAATTCAAAATTTGCATTAGAGGAAGTTTGATTATTGTTTTTCTTCGATGGGCATTTGGAACAAGTGGAGACTTCAAATTAGGGAATTGGCTCTAAGCATCAAATGAACTACCGAGTAACCAAACTATTAGTTCCAGCAAGTCATAAATGACTTGGGGAAATTATGGGAAAGCTCTAACAGTAAAAATAAGCAAAAGTATGGAAAATAAATTGAAGGGTCATACAAGAGCTCACCAAGGCTGTAAATAGCACTAGTAAGACCTCTTGACATCAATCTCAAAACCACTATCGGCCAATAAAGTAGTCAAATCATAAAAATGGACCCTAAATTAGTCAACCTTAGAAATAGGTTAAATAAAGTAGGATAGCCAATGCTTAAAACTCCACAACCTAAGTAGAAAGTCTAAGAATCTCAAACTTAGAAATGGATAGTAAAGGCAACTGACATCTCTAAAACCATAACAAAAATACAAAATGCTAACTTACCTTCACTACCATAACCTACTTCATAACTGGTCTAGCCTCACCAATAGAAGAAGAAAATGACCAACCTTACCTCTCTACAAGAGAGAAATCATCCAACCAAGCTAGCTACCAAGACAATGAATAAGAACTTTGAAAAAGGGAAATTCTAACTAGATATTGCTAGTCTAGTCGTCTACCAAGTGAGGATTGATAAACATCAAACAATAAAAATAATCAAAAAAGTAGCACAAACATCAATATAAAATATAGGTGGTATTCAAAAATGAAAATCAACAACAAGTACCACTATCAGACCACAAGAAGGCCAATATGCTAAGGTAAATAGACTCGAACCCAAATGTTATACCCCTAGGGAAATATCAACACTGATCTAATCCATCCTCTACTAAAATAAATAATCTACGGGGGTAGTCATACAATCACAAACTCTATATCAAGGCACACAGCAATCCATATAAATCAACCAAGGAATATAATTCTTGATGGGTACGAGAACCCTAATATACATAAATAAAAAGTTAGAGGTAGGAAATAAAAGTGAATCTATCATGATGAAATCCAAAGTTACATGCCTAGAAGGTATGAGGGAGAATGAATTTGAATAGATCCAAACTCAGACTAATAGTCTAAAACACCAATTGTGGCACTAAGAGCACTGCCTATCACCGAAGGTGACACAATGCTATAAGAATGATCTGAATGAGTTGAATGACTAATAATACCATGCTAGGGACACTCTATGGACCAGTGAACAATCTCTCTAAATTCATAGAAAACCCTTAATTCCCTAACCTGAAGAGAAATATGAGCTAACCTCAATTGGCTGACCAACTTATGCCGAGGAAACTCCCTAATGAAATGAACATCCTCTCTACAATCATAACACATATTAGGAGCCCTAAGTTAGAAAGGAACATATGCTAACTCTGTTTAAACAACTAACTCATATTTGGGGAATTCTCTAGACCAATGTTTTATCTCGCCATAACCAAAATATGCTCCTAAAATACTCTGAGATACTGGCCTTTTGATCAAGAACGACCTCCATTCCCTAAAAAAGCCATACCAAATACCCTATAAGATTTGATGAAAACTTTTTCTTATGTGATCACCACAACTAATTCGAGAGCCACCTATAACCTGAGTCGCTACCTGCATAGATGTGATGGGATACAATAGAGGTAACCTCTACCGGGATGATCCTTATTTCTAAATGGGAAACCAACAGTACTGTACAAATGACATGGCTTCTTACATCCACCTCTATAAGTCTAAATTCATGCTCTCTTTTTAGCCCTTGCATGATCAACTCCAAAAATGATGAAAGACCCAATTGCTTATAAATATTCCAATACCAAATACAGTAGCAATGCTAATCCTCTAATAAATCCACAAACCATGCCATTATCAAAAGGATATCATAGAAATATGCCTGATCCACTAAAGAAACCCAATCTCATTCTGTAAACCAACAAAAAATCCTGATAAACACCATTAAACAAAATCTGTCCAAAGAACTGCTCAATTAATCGAATGGAATCCCTGGATATTGCATTCATAAAAAGACTTAGGATCTTTAATTCGAAATCTCAAAAGGCTAACGTAGTCACGAGACCTATTAGAGCTTGGGTTGGCCCCCAAACCTCTGACTAATGCTGAAGATACTTCACATCCATTCTTGGCTCCCTAGCTTGATGCAATACTAAAGCTTTGGAAATGCATGCCAAATTCTTGTCTGTATCTATAAACAACCTCACATTGTCCATTTGGGAAAAATAGAGTCAGGGAACATAATTAAGGCTCATGGAAATACAAATATGCTACAAGGGATCAAGAACAGACTTTCCCAAGAATGCTCTATATCCTCCTAAAGATAGTTTACAGATTTCTCCACGCTGATCCATATGACTCTACTAGACACTTAATCTTGTAGAAATACACTGGTAACCTCAGATCTAATACTAATTAGTCATAACTTAATTTCCTAGGTAATAATGGCACCTACTATAACCCACTACTAGTTACATGACTCAAACCAGGGCCTAGTTATGTTGGGTGCCTCAAGCACAACCGGGATCAAAGACCAGCTCCAATGCCCAACCATAACTACCCTACACCCTATTTAGATAAATTTTATGCATATAACAATATGGAATAATCATAAATCAAATAAATTCGAATATTGTCATCCTCAATACCAATATTAATGTCAAGGCTGACACTAATACTGATACTACCCATGCCAACCCAAAGTAGTCTCACAAACCCTCTATCCAAAATTAAAATAATATTCGGTAAGGATATGCCCCAACCATAGCATAAAACAAAAGTCTATGAAATAACAAAAGTATGTAGAGAAGTCCATAATATGAAATAGAATATTTTGGTATATGGAAAGTCACCACTTTAATCTGACACAAAGCTATCCCCTAATCTAACTCACTGAACAGGAGGAGGAGTAAGGCCAGTTCCTACATCATGTAGGGATACCGTGCCCAAAGATGGGTTAGCGGGTGAAATCTAGCATGTACTCAGGAATAAAAATAAAATAATACAATTATTTAAAATGACGTAAGTAACCAAGTGCAATCATATTCATACATATATATATTCTATATCGGGAAAGGGAACCAAGTTTAGAATGCATTTAAAATCTTAACCTGGGTTGTTAGCTTGACCGTTATAAAACCACCCATGGGCTATATATATCCAGCGTTACCCTATGAATGGACCCCAGTGTGTATAGCCATACTAACCAAAGATATCATAGGAGTCGGGGATTCTTATGAACCCTTCACCCTCTACGATACCTATATACAAGTATAACTTAGGGGATTCCCGTGTAACCTAAAAGTATATGAGAAATATTTTGGGTTTTGACCCTTAGAAAATTTCCTGGAATTTCGTTCTCTGGATCCAATATGACTCATGGGTATGAGCCGTATACTAGGGTACGAGTGATATGGTCTTGTTGTATGTTGAATAGTGTTACTGAATCACATTCTAAACACAAGGAGTAGAATGGCCAATTCCTGCATAATATGGTGAGCTTCCATCCTTTAGGAAGGTATCATTTCATGTTATGGATTCCTTTAGACATTTTTAATTTACTTTGGATATTAGTTTTGTCCACGGTTGGGTGCATGTCCCAATCAAATTTGTTTACTCTTTTGGATAGAGGCTTTATGGTACTTCTAGAGTTGGTATTGGCGGGATCAATATTGGTGTCGGCCTTGGCATTGGTATTTATAGTGAGGATGGCATCATAAGACATAATTTCTTACTGTTCCATCATACTACATTTTGGGATTGATTTTCATATTATGTTTTGGTATTCCTTTTGGTTTATGGTCTATGGTTTAGTTTGGTATGGTTGGGCAGTTAGTGAGGTACGGTTGGACTTGGTTGGGTCAGTCACGATTGTGACCCTATCCCAGAGTCTTAATAAGAACCATAATGCTATCTTGTTGTATGTTCAAAATTCAGCCCATCCAAGACTGAATGTAGGTGGCTGGGTTAGGTAACGGAGGTGATCACCGGTACTGGTTGGACTTGGGATGCTCATTACGACAAAGCCTACGGTTGGGATATGTCAAGTTTGTATCAGAGCCTAGGTTCATGATTAACTGGGAAGTCCACTAAGCCATGTCGTGTAGAGTCTCTTTTAGGGGTGTGAAGCGTGCCATACTCAAAAGAGAGAGGCTGCAAGACAGTTAGAAATGTTTTACTTTTTGGGTACTCTATCTTCAAGCTTGAGTCCTCTATCTTGGAATCTTCTCTAATCCTTGTTTGTTCGTCTTTCAATTCATGCCTCCTAGATCTGGAATGCAAGGAAATTCTTTCGTCCTATCTCAGAATAATTCTTAAGGGGTATGTCCTATGTCTT
Organism: Capsicum annuum; assembly: GCF_002878395.1. Lineage (NCBI taxonomy): Eukaryota > Viridiplantae > Streptophyta > Magnoliopsida > Solanales > Solanaceae > Capsicum > Capsicum annuum. Next base: position 170,913,087 of record NC_061113.1, read on the forward strand.
TAGTACATCTTTGATCTTATGGTCCTATTCTTGATGGTTCTAGAATTCCTCCTATTCTGGATAGTTCTCCTCAGGTCCCTCAGGGTAATTTGATGAACACAAAATTTTTTTAATCTATTTATGTCATTGTGCAATTGGTTGCTGCTCAGGCTAAGCGGGGTGCGACTGGTGCTTTTTCTATTGAGGCCACAGGGTTGGTTAACTTATGAAGATAGGTCCTCCAACTTTTACTTAGGTGAAGGTGGAAGAGGATCCACAGGGCTTCTTGGATGAGATGGAAAAGATCTTTTGGGTGATACAGGCTACTAGTATATAGGGGGTTAAGTTTGCAGCTTATCAGCTTAAGGATGTTGCTTATCAGTGGTATAAGAAGTAGGATAGATATAGTGGTGATACAAAATAGGAAGGGTTGTGGGAGGCCTTTTGTAATGTATTCTTGGATCGATTCTTTCCTCGAAAGATAAAGGAACTAAAAATGAAGGAGTTTGTAAACCTCAAGCAGGGGAGGATGTCTGTAAAGGAATATGCTTTGAAGTTCCATCAGCTATCAAGGTATGCTCTTGATTTGGTGGCTAATATGAGGTCAAAAATAAGGAAGTTTGCTTCTGGGTTGAATAAAGATTTGGTTCTAGAGAGAAAGACTTCCTTGATAGTTAAAGATATAGACATCTCGAAGTTGATTATTCAAATACAGCAGGTTGATAATGAGAAGAGAAAGCAGGCGCAGTTTGGGGATAGACAGGAAAAAAGTAACAGTTTTTCTAATTAGAGAGGTGCTCAGTCTCAGGGTGGTAGGGTGGTGGAAAAGGGATAGGAAAAGAAGTAGAGGAGTTCGGGCTCTTTTTCTGCTAGTTCTTCTTATCAGTCAATTGATAGGCATCATCAATGTGGTGATAATTCTCGAGCACAAGTTGCCCAATCTCAGGAGAGCGGAGGTCAGTCAGATTCTTAGTATCCTCTTTGTCGATTTTGTGGTTTTCCTCATTGGGGTTATTGCGAAGAAGGAAGGGACAAGTGCTTCAAGTATGGACAGGTAGGCCATCGACTCAGGGATTATTTGGTTAATAATGTTGCTACGTGTGCAAAAAAATTCTTGCGGCCTCATCTTCTACTCTTACACTTGGTGGAATGGAATCTGCTTCTGTTATTGCTCTTGGCTCTAGTATTGGTTGGAACAGTTTTTATGCTTTGGCATCCCAATAGGAATACGAGGCATCACCTGATGTCGTTACTGGTACGTTACAACTTTTCTCTCGTGACATATATTATTTACTTTATAAGTCAAAGAATCCATCATACCAATATCCTTGATATGAATAATTTGAGATGGATCCCTCATACACTTTCTCAACATAGAAACATGGAATACCGGATGAATGAAGCTCAAACTAGAAGGGAAATCCCTCTCACACGCAATTTGGCCAACCCTTGTCAAGACCAAGTAAGGACTAGTATATCGGGAGCTGAGCTTACCCTTCTTACCAAATAGCATCACTCCCTTCAAGGGAGATACCTTTAAGAACACCCTATCCCCAACCTCAAACTCCAAGTCCCTCTGCCTCATGTCCACATAGGACCTTTGGTGACATTAGGAAGTCTTAAGTCTATCCCAAATCACTTTCACCTTCCCATGGCTTGGTGAACCAAATTTGGGCCAAACATCTCCGCCTCACTAACCTCGAACCATCCATTAGGAGATCAACACCTTCTATAATACAAGGCCTCAAACGGAGACATCCCAGTGTTAGAGTGGTAGCTATTATTTTAAGAAAACTCCACTGGGTAAATGATCAACCCAACTACCACCATAGTCTATTACACAAGCATAAAGCATGTCCTTTAACGTCTGAATAGTCCTTTCTTCTTGCCCATCTGATTGCTAGTAAAAGCTGTACTATGTCTCACCTTGGTCCCCAAACCTTTCTAAAATGACCGCCAAAATTGAGATGTCAAATGCATACCACGATCTGAGATGATAGAAATAGGAACCCGTGCAACTTTAATAAATCATGAAGATACAACCTTGCATAATCCTTAGCTAAGAAGTTAGTCCTCACTGGCAAAAAGTGAGCTGACTTTGTCATCCTATCCACGATTGCCCAAATTGAATCAAACTAATTATGAGACCAAGGAAGATCAGTAACGAAATCCATGTTGATAACTTCCCACTTCCAATCTAGCAACTTAATTTCTTTGTACAATCCCCCAGGCCTCATGTGCTCAACTTTCACTTATTGACACACCATGCACTTGGCCACAAAATTCACCATATCCCTCTTTCTATTGGTCTACCAATACATCTCCTAGAGGTCATGATACGTTTAATTGAATTAGGATAAATGACATAGCATGACTTATGCACCTCAGCCAAGATCCTCTATCGCAAACCATCGATATTGAGAACATATAATCTTCCTTGGTACCGCAAGGTACCATCATAGCTAATATCAAAGGCCATCACCTTCTTCCCACTAACATCACCCTTGATCCTTTTCAAGATAGGGTCTAACATTTTCTTCTCCTTAATCTCAGCCCCAAGAGACAACTGCCCCACTTTCTGAATAAACATTCCACCATTCTTAGAGTCCAAGAGATGAACTCTAAGGTTATCCAAACAGTGAGTATCCTCTACCAACTCCCGTTTCTCCTTATCCATATGAGTTAGGATCCCCATGGATAACCTAATAAGAGCATCAGCAACCACATTAGCTTTACCTGGATAGTAGTGAAAACTCATGTCGTAATCTTTGAGGAACTCAATTCATCTCCTTTGCCTAAGGTTAAGCTCTTTTTGAGTAAACACATACTATAGGTTTTTATGATCGTATAAGATATCCACATGCAGTCTATACAAATAGTGATGCCAGATTTTTAACGCAAACACCACAACTAATAATTCTAAATCATGAGTCATATAATTCCTCTCATGCACCTTCAACTGTCTGGAAGCATAAACTACTACTTTTCCATGCAGCATCAGAACACAACCAACTCCCAAACGTGACACATCACAGTATACCACAAACCCTTCAATGCCTTTATGCAAAGTAAAAATTAGAGATGAAGTTAGCTTTTCCAGCAGATTCTCAAAACTACCCTCACAAGTATCAGACCATAAGAACTTTTCCTTCTTCTGAGTCAACTTTGTCAATGGGACATCTATAAAAGAAAAGCTCACCACAAACCTTCTATAATAACCGCTAAACCCAAGAATCTCTAAATATCAGTTGGAGTCATGGGTCTAGGGAACTTGTTAACCATGATAACTTTTTGCGAATCCATCATGATCTCTTCACTAGAAATGATATGACCTAGAAAAGTGACAACATTCAATCAGAATTCACATATTGAAAACTTAGCATACAATTATTGCTCCTTCAAGGTCTGAAACACCAGACGAAGGTGATCGGCATGATCCACCTCACTCTTAGAGTATATCAAAATATTGTCTATGAACACAATGACAAAAATTCAAAACCTGATGGGAGATCTTATTCTTCAAATCCATAAATGTCGTCGGGGTATTGATCAACCCAAAAAACATAACCAGAAACTCATAATGCCCATATCGAGTATGGAAGACAGTCTTAGGGATATTCTTCTCCCTGATCTTTAAATGATGATACCTATATTGGAGATCAATTTTGGAGAAAAACTTAGCACCCTACAACTGATCAAACAAATCATCTATCATTGGAAGAGGATACTTATTCTTTATTATCACCTTATTCAACTATCGGTAATAAATACACATCTGAAGGGAACCATCCTTATTATGTAATAAAAACACTGGTGCACCACATAGGGACACACTAGGATAGATGAAACCCTTATCAAAAAAATCCTTCAACTCATCTGAAGCCATTCTAGATGAGTGTAAAGAACAAGATCAATACCAAACACAATCTCTCTATCCAAAGGAACACCAGGAAGGTCATCAAGAAAGACCTCAGGAAATTCATCCACCACTCGGATATATTGCAAAGAAAGACCCTCTAAGTTGGAATCTTTAACCCAGACTAGATGATAGATACACCCCTTAGAGATTAGTTTTTGAGCTCTAAGATATGATATAAACCAGCTTTAGGATCTAGGGAACCATCCTACCACTCAATAACTGGATTGTTAGGGAAATTAAAGACAACCTTATGGGTCCAATAGTCTAGAGATGTATAACACAAGTGCAACAAATCTATCCCTAATATAACAGTGAAAATCAATATATCTAATTCAAGAAAATCCACCAAAGTTTCTTTACCACCAATAAATCCCCCCTATAGACTCTTGTAGCAATGGCAGAGTCACCTATCGAGGTAGAAATACAAAAAGGGTTTGAAACAGGCTCTGGACCAAAATGAAAATGCACAACCATAAATGCGGTCACATAAAAGAGTGTTGACCCCAAGATAAAGTAAACATACATATAACTAGAAAAGAGTTTTAACATATAATTCACGATATCAGGCGATGCCTTAGACTCTTATTAGGGGTAGTAAGAGCATAAATACTATGTCGACTAGTTCCAAAACTAGATGGTCCACCCTTTGATTTTAGAGCTGACGAAGATGAAACACGAACATTGTTTTCCCCAAAGGCAACAATTTCTAAGCATATGGCCTAGCTGACTAGAGTTGAATCTCCTGCCTCTTCCCTTATCACAAAAACCCTGATGCAAGCGACCATAAAATTTGCAAAGAGGATATGATGGAGCTGACTGAGCCCCACTATCCTAAGATTTAGTAGCCTGTTCCCTGAAGTAGTCTCCACTATGGAAACGTCTGACACCTATGACTTTGGGTAGGGAGAAATAGTCATCAAATAATACCTAAAAATTCCCCACTTCTTCTTGGGCGACTTACCACCATCCCTGCCACTCTACTGTTGGCCACCACCCTACTTAGAGAACCTAAAATTCTTACCCTACCTCTCTCCTATTTCAACCTAGTTCTTTTTTTCTTTCTCCACCTATTATATGTATACCACCAGCCTAGAGAGATCCATGTCCTTGATTAACAAGACAACTTTACTCTCCAATATCAAATCTCTGGATAACTCAAAAGCAAACTTTCTCATTCTAGCCCTCGTTCTAGAAACCAACTTCAGAGCATACCGCAATAACTGATGAAACTTGAAGGCATACTCCTTGACCGATCTTACCCTGCTTTAGGTTAACAAACTTTTCCACTTTTGCTTATCTCCACTCATGAGGAAAGAAGCAGTCCAGAAAAGTATTGGAGAAATCTTCCTATAGTGATGACTCAACACCATCACCCCTTGACTGTTCCCATTACTAGTATAATTGGTACACCATATATTTCAGCTGGTAGGTGAAAAATCCATGCCCTCCACATTCATGGCATGCATAACTCAGAAAATATTTTCCATTTCAGCTAGGAAACCTTGAGGATCCTCCTTCACCTTGACACCAATAAAGGTCAGAGGATTTAACCTCATAAATTAGCCAAACCTTGTGTTCTCAAAAGTTAAGAGTAATAGAAACATCACACTCAGACTGAGTAGCTACCAACTATGCCAACATGGGAATGAACTGACAAAACTTAGCATTTGTCACTTCAGCCCGAAGAGCCTAAGAAAGACTAAACAGAACCGGTAGAACTCTAGAATAATCTAGAACTAGACCCCTATACTGAGTATGGATCCTACGAGTTGGGCGTGCCCCATCCATATTGTCCCCAGTTGGGACAGAGGAGTTTTCATGAACTTTAGATCATCGAGGCATGATCTATAAAGTGAACAAATAGGAATTAGAAAAGAATTCAAGACTTACACTCCATAGCTTGAAAATAGAACACAAGAAAGAGAAATATTCCAAAATGCCTTGTTACCTTTCCCTTATGAGTGTGGCACACTACATACCCATAAAAGAGACTCTACTCGATATGACTTTGTGGACTCCCAATTGACCATCAACCTAGATCTCTGATACCAATCTGAAATGACACGAATAAGGGCCTAATAATGTCGGGTGCCTCAAGCCCAACCAAAATAAAGACCACCCCCAATACACAACCATAACCGCCCTACACCATATGTTGGATGAATTCAAAATATATAAAACATAAGAAAATAGAAAAATCATAAATCAAACATAGTCAAGCGGTAATATCTCCAATAACAATTTCAATGCCAAGGCTGACACTAATACCAATACTGCCTATGCTAACCCAAATTAGTCTCACAAATTCTATCCAAAATCAAAACAACATCTGGTCGAGACATGCCTCGACCATAGCAAAACCAAAGTCAAATAAATAACCAAAAGTATGTATAGAAGTCCATAACATGAAATAAAGCCTTTCGGAGTATGGAAGATCACTATTTTAACTCGACACAAAGATGTCCTTGAATCCAATCACTAAGCAGGAGGAGTAGCACGACCAGCTCCTGTAGTGCATAGGGATACAACACTCAAAGATAGGTTAGCGGGTGAACACTATCATGTACTCAGGAATAAGGATAAAATAATGCCAATATTTAAAACCAAGTAAATAACCATATGCAATCACATCCATATATATATATATAATCCATGACGGTAAGGACACCAGATTTTGTATGCATTTTAACCTTAATATGGATTAGTATAGCTTTTCCATCATAATCCACCCACGAGCTATATAGGTCCAGTGTTACCCCCCGAATGGGACGCAGTGCGTGTAACTGCATAAATCAAAGATATTGTAGTGGTCAGGGATTCTCGTATACCCTTCACTCTCCATGATACATATATACAAGTATAACTTAGAGGATTTCCATGTACCCCACAAGAATTCGGTCACCATAACTAACCCTTTTGTCGGCAAACATAAGTTCCCAGTGTCCGTCTATTAGACTCACACCTTCACAATTAGTTATCACAACCCGCCTTTATTTCCCAATTAAAACCAGTAGCCCATAACCAACCACATATTCTAGAATTTATTAACCAAGGCTTTATGAAATGGTATCATCACACCGACTATATCTTGCAAGCAATGTCATTAACTAACACTTAGGGGATTCACATGTACCCTACATAATTTCTAATTAAACCAATACCATTGCCACCAGGGCCTTACTAAACCATTTAAACCAATTTAGTTCCTATAACCATACTATACAAAGTAATAGTTTTAATAAAAGTCAAACGATGTGACAAATTCATTCTCATTGGGATTTTATCAAACATGTTGAGGGCATAGAGTTTCCAAAACCAAAAACAAGCATCAATTGACCATTCCCATGCAACCACATGTTCAAACCACCATTATAACATAAAAACCATAAGAAAAACATGGATAAACATTATCCAACCATCAATAACCAAAAATCCAACATATATTTCAAAACCAAAACATTACCACAATAATACTATGAAAACCATTCATTAAAATATGTCGTTAGTTGAACTAATAATGAGGTAGGAGTAACATGACTTTGATACCAAAGAGTATAAGGAGAAACCACCTTTGAGAGCCTAAATTAACCACCTTGAAGAGAACCCTAGCCTCTTCTTAACCTAAGAGTTTGAGATAGATTTTAGAGTGTTTAAAGTATTTTTGATTGAGAATAATAGGGGAAATAACGTCCCAAAAGTATTTTAAGTCTTGGTGTCAAAAAGGGTTGGAAGGGGAAATGTCTAGAATACCCCAAACATAAATTGCAAAAATCAGCACAGGATGGTATGACTCCCCCCTAAACTCGTACGCACAATATATGAGTGGTACCTACTATTCATACACTAAACAAAATCATAGACATTACGCACTATCCATCATATGACTCCCCTTGTCGAAATCGTACACATACCCTATGACTAGTCCTCAAACTATATCTAAGGCAGAGTCTAAAGGATTAGACCTTGGACAAAATACAAATTGCACTATACCACTCGTACCAATCTGTACGACTCGTATGAAGTCTAGTCATACCTAGGACAGTACATAATCAAGAACACATAAGTTAATATACAATTTAGGCTCCTAAATCATACCCATATCATACGACTTGTATGCCTAAAACATATGATGTCCAGAGAGTTCAAAACTCAAGAAATATCCAAGGGTCAAAAAATAAGGTGTTTCAAATTAGGTCTTTAATTCCTAATTTGTGCTCCATTTGTGTTTATTTTTTGAGCACACATTTCTTGTCCTTTGAGTGACCTGGTGATGGGTTTAATTTTGGATTATATTTGCGAGCCTGTTCTTGACCTTAAATTTAACCTATCCCTTATTACAAAATTATAGGACTTATTTTACTCCTAATAATGTGTAGTTTGCTATTTTTATAGCGTGAAAACATTTGGGAGGTAGAGTAAAGATAGATGATTTGTAGATAATTCAACGATTTTAGTTTGACATTGAGGTAGACTTCCATCTACTCTTCTACTTGAGATAGTGGTTTATGTATGTTGCAAGTTAGATAGAGATGTTAGGATATGATTGTGGGAAAAACACTATAACTTATCCTAAATTATGAGTTTAGGGGCTTGAAGGGTAATTGACCTTTAAGGTGAAATATTTATTATGCTTCTATGATCTCATTACCTTAGATAGCTAGCATGCAGGCATAGTTGAGACAAATAAGCCTTTAGTATAATGTTTAATACCTTACTCAGTGGATTGTGATGGTTTACCCAGATTATGATGCTATAGTTATGGTATATATATATATATATATATTATTGGGATAAGGTCGTTTTTATGATATTTGTTAGATTTTGGGAAGTATTCTATCCTTGTAAAGAAAGCAGTCATAGTACATAGATATATTGATGCTTATAATCATATTGTTTGGATACTAATGATGGCATGCATAGATTCAATACATTCATGATCACTTAGATGGTAAATGGTACGATTCTAGCTAAAATATGGTTTTACTATTCTTTTCCTAAAAGTATTTTGTTCTCACTTTTTACTTTTAAAATGGATTTTCATATAATGGAAATTATTCCATCATAATGAATAACTTATGAGACTTTGACCCTAAAAGTTTGTAATACCCCAAAAATCCAAACCAAAGTCAGAGACATGTTTCAAGCTCACACATTGTACATTATAATTCTTTTGTAGTTTTATGAGTGAGTTTGATTTAACTTAAGGCCTCAAATAACTCCCATCTATTAGATGGATAAAAGTACCGATTGAGTTTTTCGAAAAGAATGTTGCTTTGGTCAACTTCAAACAAGAATATCATTTATTCTATTTATAATTTTCCAGATTAAGACCCACAAAAAGATAGGAACTTGAATTAGCTTTTCAACGCAATTTCATCGCATCGCGCCACTGGGTAAATTCAAGATAGTCCATTTTTCCAGTGGCCAAATGCGATTGTACCGCATTGCACCGGAGCCAAAAATTGGGATTTTCAGCTTTTGCGATTTAAATTCCAAGGACTGTTTGGTCTTTTCCCATAGCCCCAAACTCATCCAATACATGAAATTAAAATCCTAAGGGGGCATTATGTGCCCTATTGCTCATAATTTCACTCAAATAAACTAATTTTCTCTCAAGAACAAAATCTTAGCCTTTAAGATTCTAGATCAAATCTCAAGGAAAAGCCCAAGAACTCTCACAAATTCATCAACCCAGGTATGTTAAGTGTTCATCCATGGGTTCCTTTCACCCATGGAATCTAAGTATCCAATTTTAAATTCAAAGTTGGGATCTTTATAAGTTATTGTGATTTTAATTGTGATTTTAACCATGAATTCCCGTGAACTTTGATTCCATACCATATTTACATGAAGTTGTTGTTGTCATTAAACCCCACATGTTTAAAGGTTTTTGTTCACTGATCTAATTCATAGCTTGTGATTTTAGTGTTTAAATTTTTCTATTACTACAAGGTTTTAACTATTCCCATACTTAGCTTAAACTATGTATTGCAAGTGTTTGATGAAATGCTTACAAGAATGGATTTTGAACAATGCTTTTATATTATGTCCCAAAAGTTTTAGTACTATCTTGCTATTATTGCTATCGAGTCCTGAGGGTTATGAATGCCCAAAAACATAGCTTTTTACTTAGTCTCAGTATCCTTAGAATAGTTTCAGAAATATGTTATGAGCATTATCAGTTCAGTCAGTTATCATAATCAGTTAAGCTTAGAATAGTTTAGTATTTCAAGTCAGTATAGTTGGGATAGGATTTAGCAACGAGCAAGTGCAGCAATGGCAGATTCCCCATCAGATAGGCAGAGTCATTAGTAGCATTCCCTATACTCCAAAACTACATAGATAACGTAGGATATGATGAGTCACCCACTAATTTAGTATTGAATACCTCGCAGGGGTCACTCGTCAGTTTAGGCTTCACACCCTTAGTCCTTTAGGATAGTATATTAGTGGATCAACACTGTTAGTGTTAGTACCCGTGGAATGGTACTGACACCCTTCCAACTGGGATCACAGGTTAGATCGCAAATTTCTCATTGGGGCATATCGGTTAGATAGTAGCTCCCACAGTCTCAGTTTAGTATTTAGCGTACTTCAGGTTAGGCTTGTATTAGTCATAGAATATAGATATCAGTTATTCAGTTATTAGTTTTTAGTATTTTTTTCTTATATATTATATTCAGAATATGTTGTATGCTCGTTCATGCATTCCCAATATTTATAGATTTTATGTGTTTTATACAAAAATTTATGCTATTCATTCAGTCAGTTATTACTACTGTATATGAAACCATGCATATTAACATACCTCATTTAGCATACTAGTACATTTGAAGTACTAATCGCATACTATTTTCTTGTGCTATGATGTATCATATCATTTGTTTGGATGCTCAGTTCTCGAATCACGAATAGACCTTGTAGATTATCAGCCATAACAATAGTGAGTTCTCATATTTCAAGAACATACTATATTATTTTCACACTTTTTGTTTAGTAGTTAGTCAAATTTAGTTGGGTATTTTTTCCATCAGCTCCACAGTCAGTTAGCAGAGGCTTTTTAGACTAGTACAAATAGTCAGTTAGTTTTGTTATTATTCTATTAGTTTCAGACAGTTGATTCCAGTAGTTATTTCTAGATTCATGATCCAGTATTGTTGTAGTTGCTAAAACCTTATTTCTTATTAATTGTTTCTCCAAATGTCTTATTATATTATTCAATGCTCAAAAGAAAGTACCGGCTCATGGGTTAGCTTGTGGTCTCTCAAAACCGTAAGCACCGTGTGGAGCCCAGGGTGTAATCTTGAGGAGTTATAAACTTGGTATCATAGCCTAAGGTTTTAAAGTGTTTTAGTAAGTCTAAAAGCCGCGTCAAGTAGAGTTTTGTACATGGATATGGAGAGCACCACACTTATGGACAAGAAGCTATGAGGCATTTTAAGAAAAGTTTCCCTTCTTTTAGTGTTCATGTCATGCGATTGTGCATGAGCTTATGTTAAACTCTTTGCCTAATCTATTCTCTCTCCTATTTGCAGAATATGCCTTTTAAAAATATAGATGGAAGAAAAAATATGAACTAGCCAGCATCTCTGCCCATTCAAGAAGATCCCCTGAATGAGCATATTTCTCATGTAGAGTTCAGAGCTGCATTCACTACTCTAGCTCACTCTGTAGTGGCTCAAAATGTTCAGATATTTGCTATTCCGGCCAACCCAGTGGATAATACTATCGCAGCAAGGATTTGGGACTTCACCCAAATGAATCTTCCTTCCTTTTTGTGATCCAAATCTGACAAGGATTCGCAAAAATATTTAGACATAGTTAAGAAAGTAACAGATATTATGGGGGTGACTTCTAGTTAGAGTGCTGAATTAGTTGCTTACCAATTCTAGGATGTAGTCCACACCTAGTTTAAGCAATGGAAAGGGGATAAAGGCACAAATACAGGGCCTATAGAATGGGAGAAGTTTGCTACAACCTTCTTAGATAAATTCTTTTCATTGGAGTTAAGAGAAGGTGAAGTATTAGAGTTTATCAAATTGAGGTAGGTCAACATGAGTGTGAATGAGTATTCTCTTAAGTTTACTTAGTTAGCTAGGTATGCTCCTCATGTGGTGGCTGATAGCAGGTCTAGGATGAGATAGTTCATGTTTGGGGTATCTGACAACATGGTCAAGGAGTATAGGACTATGATATTAATTAAGGATATGGTCATATCTAGGCTTATAGTCTATACTCAACTGATCAAGGAGCAAAAGAATAAGGAAAAGAAGAGAGAGGAAAAAAGAGCTAGGACAGGTAGCTTTAATTTTACTCAGCCAAAGTCAGAGGATGGTAACCATCTTTAATTCTATTAGAAATCTTCAGTCCCAGCTCTATCTTCAGCTAGTGCCCTAGTACCCAAATTTAGAAATGATAATAAGGATAGAGCACCAGGATCTAAGTCCCATGGAAGTGTAAACAGTGGCCATACAAATCCTCTTTGCCATAAATGTGGTAGAAACTATTAGGGTGAGTGTAGAGCTGGCAGTGATGTTTAATTTGGGTGTGGCAAGGCAAGCCATCAGATTTAAGAGTGTCGAGTAGTTTGTAAGAAAGGTAGGAATTTGCGCCAACAGGGCCAGTCCACTCAGTCATTAGTTCCAGTCGGCTATCTGACTCAGTAGGGTGCCTTTTCCAGCGCTACCAGTGGTCAGCAGCAGAACAGGCTCTATGTACTTCAGTGTTGAAAAGAGCAGGAAAGTTCTCTTGATGTAGTAACTGGTGCATTGCAAGTCTTTCATTTACATGAATATGCTTTACTAAACCCATGAGCTTCTCTTTATTTTGTAACCCCTTAAATAGCTATTAATTTTAATGTTAGTCCTCACATTTTAGCTGAACCCTTTTCAGTGTCTACCCCAATAGGTGTCTCTATTGTAGCCCGATGGTTATACAGTAACTGCCCGGTTATAGTGTCTTAGAAAGTTTCTTAAGTTGACCTTGTAGAGCTAGACATGATAGATTTTGATGTCATTCTCGACATGGATTGGGTCTATTCCTATCATGCTTCAGTGGATTGCAGAAATAAAGTAGTTTATTTTTAGTTTCCAAATGAACCAGTCCTTGAATAGAGGGGTAGTACTACAACGCTTAGGGGTCAACTTGTTTTGTACCTTAGGGTAAGGAAAATGATATCAAAGGGGTGTATTTATCATCTTATCCAAGTCAAAGAATCTAATTCTGAGACTCTAAATCTTGATTCAGTTTCAATAGTGACAGAATTTCTAGATGTGTTTCCTAAAGATCTTCTCGGAGTTCATTCTAAAATGGAAATTGACCTTCTTCCAGATATCCCGCCTATATCTATGATATCAGAATAGACCTTCTTCCAAATAACCAACCTATATTTATTCCTCCATATAGAATGTCTCTATCCAAACTCAAAAAGTTGAAAGAACTGTTGAAAAATCTCTTAGATAAGGGATTCATCAGGCCTAACATTTCCCCATGGGGCACACCAGTTCTATTCGTGTGTACAAAAAATTGTTCTCTTAGAATGTGTATTGACTACCGTTAGTTGAACAAAGTCACAATCAAGAACAAATACCCACTTTCCAAAATTGATGACTTATTCGACCAACTTAAGGGTGCTAGTAATTTTTCAAAGATAAACCTCAGATCTAGCTATTACTAGCTCAGAGTCAAAGAATGTGACATTCGGAAAATAGCTTTTAGAACCCGATATGGTCACTTTGAGTTTCTAGTCATGTCTTTTGGTCTCAGAAATTCCCCAGCAGCCTTTATGGACTTGATGAACCGAGTGTTCAAGTAGTACTTAGATATGTTTATCATAGTCTTCATTGATGACATTCTTGTCTATTCCTATAATGAAAATGATCGTGTAAACTACCTCAAGTTAGTAATGCAGACACTTAGAGCCTACCAGTTATTTCCTAAGTTCAGTAAGTGCAAATTTTTGCTAAGATCAGTAGCTTTCCTTGGCCATATTATTTTCGGTGATGGTATTAGAGTTGATCCCTAAAAGACCAAAGTAGTGAGAAACTGGCCTAAACCTCTCTCTTCATCAGATATTATCAGTTTCTTAGGTTTGGCTAGCTATTACCGGTAGTTTGTTGAATGGTTTTCATCTATTACATGTCTCATATCTTGATTGACTCAGAAGAAAGTTAAGTTTCAAAGGTCAGATTCTTATAAGAAGAGTTTTCAAGAGTTGAAGACTCGACTTAACACAACCCCAGTTTTGACGTTACTAGATAGTTCAGATGGGTTAATTATATATTATTATGCTTCCAGAGTTGGTTTGGGGTATGTTTTGAAGTAGAGGGGTAAAGTTGTGGCCTATGCATCTAGACAACTTAAGTCACATGAAAAAAATTACCTTACCAATGATCTTAAGTTAGCAATTGTTGTTTTTGCCATGAAAATTTAGAGGAATTATATATATAGGGTGCATATTGATATGTTCACAGATCATAAAAGCTTACAGTATGTGTTTTCATAGAATGATTTCAATCTGTGTTAGAGGAGATAGTTAGAATTGTTGAAAGATTATGATATGAGTGTTTTGTATCATCCAGGCAAGGCCAATATAGTGGCAGATGCCCTAAGTAGATTGTCTATAGGTAGTGTTGCTTATGTTGAGAATGATAAGAAAAAGTTAGTTTAGGAAATTCATCATCTTGCCAGGTTAAGTATTCGTTTAGTTGGTTCAACTGAGGGTAGCATTTGGGTTCATAATAGTTTGGAATCTTCTTTGGTTGCCAAAGTAAAAGAAAAATAGGATAGGGATCCTAGTCTGGTAAAGTTAAAGGAGTTAGTCAAAGACCAGAAAGTAAAGGATTTCTCCCAAGGGGGAGATGGTGTGTTTCATTTCCATGGTAGACTGTGTGTGCCGTGTGTTGATGAGTTGAGATAGTGAATTCTTAAAGAAGCACATGGTGCACGCTACTCGATTCATCTAGGGGCCATGAAGATGTACTGTGATCTACAGGAAATCTATTGGTAGAGTGGGATGAAGAGAGATATTGTAGAGTTTGTTGATAAGTTCTCTACTTGTCAACATGTTAAGATTGAGCATCAAAAGCCTAGTGGGTCTATGTAGGAGTTTAGTATTCCCACTTTGAAGTGAGAAGTAGTGAACATGGATTTTGTGACAGGTTTACCTCGTACTCATCAACAACATAATTCAATTTGGGTCATTGTGAATAGGATGACCAAATCAGCCTATTTCTTACCAGTCCATACTTCCTATTCAGTCGAGGACTATGCCAAGCTCTATATTAGAGAGTTGGTTAGGTTGCACGGTATTCTATTATCTATCATCTCAGACAGAGGTACTCAATTTACCACTCACTTATGGAAAGCTTTTTAGAAGGTTTTCAGTACCTAAGTACACCTTAGTACAACCTTTCACCCTCAGACAGATGTCAGGAAGAAAGGACCATTCAAATCCTTGAGGACATATACAGAGCTTGTGTTGTTGAATTTAATGGAGGTTGAGATGACCACTTACTTAATTCCAGTATTCAGATGGCTCCATTTAAGGCTCTATATGGGAGAAGATGTAGATCTTTGATTGGTTGGTTTAAGATAGGTGAAACCACTTTGATAGGGCCCTAATTGGTATTTGATGCTTTAAAGAAAGTTTATCTAATCTAGGAAAGGCTTAAGGAAGCCCAAAGCCAACAGAATCTTATACAGCTATGAGAAGAAAGGATCTTGAGTTTGAGATTGGTGACTTTGTATATCTAAAAATATCTTCCATGAAGGAGGTAAAGAGGTTCGGTAAGAAGGGGAAGCTTAGTCCCCGATATGTTGGCCCTTATAGAATTTTGAGCCTTTTCAAAAAGGTGGATTATAAGCTTGAGTTTCCTACAAACTTAGCATCAGTGAACCCGGTATTCCATATCTCTTTGTTGAAGAAGTGTATTGGTGACCTAGCTATAGTTGTTCCCTTAGAAAGCGTAGATGTTCAGAACATCCTTTCTTACAAAGAAATTCTAGTCAAGATCCTTTATCAACAAATTTGTAGACTAAGGAACAAATAAGTTCCCCTAGTCAAGGTTCTTTGGCAGAATCAGTCTGTTGAGGGAGCCACTTGAAAAACAGACGCATATTTAAGGACCAAGTACCCTCATCCTTTCTCCACAAACTCAGATTCAGCTAAAGGTAACAATCTTCTTAGAATTTCTCTTTTCCATGCTCAATTTTAGTTGTATATCATTCTCATGTCAGTCTTGCATTCACAAAATCAGTTCCTTCATGTGTCATTTTTTAGACTCAATCATGTTATCACGTTGTCATCACATATATTCAACATGTAACCTAAAAATTCCTCAGTTCTTTCAGGTTAACCAATCTCATTCAAGGATGAATGTTCCCAAGGGGGAGATTGTATTACCCCAAAAATCTAAACCAATGTTAGAGCCATGTTTCAAGCTCATGCATAGTACATTATAATTATTTTATAGTTTTATGAGTGAGTTTGATGTATCTTAAGGCCTCAAATAACTCCCAGCTATTAGACGGATCAAAATATTCCTTACTGATTGAGTTTTTAGGAAAGAATGTTGCTTTAGTCAACTTCAAATGATCATATAATTTATTTTATTCAGAATTTTTCCATCTCAAGACCCACCAAATTATAGAAAATTGAATTAGCTTTCCAATGATACCAATTTTGCCTTAATCCGATACTCGGGTGAGAAGTTAAGGCACTTTTAGTGAAAAATAGTAGCCCAACGCGATCAGGCTACGTAGCGGTGATAGAAAAAATCACGTTCGTCTTTTTCCAATGGACCACCATGATAACACCGCATCGCGCAAAGGGGCAAAGTCACATTCAGTGAGGCACCATAATGATGACGCATTGGCTAATATTCTAATCTAGAATTGTGCTTTTCCAGTGGCTCAATACAATTTTACCGCGTCACACTACTGGATATATTTGGGATGGTCCCTTTTTCTAGTGGTCCGACGTGATTGCACCCGTCACTCTGGAGCCAAAAATCAAGATTTCTAGCTTTTGCGATTTAAATTCCATGGATCATTTGGTCTTTTCCCATAGATCCAAAATCATCCAAAACACAAAATTAAAACCCTAAAGAGGCATTATGTTCCCCATTGCTCATAATTTCACTCTAATAAACTAATTTTCTTTCAAGAGAAAAACTTTAGCCTTCAGATTCAAGATCAAATCTCAAGAAAAACCTCAATAACTCTCACGAATTCACCAACCCAGGTATGTTAAGTGTTAATCCATGGGTTCTTTTCACCCATGGAATCTAAGTATCCAATTTTAAATTCAAAGTTGGTATCCTTACAAGTTATTGTGAATTTGAACCATGAATTCCCATTAACTTTGATTCCATACCATGTTACATAAAATTATTGTTAATATTAAACCTCATATGTTTAATGGTTATTGTTGACTGATCCAATTCATAACTTGTGATATTGGTGTTGAAATTATGCTATTACTTCAAGCTTTTAACTATTACCATGCTTAGCTTAAACCATGCAATGCAAGTGTTTGATAAAATGCTTATAGGAATGGATTTTGAACAATGTTTTTATATTATGTTCCCAAAGTTTATGCTTTTATATTATGTCCACAAAGTTTTAGTACTATCTTAATATTATTTCTATCGAGTCCTAGGGGTTATTAATACCCGAAAACATTATTGTTTACTTAGTCTCAGTATCTTCAGAATAGTTTTAGAAATATGTAATGAGCATTATTAGTTCAGTTAGTAATCATAGTCAGTTAAGCTTAGGACAATTTAGTATGTTGAGTCAGTACAGTTGGGAGTAGGATTTAGCACCGAGCAAATGCAGGGATGGCGGATTCTCCGTCAGATAGGTAAAGTTATTAGTAGTAGTCTTTGTACTCCAAAACCATGTAGCCATCGTAGGATATGAGGATTACTAGTCATTTTAGGCTTGACTACTTTATAGGGCTAACCTGTTAGTTTAGGCCTGACATTCTTAGTCCTTCGGGATAACATATTAGTTAATCCATACAACCAGTGTTATTACTCGTGGCACGGTACTGGCACCTTTTCAATTGGGGTCACAGGTTGGGCACCAAATTGCTCATTGGGGCATGTCGGTTAGATAATAACTTCCACAGTCTCAGTTCAATATTCGGTATACTTCAGTTTAGGCTTGTATTAGCCATAACGTATAGATATCAGTTATTGAATTATCAGTTTTCAGTATTTTAGTTTACAGATTATATTAAGAAAATATTGTATGCTCGGTCATGCATTCCTTGTATTTATAGATTACATGCATTCTATACAGTACTTCAAGCTATTCATTCAGTCAGTTATTACTCTTGTACATGAAATGATGCATATCAGCCTACCTCATTTAGCATACCTATACATTCGAAGTGCTCATCGCATACTCATTTCTTGTGCTATGACGTATCATATCATAGGTTCAAAGAGTCATATAA
Organism: Capsicum annuum; assembly: GCF_002878395.1. NCBI lineage: Eukaryota > Viridiplantae > Streptophyta > Magnoliopsida > Solanales > Solanaceae > Capsicum > Capsicum annuum. The sequence continues at coordinate 170,931,449 of NC_061113.1, forward strand.
CACCCTATATTTTTGAGCTAGAAATTGAATCATCGCTCTTACATGTGTAAGATCTAATTCCATGGTTTATATTTATATTCAAGTGTCATGATCTTTCTACTAGTATATGAAGTGATTAGGAGGTGAAAAGTGTAAATAGAAATCACTTTGAGCAAACTTAAGCTAAGAATCATTCCGTCATCCAAAGTTTGATATTCAATTCTTCAAGGGTCTACTTTGAATATGTATAACTTTTGATATGCATAGAATTTTTCAGCTCAAGACCCACCACATTGTAGATAAGTGAACTAGCTATCCAATGATACCAATTTTTCCAATATTCGATAACCGAGTTAAAAGTTATGGAATTTTCCATGTGAGGTAGTAAGCCAACGTGATCTTGACTCGTCGCATCGACTACGCCCCGAAATGAAACCTGACGTGAATTTAAAGCTGTTTTACGCATTATTTTAGTTCCTAATGGGTTTAGGAGAATTTTGGTCGCTTCCCCTCACCCAAAATCCATCTATAACATATAATTTCAGCCTCAAGAATTATAAATTGCATCTTTCTTCAATTTTTTCTCTCAAAAGGCTGAAAACCCTAACCACCTCTCCAACAACAAGATCCAACTTTTCTTTTCCAAAGATCAAGAATTCAACTCTTTTAATTCAAGACTCTCAAGAAAGGTTTCAAGATTAAGGTTCCATTTTTTCAAATTAAATAACCTAAGGTATGTGGGACTATCTTTACACTCCATGGGCATGGGTTTTAATGTTTTAATAAAATTTAAAGATATACAACCATGTTTTCAAAAAAGGGTTTAATAACAATTGAATTATATGTATCATGGTTTTGTTTTGATGAAAGTATATGTTGATTTAGATCCCCTTTATTTGAAATGGAATTCACAATTATATATATACGCACATGTGTTTTCGATAATCTTTTAAAGGGTTCAAATTGAGAGCTTGATTAATGAACTTCCTTCTTTGTTATGAAGTATATTGTTTATTTGAATTATGGGTGATTTTGAATGCATAAACCACATTTTTAAAGTTTCTCAACATCATGATGATTAGAATGTTTTGTGATATGATGAGGGGGAAGTTTTCTTGATATAATTAAACCCATTGTATTTAAAAAAAGAGCTGCATGTGATTGAATAAATTGACATGATCACTGCATGTTTTAAGTCTTGCAAAAGAGGTTGTTTGCATAAGTTTTTCTTAAAATTTATAAGTGATAACTCTAATATGATATTGTGAATGTTGGGTGGTCATGTTCATGTTTTGAATATGAAGGGCTATAAATTTAACATGATATGGAATTACAAGTCAGGGTTTGATGATACCCGGTTATAGTATGCCCTTAACAGAATAAATGATGAATGTTTTGAATGCATGGAGAATGGTTTTAAAGAACTAAAATTAGGCCTAAAGAGAGGTAGATGGTTACCTGAAGAAAATGTTTGAGTGTAAGGGCTCATCGCTGGAAATTAAGTTTGCCGATTCGGGTGATATGAATTGGCTAATGCCATTGTATACTTGTCCTTGAGACACTGGTATACTAGAATGGAAATTAGGACTCCCATACTTGAATTGAAGGCTTGGCTGCCGAGTCAAGAGTGGATTCTATATAGCCCATGGGATTGTAGAAATGTAGGGTGTACCATCTATCTCAGGATAAATGTAAAGTGTGATACTTGATTTCAAGGAAGCATTTGAAGATTCTAAAATAATGACCATGTGTTTTACTTATCTCATATGTAATGTTTTATAAAATGCTATCATCTATATTATGAAATAAAAATGGTATTTTGGGAATGTTTCTCATACCAGTACATATGTATTAACCTGCCTATATCTCAGGATATGAGGCATAGTATTGCGGTCCCATCCAACAGTAGATCCATGTGTATCAGAAGTAGCAGTTGGTGAGCCTTCTCCATTCCCAAAGGCCTAATTTTTAGATTTCATAGTTTCTTTCTTTTTATGGTCTATCGGGGACCTTATCCCAGTTTTGTCTCAGATTTATGCTGGATATTATAATGTTAGAGATTTTACAGATGGTTGTCACATATTTAGAATACTCAAAATTTCCTTTTTAAATTGTTCAAGTTTATGTGATTAAACATGGTTCCATCATGTATTGTTTTTCACAAATTTCCTTATACTATATGAATATTGTGCATGATTACCAAATTTAAAAGAATGCTTGGGCCTTCATGGTTTGGGATGCTCATTACAACTAGGGCCCTAGATTGGGTCATGACAAACTTGGTATCAAAATATGGTTCATGGTCCCAGGGTGTCTACAAAATTATGTCTAGTAGAGTCTTGCTTATGGGTGTGTTATGCACCACACTTATAATCACGAGGCTACTAGGCAATTAGGATTTTTTTTTATTCTTTCATACTCTAGTTCGTGCTATAGCAGCATCCATAATAAAGTTATCCAAATTCCGTCCTTACTTTAATTTCATAAGCTATGCCTCATTGTCGAAGCGATGCAAGTCCAAGTATATATCCCCCCTAGCGATATGGTTCTCTCTGATTGAGTTGTCTATACAGTTATGAATTTTCATAAAGACTTGGGAGGAGTCCATAAGTTCTTTAAAATGTGTTGATTTAAGCATATACCCCTATCTATATCAGTTGTGCAGTTGAGCCTAAAGTATCAAGTGTATTCAGTCTCCTTTAATAAAATTATTATTGCGATGTCATTCATTCTTGCATGTAGATTGCCTATCATCTGTATGCCCTATATCTATCAAACTTATGGGTAGTTTCATAGGTATAAGTATGGGTGCTACTTGTAGTATATTATGTGGTTCTTGTATCTATTAGCCTTTTGAGGGTTGCATACATATAGGCTCGGACTGTTGTTTGCTGAATATTGATTAAACCTTCTGAGCCTATGATAGTGGTGGTTTACGAAAGGCCTAATGAGGTATTGTTTGTTCAAACCATCTAGTTACTTTATATTGTTATTATCATTATTATGGTTAGTTTGTGATAGGCTTATTATTGGACTGCTATTAAGATTTTAGGTATGATTCTGATTCCTTTATCTTACGGTTATTTGATTATGCATGATCATCACATAGTTAGGTATTATGGTTTTGGACACTAATTATGTTAGAAATAGTTCCCACTCTGATTAGAAGGACTTGAGATCTTTGTGTGATTACTTAGCTCATACATTTGAGTTAGCCTTGTTTAGGTATATGTATCTATCTATAGTGGTTATGGTATTATCATATATCCCTCCTGTCTTTTATTTATTCATGTATATATATTATTTTACCTTGTATATAGATATATACATCCTTTTATGTTCTTTATTCGTATAATGGCCAATGATATTTGGAATAGTGCTTCGGTTCCTGAACATGGCTAGAATAGGATAGATTATCCTTATTATTTCCTTAGCTTTATCACATTAGTTTCTTAGATTATTAGGTGTAGTTTAAATTCCTGATTGTATGCTATGTATATTTTTTATTATCTTTGGAGTTTAGTCTACAGTTTCCTACTGAGTACCACGTGTATGGTACTCATACTACACTTTTGTAGTGTACAAATCATAGTACGGGTTCTTGCCATTGTTTTTTGTATCATGCAGAGTAGGCTGTCAAAATAAACCCGTTAAGGCTAAACCCGTTTAACCCGCCCAAACTTTCTTGGGTTGGGTACAAACTAATTTCAAATTGGGTCGAGTTTGAGACCATTAAACTTGACCAGTTAAAAAACAATTCTCACCCATTTCAACCCTTAATATACCCATTTCAACCTGTTTTCCTCCAAGAAAAAAAATTAACCCGTTTCAACCCTTAAAATCTAAGATGCAATCGGTCACTGTTAAAGTTACTCCATATTTCCGTAACACATTTTTTCCAGTTGGTACTCTGTTCCCAACCTCTGATTCAATGTTCTTCTTGAGTCTCAGTTAACCCATTCAACTAAAATCACTCTAATTTCTTTGAAGTCATTCCTGCCAGCTGGTATTGCTCTAATTTTGTACAAAAGTTTGACCAAATTTTGGATCTACAAGTAATTTTCAGTAAGTTACTATCCTACTGCTAACATGTATTTTCATAAAGTTTGGAAAATTCATATGATGATAATAGAAGAAAAGTATAGTCAAGATCCTTATATTAAGGCAATGACAGAGAAAATGGAAATTAAGTTCAAAAAGTATTGGCAGGATGACTATAGTCCAATTGCTTCAATGTCGGTAGTTCTTGATCCTCAGTACAAGTTAAAACTTGTAAGGTTTTGCTTTACCAAACTAGATCTAGTCACTTGCAATGAAAAGATAAAAGTTGTTGAGTGTAATATGGATGCGTTATTTAGAGAGTATTTAAAAAATTCATCGGTTGATGTTGATATGGTAAAAAGTAGTCATGGTAGAGATAATGTTGAAGTGGTGGATGAAATGGATGATAATGATACTTTTGAAAGTCAATCGGAACTTGGTTCAGAAAAGACACAATTAGATTTCTACTTGGAAGAACCCGTGTTGGTTCGCAAAGGAAATGAAGATCTAGATGTACTTAAATTTTGGAAAGATAATAGGATTAAGTATCCGGAACCCTCACTGATGGAATGAGATTTGTTAAGTATTCCTATCACCATTATTACATCTGAGTCTTCTTTCAGCATTGGAGGTTGTGTTATTGGTAAATATTGAAGCTCAATTTTACCTGAAAATGCAGAAGCAAAATTGTGTTCGTGAGATTGGATCTATGGTCATACAGGTAAAGTATTATCAAATCACATCAATTTTTTTCTTATAAGAAAACATAATGTGTCTTGGAAATTTGTCTCTAACCTTCATGTTTTTAGCTTTTGCTGACTCTGAAGAGGAAAATGACATTAAAATAGATATGAGTGAAGTTGCTGCTTAGAGATTTAATTAGCTTAGTGATTGTGTGCAGGTATATGCTTAATTCTTTCTTCCTATGACCCTGTTCCACTTCTCTTGTTGTGTCTCTAAGAATCTGCCATAGTGCCATTAGCCATCTATTTGCAGCTGGTTGTAATAGGTATTGAAAATTGCTTACTACGAACATCTTTATTGTATATATATTGCTGGTAGAAAGTTGTATATAGTGAAACCTGGATAGTTGATGTTAGAATGAGACTCAACTGTGTAAAGAGAGTTTCCAGAAAAGATCATAGGTAATGGCTTCTAGTGGTACTGGTTTGTACACAGTACTAACAGAAAAGTTTGGGTCTATCGCACTGTTGATGAAGTGGCATACTGTTGATGCTGTTGTGTATTGATCCCTATTTGATGCTGCTATGATTTTCTCTGTGTTAGTAACACTCAAGTAATTGTCAAAACCTGTTAGAATGCTACCAGAGATGCTGTCAGCTGTGATTCAAGTCAAAGTTTCTTTTGATAGAATAAACAGTTTCATACTTGAAGATGAAATCAAACCAGATGATGTAGTGACATTTCCTTTAGGGAACTTAGTTCATAGTGTTTGCGTAGTAGGTAGTCATTCCACTTGGGATCCCCAGTAACCTGATCCACTGCTTAAAAATTTAAATTTTCAAGCCTGAGAAAGACAAAAAATTACAGTTTTGACTATGGTGAGCTCGAAGACACAGGTCAGCGAGGGCTAAATATGAGTGAAGGATAGGAGCAAAGGATTAAACTTTATCAAGCTATATATAGTGATGATGATGTTTATGTTCTTGATAGTTCTTTTAGTGCCATAGATACACAAATTTTGTATATAGTGTGACACAACAGCAACCCTTTTACTGACTAAAGAAACATAGTGTTTTATAATTTGGACATAGTTACAAGTCTGTGTTATGACTCCTCTTAATAATAAAATAGTTATTCTTGTTACTCATAAAGTGGAGTTTCTTTCTGAGGTTGACCAAATTTTGGTAACTAATGTGAACTAGTTAGAATTTTTTTTCGGCTCTTATTCATTTATGACATATAAATTATTTATAGTTTTCTACTAATTGTTTTACCAGGTAATGGTAGGTGGACAAGTTACTCAATTAGGAAGTTATAATGAGAAATTCCTGTTTTGGATTGCCTTTGAACAACTTGTGAATGCTCACAGAGGTTCAATAGATGGACTTGATGGATCTATGGGCGTGCCGATGGACCTTCTTTTTATTTTTCTGGATAACTTGCCAATGCTATTTAGTGTTCTTCAATTGCTTTATATATCAAATGATTTTCTTGAATCATGAAGTTTATATTCTTTGTTTAATGTTAGTTGTATGTCTACATAATGCTGTATTAATATTAGTTAGCTGTTAGTATTTGTTTATGATAATTATTAATTAATCTTACCAATCTGGGAAGTTAGTATGAATTTTACATCCTCTATAGTAGATGGATACATTTACTATTGAAAATACAAAGAGCTATATTATTTATATCAAGTCAAGATCAACTATAACTATAACAGCTAGTGTCTATTGTTAAAATAAATCAAAAGACGAAATAAGTAAATAATCTATTTAACTGAAATCATAATTTTAGCAGAACTGAAACTTAAAATTTGAACTATTTAATTGTAGAAAAAGTGATTCATATTGGGTGGGTCAAGACCCAACCCGATAGTTTACCCATTTCAAACCAACCCATTTCAACCCAAAGCATATTTGGGTGGGTTGTGACCCAACCTGATATCTAATTCAACCCATTTAATATCTTCAATATCAACCCAACCCACCCATTTGACACCCCTAATACAGAGTAGCTATGGTATAGAGACATAAGGTGAGCTCCTGGAGTTTGAAGTATTGCTATTATCCCTCTTATGTACTTGACTAGTCTCTATGTTGTTTTTAGAGATGGGTTGTATTAGTAAATTTATTTAGTACATTTTGTAGTCTTATTTTAGTAGAATCTCTTGTACTAATTCAACCAGGTTTTGGGACTATTTTATGTATTTTTATTTATTTTGCATTCTTCCTTCATTTCTCTGGGTAGTTCGTTAATAGTATTTTTGGACTATGGGTTGGCTTACCTTCTGAGGGGTTATCGTACATGCCATTATAGCCTGAGAAATAAAGTTACAAATTGATATTAGAGCCTAGGTTTACCAGTGTGTTGGTACAAAATCTAAGTGTCTAGTTGAGTCCCACAGATCGATGTAGAGATGTTTGTAGCCTATATTCGAGAGGCTACAAAGAATTCTTAGGAAATCCTATTCTTGACTCCTCTTCGTGTGTCTATACTTCTATGAGCCTTAAGTACATTCTTTGACTCTGTTCTGTCCTAGATGGATGATAAGAAGTTGTCGACAGATGTGGATGAAACTTCAACACATATTTTTAAAGTGTCAGTATTTTATTAGACTAAAGAGTCAAGAATGGATATCGATGATCTTTAGCATCAGTTAGAGAATTTGGGACCAACCCAAGCTCTGATGGAGCTCATGGTCGCTTTAACCTTTACATATTTAGAACTAGGGGCCGCAAGTCTTTTTGTAGTTACCTCATAGCCAGGGATGACATTTAGTTTATTAAGTAGTTCTCATGATAGAGTTAGATTTATTGGAGTTCAGTAGGGTTCCTTGTCAGTTTTAGAGTATGATATTGGGCTTCTTGAGTGGGATAAACATATTCCTATGCTATATCCTTTAGAGAATTATGTTGTGTATGAATTTATTAAAGAATTAGCATTGCTACTCTATTTGGCGTTGAATCATCTAGTAGTAGCTGAGTCTTTTTTTCCACTAAGTTGTTGATCATGCGAAGTCCATAAAGAGAGTATGTATCGAGACTTATAGAGGTGGTAGTAAGACACCATGTCAACAATACAGTGCTATTGGTATTCCATCATGGAGTAAAAATCCTTCCAACTGAGGTCAACTTTACTTGCAGTGTATTGGTTCTACATAACTACTATTTCAAACTTTTGGTGGCTCTCATATTAGTCATGGTGATCATAGAAGACAAAGTTCTCATCAAACCTTATGAAGTTATTGGTATGTGTCTTTAGAATATGGTGGCCATTCTGTATTAGGAGGGTCAGTATCTCCGAGTATTCCAGGAGCTTGCTTAAGTTGTTGCGAGATGGGACATTGGTCTAGAAAGTGCTTTATATGTGGGTTGGGTGGTTGCTCTGATAGAGTTAGCATGTGTTACTTTCCATCCTAGAGTTCTTCAGTATGTTATGAAAGCGGGGAATATGGTTATTTTAGTAAAGAATACCCTCGGTGTCAGCTGGTTAGCCAGTTTTGAACAACACAAATTTCTCGCCAGGTTAGAGCATTAGCGGTTTGCTATGACTATAAAGAGATCATTCACTGGTCTAGAAAGTGTCCTAGAATGGTATTATTAGTCATTCAGATTAGTCTAATAGTGTTGTGGCCCCATCTATTGGAGGCAGCATTCTTGGCTCCTCATTTAATAATTTAAATGCTTATTCTGAGTTTGGACCTATTCAAATTTGTTCTCCCTTGGACCCGTCCGGTATATGACTTTCAATTTTATTATGATATCTGTGCTCTTATCTTATGCCTTTACCTTTTTATTTATGTGTAATAGGGTTTGCGTACTTATAAATAATTATATGTCTTGGTAGGTTTATATCGATTGTTATATGACTTGATATATAGTTCATACTTATATGACTTCCCCTATAAATGATTTCTTTTAGTAGTGGATGAGTGTATCAGTATTGATATTTTTCCTATAGTTGTAGTAATTGGGTTCGAGTTCCCTTTACTTTGGCATATTGGCCCTCTTGTGGACCTAGAGTGGTACTTTCTATTGATTTTAATTTTGGATACCGCACATTATTTTATGTTGATGATTATATTACTATGTTATTATTGTCATTGTTTGATGTTGATCGATCCTCGTTTGGTACAGGCTAGATTATTAGTATCTAATTAGAATTTCCTTTCTTGTCGTTTATTTAGTTAGCTTGGATAGCTAGATTAGATGGATGAGTTCTCTCTTTTAGTAAGGTGAGGTTGGTCATTTTTTCTCTTCTATTAAAGTATTCTAGATTGATTGTGAAGTAGATTATGGTAGTGAAGGTAAGTTGACCTTTTATGGTCTTGTTATGGTTCTAGAGATGGCAATTGGCTATGCTGTCTGTTTCTGGGTTTGATATTCTTTGGACTTACCTTCTAGTTTGTTGAGATTTTAGCTTTGTCTATCCTTCTCTATGTATACTATTTCTGAGGTTGACTAGTTTAGGGTTAGTTCTTCTGATTTAAATAGTTCATCGCCCAGTAGTGATTACAGTGTTGATAATGAGAAAGATTGGGTTCACTTTTAGGTTTGTTAGGTTTATCTCCTAGTGATGGTTTGATCTTGGTATTGGTTTTGATTTGGATAATATGTTCTTTTCATGATGTGGTTCTTGTGTAAGTAGAGTTAAAGAGTTAGATGTAGGTGATCCAACTGGTGACCACTTCTTAAGTTGGCAAATTTGAAATTCATTAGCTTGAGTTACTTGGTTCATTTTCTGATAGTAGTCTTGACCTAGGTATCCATGTCAAGATGGAGTATTGGATTGATTAGTTTCTTGCTAAAGTTGTATTTATCTAAGTTGCTAGAGTTTTGGTTATATCTAATGTAGTTTGCAGCCTTAGTGAGTTCTTGAGTATGCTTTTGTGTTTTATGCCCTCCAGCAGATATAGAGTTGGTTGTTTGTGTTTTCAATAGGTGATTTACTATCTATTATGATTTTGTTCATCAACTATGTTTCGATTCTGGCTCTATATGATTGTTTGATTTTGATAGTAAGGTCGATTTGAGTATTTGGCCTTAGATTAGGCTTGCTGGTACAGTTTTGTATTTGACGTCTTGGAATGGCATTTTGGAGGTTATAATAGATTTGGAGTATTGATGCTTATCCATCTTGAGGTTTGGTTTAGGTAGTTGAGATCGAGCGATTCAACCTTTATGTCAAGATTTTAGATTGGAATTGTGGAGTTTGGATTCAACCTTCATTTTCAGATTTGCCTCAGTTAGGATTGCATCTATAGGTTGGCTAATCCTACTTCGTGATTAACTATTCGGTCTTCTTCAGTTCATATGGATTGTGGTTGATAGATGTTCAAATGATATTCTATGGAGACAACATTGGTTTCTTCAGCTTTGACAATAGTTTTCAGTTTTTCTCAAAATTTTTGGATGATTTACTCAGTAGGAGTAGTATACTTCAGTTGGACGCTACATGGATTATCCTATAATTTATGTAGAATCCCTGAGCAGATTATTCCATGGTGAGTGTGTGTGTGTTTCGAACTCTTGGCTTCCAGTTTCGTTGGTTATCCAGACCAGTTGAAGCATTGACATATTTCATAGACCTTGGTTATCTTCATTTGTGTGCCTAGGTAGCACCTTATGGGCTTATTATTGTTGCACCCAAGCGCACACTCAAGTGTACTTGGTCAACCAAGTAGTAAAATGGCCTTATAAAAGCCAAGTATGGATCCCACATAGACTTGTGTTAAAACAACTTTCCAATTTTAGTTCAACTATCAAGATTAAGCAAGTTCTAAAGTAGCCAAAAGTGTTTAATAGTTATAAAGTAAGTGTAAAGTAAACAATACGGTAAGTTAAAGGTTCTTGAACATCTATGGGGAGAAACATAGGGTTAAGACACTTCGGACAATCATACTAAGCTATATAACTTTGGTGGTTAGGTTAATTATCTTAATTGTTGGTCCACAGTGTTGATACTATGACTTTGGCCTTCCGAACCTCTAATCAACTATCTATCTTAGCCCCACAACTACATTGTTGACCGGGATTGTGAGAACTAAGTTAAAAGCATTCATATTTTATCCCATAATTAAACCAAATAGGGCACTTAGGTTTATTCCTATCCTAAATGCAAATCATCACATCATTCAATTGAGAGATTACGATCTTATTCCATCTATCCCACGTTCTATCCTATCATTCCTCATTCCAGGATTATGATAGAATTAAGCATGTATTCTAAACGATGTGAATCCATGAAATAGTTAACTCAAGGACAAATAAACAACCAACAGTGATAAATATCCCAAACCAATTCAATTCATAAAAAGAGTAATCATGTTTAGCCATTCATGAATATACACATAATCACAATAGCTGAATCCATGATATAATCCTAGAATAACCTAAAATAAAGGAGTAAAATCCCTAATTTTAGCCTCCTTAATCGTGTGTCATGCCCCTAGGCTGTCCAAGATCTTTTCCAAAGAGTTGAAGTGTCCAATTTATAGTAGGACCAAGCTGCCCGTTTTTAACATAGCAGCGTGCCATGCCAATATCGTGCCATCTAGGAAACATGGGAAATGAAAAATGTGGAGTTATACTTGTTTGTACATTCCAAAATTAATCCAAGGGCTTGGCACGAACTTATCACCATGCATAGGGTCCATGGCATGCCAATGAGTCCCAATTTTCCAAATTTTGTAATACTTTGTCCCATGCATTTGTCCTTCAAGTCCAAGCTTTGTGGTGACTTTTCATATTAGTTTACAGCTTGTATATCATACATATACCATGCGAATCATCTCACCAAGAATCCTACAACATTAAGCACCACAAATTAGACCTCAAAACTCAATTGAATCAAATACGATAAACTAGAAAGAAACATAGCTCAATCTAAGAGTACTAGTTTTCATGTTTGAACTTTAACTTAATGTTTTGACTCAAAACTCATTATGACACACCTTAAACATTAAAATTACACAAATTAATACTTAGATGCTCATTTATACCAAGATTAGATCATTAAGCCCATGAGAAGTCCTCAAAACTAAGCTAACTAGTGTTGGATAACAACACTTAGGTGCATAAATCCACCTAAGATCATCACCCCACACTTAAAGCTTTGTTTGTACTCGAACAACTCTTCACCTAAGAATAAAGATCATGAAACTACTCCAATACTACTACTAGAAGAAAGACAGTCAACCTAGAACTACAATAACTACACAAACATCAAGTTTTATGCTAAGCATGTTATATACACCTGAAAGCTCAAGTACACTACTCTAAAACATCCTAGCTTATAGAATTGACTCACCAAATTGGAAAACTCATGCATATTATTCAATCAAAGAGGTCATATAAGTCACCCAACTATCAATAAACATGTTCCCTTACCATAAGAGAGTTACGCATAATCACTCACAGACATGCAATTATAACATGAATGGGTATAAAAACCAACTTATGCTCACCATCACAATGAATTCATAGGTTACACAAGATGAACCACAGGTTTTCCCTTAGTGTAGTACTCTACTAATATCATAATGTTAAGGTTTAAGATCAACTAGGACTTTAAGGGTTGTAATATAGGCTAACAGATGGGCAGGAACTATTCTGGCAAGTAATAGTGACTATATTCCCAAAGAGCTTTAACTTATGATACTTACCAATTAAACTCTCCTCTAACAACCAATTTCTACCTTCACACCTCTTTTTTTTTTACCATCTCATTAACCTACTCACATTAAATCCGGAGGGAGTGCACTCTTTCACACAAGATTAAATTTTGATAATTTTTTTCATGACACAATTCCCAATCACACATATTAACTTTTTCACATGGTTAGCTAACACTTTGGGGCTTCACTTTCACGTCTTTATTCTTTAATTTTTCTTACTCCTTAACCTCATTAATTTTTCATTTAAAGTGGTTAGGAGCTTTAGGACAAAATATGGTCAATCAAGCTACAAATGAGGTTGCCAAAAAAATAGGCTAAGGCTCAATGGGGTTAACTAGGATTATGCACAAAGGTGGGTAAAATAGGATATGGGATCTGGCTATCAAAGAAATATTGTCACAATCTGAACTAGGGCATGGATGTGACAGGCATCTCAAGTCCATGGAGGACTGAAGACCACCTCCATTTCCTAGTCAATAGTACACATCACACACTTACATGGACTAAAGTCCAAACATATAACAAGAGAAAGTAACATAAGTTCAAAGAGTATAAGTTATTTCAATAACCACCAACCGATACCGATAGCTAATACGAACTACCAACATAACAACCAAGTCCACATTACAAATAAACCATCTAATAAAATTGAATATCAATAAATTATTGGGACATGCCCCCGATCATAACCAAAAATACAAGTTTGTAACAAAGTCTAAGACATAGGAAACCAAAACATGAAATAAAGTCCTTCATAGGATGGAAGCTCACTACTTCTAGTCAACTAACAAACTATTAACGAACACCTGACCTCTGCATAAGAAACGTAGGATAATTTCTACCTGCATCGCGTGGGGATAAATCATCCGGAGATGGTTAGCGGCTGGAGCACTTGAATATAACTCAGGGATAAGGGATAAAATAATGTCATAAGTAATAATTTAAAACTGGTCAAATCCAATGCATATCATCAAATGGAAATACATATATATCACATGCCGGGGTAGGTCATAAGGCTTAGCATAAACTTTTAAAATCTTAACCTAGATTGTGTAGCATAACTGTCATAATCAAGGCACCCACGGGCTATATGGGTCCAGATCTCCCCTAGTTGGAAGGGCCCAAGTGCGTGTTTCCGCATGAACCAGAGAATAATCATATATCATATGCCTGATAGAGACTCGAACCTCTCGGCATAAATAAAAGGTAACTTAAGCACCAATTTATATAGCATGGGGGGTTTGAATATCCCAATCATATAATAATAATAATAATAATAATAATAATAATAATAAGGGGAACTCGAACCTCCCAGTCATTTAGACCTGCACTAGCTAACACGGTTTTAGATGTTGGTCCCTTGGGATCTCCACTTTTAAGCCCAATTAGAATATTTAAGACACATCCCAATTCATTGAATTGATTATGCATTTACAAATCCCATTAGTAAGGTCATACCAACCCAACTTGCAAGTTCATTATTAAGCCATAATTCATTAACCATCACATGGGGCAAATTCATGACCCCTTAGGTTCAACTAACATTAACATAGGTAATCCACACATCCCAGAGTTTAATAAAATCATACCATAATTCATTAACCTTTTATGCCAATGCATCAATTAAAGTGATCAAGTCAAAACATATGACAAAGCCTTATATTATTATCAATTTCACATTTAGGGTGAGGGAACTCAATTTCCAAAACCATGTGTCAAAGAAAAATTCATCACAATTTGGGGAAAACATAACCCCTTTGTTTATTCATTAATCACATATATCCTAAAAGTTTAAAACGGTTAATAAACCATGAATAATGCATAATAAACCAATGGAAACCAATTTAAGAACCATTCATGTCAATGCCCTAAACCATATCAAAACCCTTATTCCAATTCCACATAATTAACCTTGTAAATTCATACATTAGATAAAAGAGTTTAAAGGTAGAGTCACATGCCTGAAATACCAAAGATTATGGAGAGAATTCAACCATTAAAGCTCTACTTGACCCACTTCTTGGAAACCTTATGTATTGATTCGTGAGAGAATTTGAGAGAGAAGAGAGTGTATTTGATGTGTATTATTGATGAAAATAGGGTCCAAAGTATGTTTATAGGGCATGGGTTATTATTGGAATAAGAGGGAAATGTCTAAAATACCCTCATTAAAAAGCTGGAAAATAAGCCACTAGTCGTTACGAGGTGATCTTATGATTCATAGGGTCACCCTATGACTCGTTTCCCCTCATTCGTAGTTTGGACAGTATCCCGGACCACTTACATTAGTCTCGTTAAAAAATGGACTTTACAACTCGCTATAAGTCCATATGACTTGTTACATCTTGATCGTACTCAGGACAAAATACTTTGGGCATCACACTGGTTTCTTATGGAAAGGATTATACGAGTAATTTAGAGTCCTTACAACTCATAACATGGAAATCCTATTCAAAATAGTGAGTTACAAAAATCTCACTGGGCGTGTTATGATTGGGTCCTATGACCCGTAATGACCCCCTATGACTCGAACGGAGAGTCATAGTCAGGGCAGTAAGCTCAGAACTAAGAATTGTCCATGGACCAACACCTGGGTATTTCATTCTCGTCCCTTGGGATCATTTGTCCCCAAATGATAGGACAAGGCTTTCATTAGCATGATTTTGACATAGAGTACACACCCATTCTTAACTTTAACAAAGACAGAAAACAAAGATACCAAGGAAATCATAATTTCTTGTAACAAAGTTAGAAAATAATAATGTTAAGAATAAAACATACCTTAAGAACGATTATCCGAAGCAGGAAGCAAGAATGGATACTTGGCCCTCATGTCCTCTTCAGCTTCCCAAGTGGCCTCTTCAACCTTTTGGTTCCTCCATAGAACCTTTACCAAAGACACATCATTAGTTTGCAACAAATGGACTTGTCGATCCAAGATCTCCACCAAAACTTCCTCATAGGAAAGGAATTTGAAATTCCCACACCTTCCAAAGGAACAACCAAAGAAGGATCACCCACGCATATCCTCAACATAGAGATATATAAGACTTGATGAATAGAGCCCGAACTAGAAGGCAACTCCAATTCATATGCAACATTACCAAAGGTCCACAAAACCAAATACAGACCAACATAATGGGGACTGAGTTTTCCCTTATTCCAAAAATGCATCACTCCCTTTAAAGGAGATACCTTTAAGAACACCCAGTCACCAACATTAAACTCCAACTACTTTTGTCTCACATTTGTGTAGGACTTTTGGAGACTTTGGGTGGTCTTAAGACTATCTTGACTAACCTTCACCTTCTCCATAGATTGGTGAACCAAATTAGGACCAAATAAATCAACCCCACAAACATAAAACCACCTACTAGGAGAATAACACCTCTTACCATACAAAGTCTCAAACGGAATCATACCATTGCTAGAGTGATAATTAAAGTCGTAGGAAAATTATACGAGAGGCAAGTGGTCAAACCAACTGCCAACAAAGTCAAGAACACAAGATCTAAACATATCCTTCAATGTCTAAATGGTTCTGTATGCTTGGCCATCCACCTGCGGGTGGAAAGCGGTACTAAGGCTCACCTTAGTCCCCAAACCACTATGAAATGAGTGCCCAAAATACAATGAGAACTGAGTAACTCAATTAGAGATAATAAAAATAGGTGCACCATGCAACTTCACGATCTCTTGAATAATAACCTTGCATAGTCCTCGACAGAGTAATTAGTTCTCACCGAAAAGAAGTGAGAAAACTTAGTAATCCTATCTATGACGACCTAAATAAAATCAAACTAATTTTGAGATTGTGGAAGACCGATGGAAAATTCCGTATTAAATATTTCCCATATCCACACAGGCAGCTCAATTTCTTGAAATAATCCACTGGGCCTCAAGTACACCACCTTTACTTGCTGACACACCATGTACTTAGCCAAGAAATTTGCCATATACCTTTTTATGTTATTCCACTAATATATCTCCTTAAGATCATGATATATATTTGTTGAAATAGGAAGAACCATATAATATGACTTATGAGCTTCGGCCAAAATTCTTCCTCATAACCCATCAATGCCGAGAACACACATTCTCCCTTAGTACCTCAAGATACCATCACTGCCGATATCAAAAGCCATCACCTTCTTCTTACCCACATCATCCTTGATTTGTATCAAGATACGGCCCAACGCTTGTTTCTCCTATACCACAACACAAAGAGATAATTTCTCCATCTCTTGCACCAACACACCACCATCCTCAGAGTCTAAGACACAAACTTCAAGAATAGCCAAACAATGAATATGCTTCACCAAACCCCTCTTATCCTCATCGACATGAGATAAGCTCCCCATGGAAAACCTGCTAGGAGCATTAACAATGACTTTAGCTTTACGTGGGTGATAGTGGAGACTCATGTCATAGTCCTTTAGTAACTCAAGCTACTTATTTGCATGAGATTTATCTCGTTCTGAGTGAACATGTATTGCAGGCTCTGATGATTAGAATAAATATTAACATGGGTCCCATCCAAGTAATGCTGCAAAATCTCAATGCGAATAAAATAACTAATAATTCCAAATTATGAGTCGAATCATTCTTCTCATGAACCTTCAAATTTCTAAGAGCATATGCCACCACTCTTCCATGCTGCATCAAGACACAACTAAATCGCACTTGGGACACATCCCATAGATAATGAATCTATCAGTGACCTTGGACCAAGTCAAAATCAGAGCAGAAGTCAACCTGTCTTTTAGCTTCACAAAAGTCCCTTCACAAGCATCCAACCATAGAAATTTCACCTTCTTCTAGGTTAACTTAGTCAATGGAGCCGCAATAGATGAGAAGCCCTCCACAAACCTTCTATAATAATTAGCTAAACCCAAAAATCCCTAAATATCAACTGGAGTCATGTGTCTAGGCCACTTTATAACCACTGCCACCTTCTGTGGATCCACCATGACCCCTTCACTAGATATAACATGACCCAAAAATGTCACAGTGTTCATCCAAAATTCATACTTCAAAAACTTAGCATACAAATGTTGATCCTTTAGGGTCTACAACACAATATCGAGGTGATCGACATAATCCGCCCCACTCTTCAAATAAACTAGAATATCATTGATAAACACAATAATGAATAAATCTAAAAACTAATGAAAAACCTAATTCATAAGATCCATAAATGCCATCGAGGCTTTGGTCTACCCAAAATACATGACCAAGAACTTGAAATGACTATAACTATTATGTAAGGCAGTCTTAGGGATATCTTCCTCCCTAATCTTTTGCTGATGATAGACTAGATGAAGATTAATCTTGGAGAAATACTTAGCATCCTAAAGTTGGTCAAATAAGTCATCTATCCTAGGAGGAGGGTACTTATTCTTCACCATCACCTTATTCAACTGGTTGTGATCAGTGCATGTTCGAACGGAACCATCCTTATTATGCCCGAAAAGAATAGGAGAACCCTCAAAAACACACTAGGGAGAATAAAACCCATATCAATGAGATCTTTTTACTGATCCTTAAGCTCCTTCAACTTAGTTGAAGCCATCCTATATAGAGAGATAGAAATAGGATGAGTGTCCAGAAAAAGATCAATCCTAAAATCAATTTCCCTATCGAAAGGAACACTAGGAAGATCATTAGGGAACACCTCACAAAATTCACAAAACACGAGTATAGACTGTAATGAAGGACCCTTCAAGTTAGAATCCTTAACCTGAACCAAATGATAAATACACCCCTTGGAAACAAAATTATAGGCTCTAGGATATGATATGAACCTCTCCTTAAGAACTAGGAAAGATTTATCCCACTCAATAACTAGCTTATTTGGAAATTTAAAAATGACTATACGGGTCCAATAGTCAAAAGAGGCATAGAATGAGAGAAACTAATCCATTCCAAAAATGACATCAAAATCAACCATGTATAATTCAATGAAATCCACCAAAGTTTCCCTACCAAAATAGATACCAAACAACCCCTTTATACTATTATAACAACCACAGAGTTACCCACTGGGGTAGAAAAAAAAGAAGTCTAAAATGCACTCAGGATCAAAACTAAAATACACAACCACAAATGGGGTCACACAAGAAAAAGTAAACCCCAGGTCAGGAAAGCAATACACATCACAAGAAAAGAGTCTTAATATACCAGTGATGACATCGGGAGATGCCTCGAACTCTTGACGGCTAGTAAGATCATTAAGATAGTTTTGACCAGTGCCAAAGCCAGAAGTGGTATCCTTTGGTGTAAAAGCTGATAAAGTACCAATAGGAACCATGTTGGCCCCAGAAGCAATCTTTGAAGGACAATCCCACTGTATGTGACCAATCTAACCATAACTAAAGCACAGGTTCATCCCCTTCTCACACTTACCACGGTATAACTGACCATAAAATCTAAAAAAGGATATAATGGTGCAGACTGGGCCCTACTGGCCTAAGATTTTGGGTGCCCTATGCCCTAGAACAATCACCACTATAAAAATGCCAATTTTTGGATGGCTTTGGGTAAGGAGTATTAGCCATCGAATAGGAGTTATTAATCCCCCAATTATTCTTCTGAAACCATTTCCCATCATCTCTACCACTCTACTACTGGTTTATACCTTGCTATGAATGTCTAAATCTCTTACTCTATCTTTTTCCTATCTCATCTTTCTTTTTCTTTTTCTCTTTAACTTATTGAATATACACTACAAGTCTATAGATTTCCATATCCCTATTCAACAAGGAAATCTTTCTCTCCAAAATCAAATTATGAGAAAACCAGGAGCAAATTCCCTCATTTTAGACCACATGCTAGACACTAACTTGAAAGATCTTTTTTGTTTTATCTATGAAACCTTAAGGATCCTCCTTAACCTTAGTAATAGTGAAAGTTGGAGAGTGCAACCTCATAATCTGGCCTACTCTAGTGGTCTCAGAAGAACTCACAGCAATACTAGCATGAACCTACTATTGTAACTGAGATGTCGCCGATTGGGTCAATAGATGAATGAAGTGACAAAAATCAACATTAGTAATATCTCCCTAAGTTGACTGAGTAGGAGTGTCACCCTCTAGAGTAGGATTAATGGATAATGGTTGGACTCTATGGGGTCAATCAGAAGTAGAAACCCTAGATTGGGTCTGTACCCTAAAAGTACGATGAGTTTTGTCAACGTTGTCCTTAGATAGGATAGAAGGGCTTCCACGAATATCATATCTTTTTGGAGGCATGATCTAAAAGGAGAACAAATGAGAATTAGAGAGATTCAAGACCTTAGACTCTATGGCTTAAAAATAAGACAACAAGAAAGAGAAATATTCCTAAATACCTCGTAGACTCTCTCTTATAAGTGTGACGCGCTACACATACATAAAAGAGACTCTACTTGACATGGATTTGTGGATACCTAATTGACCATAAATCTAGGCCCTGATACCAACTTTGTCACAACCCAAACTAGGGCCTGGCCCTGATGGGCATATCAAGTTCATCAAGGACTAGAGACCACCCCGTTTCCTAGTCAATAAATACATCATACACTAACATGGGTTAAGTTCCAAACATGTAACAAGATAAAGTAACATAACTCAAAGATTCTAAGTTATATCAATAACCACCAACCAATACCAATAACTAATATCAACTACCAATATAACACCAAACTCTATAGTACTTATAAAGCCTCTAACAAAACGGAATATTAATAAAGTTATGGGACTTACCCCTGACCATAGCCAAAAGCAAGTTTGTAACAAAGTCTAAGACAAAGGAAATCAAAAAATCAAATAAAGTATTTTAGAGAATGGAAGCTCACCACTTTAAGTTAACTCACGAACTATCCATGAACACCCAACCACTATATGAGAAAGGTAGAAGAATTTCCAGCACCTTCATCACATAGGGATACACCTTTAGAGATGATTAGTGGTTGGTGCGCTAGCATGTAACTTAGTGCTAAGGTATAAATAAATGCCATGGGTAATAATTCAAAACTAGTCAAATCAAATGCATGTCATGAAATGCAAATACATATACATATATCAAATGCTGAGGTAGGGAACAAAGCTTAGTATGGATTTTTAAAAACTGAAACTGGATTATATAGCATAACTATTATAATCAGGGCACCCATGGGCTATATGGGCACATCTCACCCCCAGTTGGAAGGGCCACAATGCATGTAACCACATAAACTAGAGGATAATTATATGTCATATGTCCGATGGGGACTCAAACGTCCCAACATTAATAAAATATGACTTAAGCACCAATTTATATAACATGGGGAGTCAAAACTCCTAATCATATGATAATAATTATTTGGGGACACGAATATCTCAGTCATTTTGACCACTGTGGAGGCTAGTACAGTTTTTGATGTTGGTCCCTTTGGACCACCACTTTCACGGTCCGACAACACTACCTGTTTTTAAGCCTAATTAAAATATTTAACACACATCCCAATTTATTAATCCGATTATGCATTTAGGAATCCCGTTGGTATGGTCATACCAACCCTACTTGCAAGTTTATTATCATGCCATAATCTATTAACTAGGGGAAATTCATGATCCTTTAGGTTCAATTAACATTTACACAGGGAATGCACATATCCCAAAGTTTAATAAAATCATACCATAGTTCATTAATATTTTATGCCAAAGAATCAATTTAAGTGAGCAAGTCATGACATATGACAAAACCTTGTATCATTATCAATTTCACATTTAAGTTGAGGGAACTCAATTTCCAAAACCATATTTCAAAGAAAAATTCATCACAATTTAGGGAAAACATAACTCCTTTGATTATTCACCAATCCCATGTATCCTATAAGTTCAAAACCGTTAACAAACCATCAATAATTCATAATAAACCAGGGGAAATCAATTTAAGAACCATTCATGTCAATGCCATCAACCATATCAAAACACTTATTCCAAATCCACATAATTAACCATGTAAATTCAAGCATTAGATAAATGATTTTAAGGGTAGAGTCACATACCTGAAATATGCAAGATTATGGAGGGAATTCAACCCTGAAAGGTTTACTTGATCCACTTCTTAGAAACCATAGGTATTGATTCTTGAGAGAATTTGAAGGAGAAAAGAGTGTATTTAATGTGTATCATGGATGAAAATAGGGTCCCAAGTAGGTTTATAAGTTGTCAGTTTTTATTGGAATAAGAGGAACATGTCTAAAATACCCTCATTAAAAAGCTAAAAAATAAGCCGCTAGTCAGTATGGGTGACCTTACGACTCGTTGGGACACCCTATGACTCGTTCACCCATAGTTGTGGCATTGTCCCAAACTACCAACAAAAGTCTAGTTATGGAAAGGAATTTACAACTCGTAATGATTCCATATGATTCTTTACATCCTGGTCTTAAGCAGGACAAAATACTTTGGGTATCACACTAGATTCCTTATGGAAAGGACTATATGAGTTATATAGAGTCCTTAAAACTCGTAACATGGAAATCACAATCAAAATAGTGACTTAGGAAAATCTCACTAGGCACATTACAATTGGGTGCTATGACCCGTAATGACTCCCTACGATTCACAAGAGAGTTGTAGTCAGGGCAGTAAGCTCAAAACTCAAAATTTTCCAAGGACCAACACCTGGGGTGTTTCAAATGCCTATAACATCTCCTAAACCCATACTATTTAAATCGCTTTGCAAATATACTAGGCAAGTTCTAGATATCAATATATAATAAGGAGTACAACAAAAATCTCACTCACCCATGGCACTCACTGAAATCAAGTAGGATCATCAAAGACTCTTAACCAAGCAATCAAACGAGTTTAACATTAAGCTAATAATGTTCAAGAATCATAAATAAGAGCCCTTGTGTCTTAAAAGTAGCCATTCAATATAATCAATATGCTTTTTACAAACAAAACAACTTGCATCATGCAATCATACACAACACTAACAAGAATATCTCACTTACCTAACACACAAATTTTAAAATTTACTCCTAAAAAGAAAAAGAACACTAGGTTCAAAGGGTGCCCCTTAGGAAAAGAATCCCAATAAACAACCATGGGGTGGGAGAAGTGTGTGCACCTACTAAAATGGCACCAACAACTAAAAACTAACAAACAAAAATCCTTTTAAAATTTTTTTAAATTTACCCAAAAATTAGAAAATAACTAATAATTTAGATCCTAGAGTATCACTTTACTTGAAACCATGGGAATTTTCCCACCCCAAACTTAAAAACATACTTTTCCCAGAAATTAAACTTAAAAGTAGAGATAAAAATAATCATTGAGGCTTATAGACCTATCTAGTAGCATCTCTGAACATCAAGAGGGTCTAGAGACCCTATACCCAATCTTTTCCATACTTCTCAGCTTAAGTTTCTGGTACTTAGACTTTCCATCAACATATGACTGATCAAAAGCAAAAACTACATGAAGTAAAAACTAAGATAAAAAATATAAGTACCTATCTTAACTTGGGTTAACTCCCAAGCAATGCCTGATTTAGTGTTGCGGCATGACTGACATCACTATATGTCAACAATTTTTCTTCATCTTGTTTCTCCTACTCGAAGGCCATCTTCTTACTCTTTTCTGACATCTTAAGTGTGTACTCTTAAGTTCATCATATTTACCAATAATAGCTTTTTCAGGCTCCACATCTTGATTACATACATTTCCATGAGAGACTCTGTTACCCCATACACATCCACTTTAATAGTTGTGATCATATATATATCCTTATAATATAAAGGTGGATTGAGTGTTTTGTAGACTTTGAAGACCACCTCTTTATCATCCAATCTTATCTTGAAAGTTCCCTCTCTCACATATATCAGTTTTTATTTTGTTTCCAATAATGGATTTACCTATATGATTGGTACCCTAATCATTTACATCATAATTAAGAACAATAAAGTTAGATAGGATAATAAAATTAACTAATTTTAATGAGCACGCGCTTGATGATTCCTTCAGGCTGGACTCTGGTTTGGTCTGCCATCTGAGAACAAAAGAGCATTGCCTTGGCTTTACTAAACCCTTAGTGTTGAACACTGATAGGGGCATCAAGTTTATACTCGCCCCCAAATCACTCAAGGCATGCACATATCACAATTACTAATTTATATGGGGAGGGTGAAACTTCATAGGTCCTTTAGTTTCTTGGTCATTTTCCGCATAACCATAGAACTGCACTTCTCAGTAAGTTTCGCCATCTCAATTTCCTACAATTTTGTATTATTGGAAACCACATCTGTCAAGTACGTATAATACTTGGCCGTACCCTACAAAACATCTAAAAGAGAAAGATTACATTGAAGTTTTCTGAATGTGTTAAAGAAATTCTTGAAGCAAGCATCTGCCTTGGATTTTTTGAGCCTTCGAAGGAATGGTGGTGGTGGTATTTGCTGCACTTATTCTGTAGTTTTAGATTTTGAGTACTCAGACCTTCCCGAATTTTTGGCCTCTTTACTTGCAACTTGTTGAGTAACTAACTTTGCATGTACCTCTGGATTTTTCTTTGGAGGCCTATCAATAAGATCTCTACAACTTCTCAAGGTGAATTACATAACTTACTTTGGATACTCTATATCACTTGGAAGTCTATCTTATGGCCTAGTACTCTAAGCCTGAACTAGCTACCCAACTGCAACTCTAAATCTTTTTAGAAACTGGCTGATGTTTTGTCTTTCTATGTATTTATTCTTGCTTAGCTAAGATCTTCTTTAAGGATTCCTCTATATTACTGGCCTGAGAATTGCACTGCTTTTGAAATTGTTGATTCTGATTAATTTCCCATGTGTTATTAGGATGAGTTTGCCACTTATGGATGTAAGCATTTGTATAAATTGGCTTCTGTGGATTGCCCCTAAAGCTAACAAACTTTGGGTTTACCCTATAAAGGTTTTCAGAATAACCACTATTTCCATAAATCTCACACTAAGATGGGGTATGATGAACTGTATTCACATGAGCCTGAAACTTAATTACACCCAACTTGCTAAATTGTGTCATCATCTGATTCTGAAGGCCAACCAATTGGCCAATTAAGGTTGTGACACTATCAACTTCGATCATGCCCGCATACTTTTTCACAACACTCTTGGATATGTCACTTTGTTAGTCTAAATTTCCTTGTGTAATATGGTTTAATAAGGTATAGAGCTCTTCATAGGTTTTTTTGAATGCTTGGCCACCTACAGTTGAATCTAACAAAAATTTTGAATTATGGTCAAGTGCTTCAACAAAGGTGTGAGCTAATACCTCAATAGACTATTGGTGGTATGGATAGTCCCTAAGGAGATATTTGACCCTCTCCCAAGCATGATATAAATTCTCATCTGGATTTTTCTCAAAGCTCAAAATCTCACGAATGAGAAATTTTTGGGCCAAGTCATCCATGTAATTATGGAACCTACCATCTCACTATTCAACCATTTATTAGCTTCCCCCAAAAGTGAAAAATGGAAGACTGTCATCCTCACATAATCAGTGGATACCCAATGGGTATGAACATATTAGGATCTCTAAAAATTTCTGTAAGTGAACTTGTGGATTATTATGTGACAATCTGGTAAACTGCCCGCTATTTTGCAAAAGCTACACCATGTTTGTTTCAACTCAAATATACTTCCTATAGTATGTGTTCGGATCGTAAAGGTAACACTAGTCAAAAGTGGGATTGCCACTTTACAAACTATCTAGTAGGATGTTGGATCATTAGCCATAGAAGAAGGAATATCTTTTTCTTCATTAATTTTAGTGATTCGGTAGAGAAGTACTGCTTCTCTACTCAACTGGTGTAAGCGTTGCTCAAGCTTAGGATATGGCTCAACCAACACCTTGTCCCTTTCCATCTTACAAACTCTACAAACCTATGACTGCAAATTTAGAAAATAAGATCAAGTAAGTAGCACCAAAGAAATCATTAAGCAAAACTAAACTAAGATAGTTGCCTTTTTACAATTCTCTGCCAAACTTATTATATCTAAGCACACATGGAAGTGATATGGTACACCAAGTAGTAAAATGGCCTTATAAATCCAAGTGTCTAATCCACAGGACTTGTGTTAAAAGCTATCTTATTATAGTTCAACTATCAAGATTAAGCAAGTGCTAAAGTAACCAAAAGTGTTTGAGAGTTATAAATAGAAAGTAAAGTAAACAATACCATAAATTTAAGGTTCTTGAACAACAATGGGGAGAAACCCAGGGTTAAGGCACTCTTAATGATCATACTAAGATATATAACTTCATTGGTTAGGTTAATTATCTTAGTTGTTGATCCACGGGGTTGATAATATGACTTTAGCCTTCTTAACCTCCAATAAACTATCTAACTCAGCCCAAAAACTATATCATTGAGTAGGGATGCAAAAACTAAGTTAAATGCATTCAGATTTTATCATGACTTGATTTTTGAGTCATGATGGCACCTACCATAACCCACCAGTAGGTAAGCCAGCACCATAACCCGGAGCTAATACAATGGGTTACCTTGGTAGAAATGTCCAACATAGACCCTATATGGGAACACCATATTACAATAACATTCCAAATAAAAATGACTAACATTTGAATACCAATCCCATGACTTGATAGTATTAGTACAAGAGCATCTCTACATTTGACAATAGAAATTAAACTCAACGCCTAATAGTTTTAAATAGTCTCATACATTCATCTCGAATACAAAAGACAGAATAAGGATAAAAGGGAAAAAGGGAAAATCAAAATCCAAGAGCTCACCCTATCTTATAATGATCAACTCCGCGCAATCTCAACTCAACGACGGCAACTAGAGCAACTAAAGTACTCTCATACTATTCACGAGACTACAAGCAGAACTATCCAAGGTTCTAGGTTATAGTAAAGCATCATATTTTAAAAGTTTAATAGCCTACGCGGATCAACTAATCCCAAGTATCATCATTAACCTATTTATCATCTAAGACCCTGCCCAATCTCATAAGATACCATAATTATACTATAATTAAGCTCAATCTAACTACAGTAAGCCTAACCTACCTTGAGTCCAAATTGCTTATGAACCAATGAGCTTCGCCTTTCCTTTTATTGATTCTTCTTCCATGAGCCAAGCTATCACAACATAATCTAAGCATAACATAAGACCGACAATACCAATTATGGCACTATTATGCCATCGGTCCAAAATAACACCAGACTTCTAAGTGGGTCCCTCCTTTGAAAAATGAGTTTTTGAGACCAACCCATTGCTCAACTATTATTTGGGACCTACAACCCTCAAGAAATTTTAGTAAATCAATCGCATTTATGGGTACAATTAAACCTTAAAGACTTAGGGGTTTTGGGTTTAGAAATCAAGAAATAAATAACACCCAAGTTGAAGGAATCTTACCTAGATTTGTAGCTAAATTGGTTTCCTCCAGTTACTTAAGCTCCTAATCAACCCACAAGACTCAATTTGGAAATTTTTCACTCTATTAGGGGTTTAGAGCTCAAGAGGGAGGCACAAATGGGCAAAATTTTAGGCAAGAAAGTCTTTAAATAGGCTTTTCCTAAGCCTCAGGTAGCACGGTCGAGGACCCCGCTTAGACACAGTCGTAGAACCATATTCGCACCTCACACACCGTAGTTATGGTGTCTCTGTCTATGGCAGGCAATGGCTGAAGCTTAGAACTTAGTTCCGAGCTTAGGCCAATGCCTCGAGATATATCTAGAGTCCGTTTTGAGTAAATGAGATATGTAAATACATAGATATTGATATTCTAGATTCATTGGCGAAGTTAGATTTCACATTTAAGGCTATTTTAATGATTTTTTCACACGGTGGTCAATTAGAACTAATAAGACCTCAAATTGGGAAAGTGGTTAAAAAACTAAATAATCACCAGGTAACCGAACTATTGATTCCAGCAAGTCACTAATAACTTGGGGCAGCTATTGAGAAGCTCTATCAACAAAATAAGCAAGAACGCAGACAATGACCTGAATGGTCATTACATGGTCATTACATATTCATCCTGTAATTGAACTAAATAGGTCACTTAGGTATATTTCTATTCAAATTTCATATCATAACACTATTAAATTGAGAGATTACGATCCTATTCCATCCATCATATGTTCTATCCTATGGTTCCTCATTTCAGGCTCATGATAGAATTAAGAATACATTCTAAGGGTAACAAATACTTAAAAAAGTTAGCAAAAGTATGAATAAATAAATAAACAAAAATAATAATAACCAAAAAAATTCATTTCATAACAAGAGTAATAATATTTTTGGCCTTAATCCTGGAAAAGAGTGTTTAGCCACTCATGGACATGCACGTTATCACAATGGATGAATCCATCTTATAATACAAATATAAAATAAATTAAAGGAATAAAAACCTTAATTAAAGCCTCTTTTAATTTTGTGTTAATTCCCCAAGGTTTTCCAAGTTTTTTTCCAAAGAGTTGAAGTGTCCTATTTATAATAGAAGCAAAGCTGGCCATTTTTAAGGCATGCCAAACCCTTATCTCAATGGATAGGGTACATTACATGCCAATGAGTCCCAATTTTCATGATTTTGTAATATTTTGCCCCATGCATTTGGCCTTTAGGTCCAAGCTTTGTGGTAACTTTTAATCTTGATTTCTAGGCTTTACATCATCCATATATTATTTCAATAATCTAACCAAGAATCCTACAACATCAAGCACCACAAATTTGATATCAAAACTCAATTGCATCAAACACAATGAACTAAAAAGAAACATAGCTCAAGCTTAGAGTATTAATGTTCATGTTTGAAATTTAACTTAATGTTTTGACACCAAACTCATTATGTCACACCTTAAACATTAAAATTACACAACTTAACACTTAGATACTCATTTATATCAAGATTAGCTCATTAAGTTGATGAGAAGTCCTCAAAACTAAGCTAAGGATGGATAACAACACATAGGTGAATAAATCCACCTAAGATCAATTATTATTCTTTCTACTATGGATTCTTAGTGGACCAGCTTCAGTTCTTTATGTATAGTATGATAGAGTTGTGCGGGCAGGAATCAAGTGACTTTCTTCTTGGTTTGGAGTGGATAGTAGTTTTGGAAAAGCAAAAGAAGGTTATATTTGGATTTTGACACAACTCAAACTAGGGCCTAGTCATGTCAGGTATCACATGTCTAAACAAGATTAGAGACCATTCTAATACCCTACCATTAACTAAGCTACACCCCGTGTTAGATTAATTCCAAACATATCATAAGATAATACTGAAAGTCAAGAGGAAGGTGAATTGAAATTTTCTTTTGTGAGTTGACTACTGACTCCTGGCAGTTGACTCACCTGGAGATCAGAACACTTCACAACTAAATTAAACTTAAATAGTTAAGCATGTAAATAATAAAGCATAAAGAAAATAATACAAAGATTTATCTTAGTTTGGTACACTAATCCAGTGCCTACGTCTGTCCCCTTGGGTTTCAAATTTCCTTTAGATTGTTGAAGGTTTGGTTTGAGTACAATGATAAGGAATAATTTTTGAAGACTTATTTTGCTCTTCATATCTTGTGACACAACTTCAGTTGATGTTACAAAGATGACTCGATCTTACACTTTATATAACAGTTGTAAAGTAAAATTAAAGAGCTTTGTAAGACTAAGAATGAGAAACTTTAAATTTTCTCCTTGAAGTTGCGTGAAGAATGTCTGTCTTTGGTCTTCTACTTTTATAGTCTTCGACTGCTACCCTTCATAAGGAAACACAAGGGATTTATTATAAATAAGGGACTTAGATTGATTCCTTGATTAAGGAATAAAGTTGTTTGATATATCTATGTCAGATATGTCCATATACAGCTTCGAACCATGTCCATATTATATATGTGTGTGATCTTTCTTTCTTTATAGTCTAGATGTCTTATGGGATAATTGTGTCTTTCTTTCTTTTATTTATATTATGATTGATTCTTTGATTGATCTTGATCTCCCGTTCTGCCATCATTGATAGATGATGATTCTCCTAAATTTTTAAGCATTTTGATTTATCTTCCATGCTTGTTAGAATGTCATAATCTTTTTGCGATTGGATGTCCTTACTTTACTAGAGTCGGCTTACTTTATTAGTGGTCTTTCAATATCCTGCAAAGATTCACTTGTTAGTTTGTCATTATTAAAATATAAACCTTAGAGGCTAAAAATCTCCCCCTTTTTGATAATGACAAACATGACTAAATATCAATTGACTTCCCTATTAGTTAGCTTACCCCTGGCTTTGTAACCATCAGTTGGATTTTACACAAGCAACATTGACTCTAACTTTGCTCCTCCTGACTCGTTATCACCTTGGTTATTTTGACTTTTCTCTCCCTTACTTGTGATCATTTTGGTTGTTATATGGTTTACTAGTCAACCTTTGTATTTTGGCAGTTGACTTGTTCCTGCTGACTGATGGGTACTTTCCTGGCTTTCCTGTTTCCCCTCCCTTTGGAATAATTAAAAAAAACAATAAATAAAAATAGCACATACAGATAAGGAAACACATAATCATATAGGCAGCTGATAACTAGGATAGTCACTACTACGCTTAGAAAACCAAATTTTCAAAGAAGGTAAAAAATCATCTTTACAACCCAAGGACATAAGGGACAGAACCCCCTTCTGAATGATAAGTTTATATTCACCATTTTTCTATAAAATAAGAAAGAGTATTATGCATGTTTTGACAGAACATGACATAAGACTTTTCAATATTTTTGATAAAGAAAGATTAGGAGTTTTGAACGCACACATCCAGATCATTATTTGAGGAAGAGAATTAGGATTTCAAGGAGTCCATGTGAGAGAGTACTCGAGAGAACAACTTCACTCCTTCTTGTTTGAGCTGTTCAAGACCTAGCCAAACCACGCTTATGTCGGAGCTTTTACTTTTCCCAAGGTCCAAGATCTTGGTATTATACTATTGGAGTTGCATGATACCTTTTTTGATAGTATTGAACCAATGCTTAAACTCTTCAAGTTCCTTCATCAAGGAAACAAAGGCATTAGAGACAGGTTTACTTACCTTTGAAGGTTTACTTTCCATGTTGCTGAAGGTTCTTGAGTCTAAGTTGTAGCGACTTCTATAGGTGGGTAGGCGGAGAGATCGATGGAGCAGTATAGGAGGATCCGTATGATAAGTAGTCCATATGGAAAACTAGCATAGGCATTTGCTTCTCTTTCACTCTCAAGCATGTACTCGTGAATCTATGTTTCCAAGTTAATTTTGATCTTTTTGACTAGATAGTGTTGAACAAAAACATCACGACAAGTGATGTTTCTTAGAGATCCTTTTTTGGGGATTATAGTAGTGGACACAATATGAGCCATAATATGCTATTTGAATCAGAGAGACAGGAGACCAATGCTAGATGACACAAATTCAGAGTTAGACAAAAACTTTTTGGCTTGCTCGAAGCCTATTTTGAAGTCCTCAGGCTAGTTACTGTTTATAAAGGTCAATTAACCAAAAAATTTAGTATCAAAAACATTCTCGAATAGAAAGTTGTTCAAGATAATTCTTATGCCAAGCACAAGAGTCTCAAACTCCCCAGTTTCTGGGGAAAGCTTGAGATTGGCATAGAACATGTGAACAACATCCTCAAAATCTAGAGTTCCACAGAGTCGGAAAAACAAGGACAGGTCTTGAGTTTTGAAAAAGTGGCTGACATTGCATGAGGCATCTTTAAGTTGGCTGAGACTGATGATGCACCCAGGAACTATTGAGTGATTCTTGAAATAAAAGAACTTCTTTTTGGATAGATTTATCCAGAACTGGGGCATTTCATCTAGAGGAATAGAGTTAGAGGGATTTTGAAGGTTTTTTTTTTACTGAAGAGATAAGGCTTGGAGAGGGTCTCCATCTCTTGAGAAGAATAGACAAAGATTCACTTAAGGATTTTGAAAGAGGGATAGGACCATTAAAGGAAATTTTGGAGACATTCCATTGATCGGGGTTTGGGTATGAGAGAGTGAAGGGAAGATTTTTAAAAGAAAAGAGAAAGAGGGAGGAGGAAGGATAATTAAGAGAACCTGGGAGGAAACAGTTTGAAGAGGATAGAAATAAATGAGTGAAAAGGTGTAAGGTTAATGGGACTAATGAAGATGAAGGGTTGCAGTCTGGGGAAGGGTGAAAGGCGGCAGAGGTGGCGTAGGAAACAGTGATACAATGATGGCAGCCCATTTTAAAAAAGTTCCCCTTTTTTAAAAGAGGTAAAAATTGGATTAAGTAAAGAAAAAGTGCAATCAGTAATCACGTATGATTCCAAAATGTAGAATTTTTTTGATGATCTTTCCTTCAGGCTAAATAAGATTTGACTAAGTAAAATGATAAGTGTCCAAAATTAAGACTCATAAATTATTGACAGCAAATTTTTTTAAATTATTGACAGCAAATTTTTTTCTTAGAACTCAGATTATGAAAAGATCCAATCATGGAAAGAAAGTACTTAACACTAAAAAACTTAGTCTTGGATATACAAAAGAGTTTAAATAGATGATTAACATAGAATCATCATATATTTTGGGCATAATTTCAAAGGATTGATTAAAACCAAGTAGTTGATGCAGGATCCAGAGAATTTAAGTACAACAGCTTCTGAGAGTTATGTATATTGCTTTGGTCCAAAGTGTGTTCTTTGAGGAGTCATGATTTTCAAACAATACTCAGGAGACACAGCTTTTATTAGAGTAAAAAAGTTAGAATTATTTGGATAGTATGCAGTAAAAATAAAAATTTATGCTATTTTTTTAAAAAAATGGTAGCTTAAAATAATTTTTAGAATGTCAACAGATGAGGACAATATTTATCGAACTTTGACTTTGTCATTTGAAAAAGTATTTTCCTGGAGGGAAAATATCTTTATTTTACCATCTTAGTTGTGAGAGTCGGCTCTAAAGAAGGTGTAGTCAACTTTGATAACTTTTCCTTCCGCGGTTGTCACTGAATCTACCATATTTTTGTGAAAACTTTTTCTCTCCAGCTATACTTCTAGAATATCAGCCATCAATTCCTTTTTGTTATGGATCTTGCAGACATGTTCTTACAAAACAAAGAGATTAATTCTGCTTAGGTATCCAAGAGGTCTTGGGTACTTCCGGGTTAGATGTACAACCTTTGGATTCAAAACCCATACATTTCTAGGCCTATCTGCAAATGTAGGATTTGTGCCCTCTTTGTCCACAGCCGAAACAAATGGGCCCTCGATAGGAGAAATAGTTCTTATCTAATTTAAATGACCCTAATAGGGAACTCGAATAGTTTTTAAACAAGTTTGATATTGTAAATTGTGGCTTAGGGATTCCTTAATATTGTTTAATTTTATTTTTGCAACATCAAGCTCTTCATAAAGTAGGTCAATTTAAATTTGATGTGCTTCAATTTCAATTTTCCAGTTTCTTCGCTCCTCTTTGAGTTTTCATTTAAATTTAGCTTCTCAACATTTATTCTCTTGGGTGAGTTTTTTATATTCATCAATAACTTTTTGAAGTTCGTTAGTAATCATTTCCAGGTTAGATTTAAGAGTATTACAGTTACATCAATCATGTAGTCTTACCATGCTTGATTCACTAGTTGCTTGGGATCCTTATTGTCTCTGTCTCATGATCTGCCTTACTCCATTGTTGATGAGGTCCATTTCTTTGCTATTCGAATCTTTCATAATGTCCTCCTCTCTGGTTGGAGCAACATTGAAAGCTATTGGTTTCTTTTTTTCATCCTTATGAAACCTATTAATATAATTTTTCTCATAAGCAATAAGGTTACCTTGTAGTTCATCGTATGTCATATTATGGAGATCTCCATCTTCTAGAATTGTAGTCTTGGTTTCCTAAATATTTGGGAGACTTTGGACTAGTGTCTGGACTTGCAGGCTATGCGGATAAATCATCCCTAGTGATTTCAGTTTACACACCATTTTACTGAATCTGACAAACATTGATTCAATATCCTGATTTTCTTCCATCTTCAACAACTCATATTCATTTACAAGAGCAATAATTTTTTACTTCTTGACTTTGTTGGTTCCTTCATAGTTTACCTAAAGTTTGTCCCATATTTTTTTGTCGTCTCACACGTTGAGATCTTGTTGTATTCTTCTCCGCTAACTGCACACAAAAGTACACATATAGCACGCGCGTTAGTTTGAATTGCCTCATGTTGCTCTTTGGCAATATCAAATTTTTCATGATCTTCCATGTCAATATTACTAGATTCTTTATCATTGTCTTTTTATTTTTCCTTGAGCCCCGGAATTAGATTAGGACCCTTTTTTATGACAACTCAGCCTTGGTATTCATTTGATTTGGAATAGATTAGGGAACAAGGTTTATCATGCATTTAAATTGTAACCAAGATTGTGTAGCTTTACCATCATAAATGCACCCATGAGCTATATGGGTCTAGTGTAACCCCATCAACGGGTTGCAATATATGTAGCTACATGAACCGAAGATATTATAAGGGCTAATAATTCGTGTGTACCCTTCTCCCTCCATGATAAATATAAACAAGTATAAACTTAAGGGATTACCGTTTACCCCACAAGAATAAGGTCACCAAGACCAACCCTCATGTCAGTAAATATGAGTTTTCCGTGTCTGTCCATCGAACTCACACCTTCACATCTAGTTATCACATCCCCCATTATTGTACAATTAAAACATTTATCACATAACCAAACCATCAATTCTAGGAGTCAATTATCAATGCATTATAAAGTGGTATCGTCATACCGACTATAGCTTGCAAGCAATGTCATTAGCCAACACTTAGTGGATTTCTATGTACCTTGCAGACTCCATTATTAAAATTACTTGGGGGATTCTAATATACACCACAAGGTTTTCAATTCAATTAAATTTATGGCCATCATAGACTTTGTAAAGTCCTTCATCAATTATTTTCATAGTTATACCAACGCCTTAGTTTAAAAATACAATTCAACTTGTGACAATATGATTCTCATTGACAATTTCATAAAAAGGTTGAGGGCATGCCATTATCAAAGATAAACTCATCAAATTTTTGGGGTTCAAGCATGACCCCTCAAATAAAATCACCATTCTCATGCACCCACACGTGCAAAACTATAATTAAAACATGCATAATCACAATTTAAACCATAGAATACAATAGTCAATGATAGGCAGTCAAACCTCTCAACTTTGGTTTCAAAACTACCATTAATGATTCATGAACAATGCTTTAAAGTTGTGATTTTAGTAAACTGACAATGATGGAAGAGTCACATGCCTGAATTACAAAGATTTACGAAAAAATATTGATCCTTAAGCCCTTGGATGACCATTTTGGAGAAACCATAGCCAATTTTGCTTGAGAGGATTTTGAGTGAGTAAAGAGGATGTTTAATCCTGTAAAGTATGGAATGAATGACCAAAAAGTGTTATAGGTGCATAGGGTCTTAAGGGTTTTAAGTGGGAAATGTCTAAAGTGCCCCCAACTAAAACTTGTAAAAAGACCGCTGGTGGTTATGAGTCAACCCCTTGACTCGTGATCACAACATGCGACTCGTACCCTTGAGTCATTACCAAGATAGTGAGGTGAACACCTATATACTGTCCACATACAAATTCATGATCCTACTCATGAACTGACCATATGACTCATATGGTCCAGTCATATGAAAGATGGAATTGAAAGGGATTAGACACTGGACAACATATGACTCAACCCTACCACTCATAACCTATCCTCACGACTCTTAGTGAGCCACTCATATTCAGAGCCAAGTCGAGCCACTAAGTTTCTGATTTCATTAAGGATCGTCCTAATGACTCATCACCACCCCTAATGACTTGTACCACCAAATTGTTACCGAGAATGGAAGCCCAACCACCACTCACCGGACACCATATAACTAGGGTCACCTGACCCATACCCTCATCATATGACTCATATGATGAGTCATTTCTAGGACTGTGAGCTCAAAGCTCAAGAATTTTTAAAGGGCCAAAATTCAAGGTGTTTCAATTCTCCCCCTCTTGGATTATTTGTCCTTAAATGATGGGAAATTTCATAGACTAGAACGATTAAAACCCAAATGTCTCCACTCCTGCCTTTAACTAAATTAGAAAACAAAGATATTTAAAATAACACATACCTTACACATGATCTTCTAGAGCGAAAAACAATAATGGATACTTGGATTTTATGTCCTCTTCAGCTTTCCAAGTAGCCTCTTCAACCTTGTGGTTCCCCCATAGAACCTTGACTGATGCTACATCCTTTGTCCTCAACCGATGAATTTGTCGATCAAAGATTTCAACACGGACGACCTCATAAGACAGGGAATCTGAAGTACCAACATCCTTGATAGGTAGAATGTGCGATGAATCACCCACATACTTAACATAGAAACATAGAACACCGGGTGAATGGAGCTCAAGCTAGAAGGCACTCCAATTCATATGCAACATCACCAACCCTTCTAAAACCTAAGTACGAACCAACATACTAGGGACTGCGCTTCCACTTCTTCTCAAACCGCACCACTATCTTCATGGAAGACATCTTCAAGAACATCCTATCCCTAACTTCAAACTCTAACTTCCTATGCCTCACATCCGCATAGGACTTTTGGCAACTTTGGGCAGCTTTAATCCTTTCTCGAATGACCTTCTCTATCTCCATGGCTTGATGAACCAAATCAGGACCAAACACCTCTGCCTAACCAACCTCGAACCACCCAATAAGAGACCTACACCTCCTACCATACAAGGCCTCAAACAGAGTCATCCCAATGCTAGAGTGGTAGTGATTATTATATGCAATCTTAATAAGAGGCAAATGATAAACCCAACTACCACCATAGTCAATCATGCATGCTCTAAGCATATCTTCCAATGTCTCTATAGTCCTTTCTACTTGTCCATCCGACTGTGGGTGGAAATCAGTACTAAGACTCACCTTGGTTCCCAAACCTCTCTGAAATAACCACTAAAAGTGGGATAAAAATTGCAAACCACAATCCAAGAAGATAGAAATAGGCAAACCATACAAATTCACAATCTCTTGGAGGTACAACCTCACATAATCCATTGTCAAAAAAAAAAATTTCATTTGCAAGAAATGAGAAGACTTAGTCATCCTATCCATGATGACCCAAATCGAATTGAATTAATTCCAAAGTCAGAAAAGAAAAGTAATGAAATTCATATTAATCACCTCACACATCCACACAGGCAACTCAATTTTTTGATACATTCTCTCAAGCCTCAAGTGCTCTACTTTCTCTTGCTAAAATACTATGCACTTAGCCAAAGAACTAGCCAAATACCGCTTTATATTGTTCCACGAATACATCTCCTTAAGGTTATGATTCATTTTCATCGAACTAGGATGAATAGCATAGCATAACTCAATCGCCTCAGCTAAGATTCTCTCTCGCAATCCATCTATGTCGGGACCACATAACCTCCCTTGGTACCACAAGGTACCATCACCACAAATCTTGAAGGACATGACCTTCTGCCCATCTACATCACTCTTGATCCTCATTAAGATAGGATCCAACACTTTTTCTTCTTTATTTCAACACCCAAAGGCGATAGTGACACCTTCTGCACAAACACACCACCATTCTCAAAGTTAAAGAGATGAACTCTAAGGTTAGACAAATGGTCAATATCTTTCATCAACTCCCTCTTTCCTTTACCTATATAAGCTAGACTCCCATGGATAAACTTCTAAGAGCATTAGGAACAATGTTGGATTTACCTGGATAGTAGTGAAGACTCATATCATAATCCTTGAGTAGCTCAAGCCATCTCCTTTACCTGAGGTTTAGCTCTTTCTAAGTAAACACATATTATCGGATCTTATAATCAGAAAAGATATCCATATGCACTCCATACAAATAGTGATTCCATATTTTCATCATGAATACCACAACAAATAATTCCAAATCACTAGTCAACTAATTTTTCTCATGCACCTTCAACTGTCTGAAGGCATAAGCTATCACTTTGCCATGCTGCATCAAGATGCAACCAAGACCCACGCGGGACACATAATAATATACCACAAATACATCAGTGCCTTCAGGTAAAGTCAAGACTAGAGCTGAAGTAAACTTACTCTTCAGCTTCTTAAAACTACCCTCACAAGTATCATACCACAAGAACTTCACTTTCTTCTAAGTCAACTTAGTCAATTGGGAAGCTATAGAAGAGAAACATTCCACAAAAATTTTGTAATAACTGGCGAAACCTAAGAGGCTTTGAATATTAGTTGGAGTCATGGGTCTACGCCACCTCTTAACCACTGCGACTTTCTGTGGATCCATCATGATCCCTTTACTAGAAATGACAAGACCCGAAAAAGTGACAAAGTTCAATAAGAATTTACATTTAAAAAATTTGGCATACAACTAAAGATTTTTTAGGGTCTACAACATAATTCGAAGGTGATCAGCATGATCCACCTCACTCTTAGAGTACACCAGAATATCGTCTATGAATATGATGATGAACAAATCCAAAAACTAATGGAAGACTCTATTCATCAAGTCCATGAATGTCACCAGGGCATTAGTCAATTAAAAAGACAAGACTAATAACTAAAAATGCTCATATTGGGTACAAAAGAAGTTTTAGGGATATTCACTTACCTAATCTTTAATTGCTAATACCCTGACCAAAGATCAATCTTGAAGCAAAACTTAGCACTATAAAGCAAATCAAACAAATCATCTATCCTTGGAAGAGGCTATTTATTCTTTAACGTTACCTTATTTAATTACTGCTAATCAATACACATCTAAAGGGAACCATCTTTCTTACATATGAATAATACCTGTTCACCCTACAAAGACACACTAGGATAGATGAAACCCTTGTGTAAAAGATTTTTTAGTTATTCCTTAAGCTCTTTTAACTAAATTGGAGACCTTCTATTTTTGGGGAATAGAAATAGGATGAGTGTCCAGAATAATATCTATCCTGAAATCAATCTCCCTATCGGGTGGAACACCAGAAAGGTTAATGGGAAGACCATAGGAAATTCACTCACCACTGGGATGGAATGTAAAGAAGGATCCTCTGAGCTAGAATCATTAACCCAAACCAAATGGTAGAGATACCCCTTGGAGATTAATCCTCGAGCTCTAAGATATGATATGAACCTTTTCTTAGGAACTAGGGAACCATCTTCCCATTCAATAACTGGCTCATTAGGGAATTTAAAGATGACCTTATGGGTCCAAAAGTCTAAAGATGCACAGCATGAGTGCAACCAATCCATCCGCAATATAATATTTAAATCCACCATATCTAATTCAAACAAATCTACCAAGGTCTCCCGACCACCCGCAGATACTACACAACCCCTATAGACTCTTCTAGCCACCACAGAGTCACCCACCGGGTTAGAAACTAAAAATGGATTTGAAAAACACTCGGGAACAAAAACAAAATACACAGCCACAAATGGGGTCATATATGAAAGAATAGACCCCGAATTATGTAAAAAGTACATATCAAAGGAAAAAAGTTTCAAAATACCAGTAATGTCATCAGGTGAGGCCTCAGACTCCTGATGAGTATTCAGAGCATAAAGTAGGTTTTGATAAGTGTCGGAGATGCGACACCCCTTAGTGCTGGAGATAAAGAAGAGGCAACAAGAACCTTGTTTACCCTAAAAACAATCTTACCAATAGGACAATTTCTAATAATATGCCCTAACTGACCAAAGTTAAAGCACTTGTCCTTTCCTTTATCATAGAACCCTAATCCAATCAATTATAAAATCTATTAGAAGGATATAATAGAGATGATTGAGCCCTACTAAGATGGGATTAGGCACCTTGTGGCCTATAATTATTGCCACTCTAGAAATTTCTATCATTAGATAGCTTTAGATAAGAAGCACTGGCTATTGAGTGAGGCCCATAATTTCTCCACCTCTCCTTAGGCCACTTTTGACCATCCCTGCCACTCTGCTATTGGATACTACCTTGATCAGAGAATCTAAACCTCTTGCTTGGTCTCTCTCCTATATACGCTTTTTTTTTTACTTTCCCAACCTGCTATATGTGCACCACTAACCTAGAGATGTCCTTGTACTAGTTCAACAAGGTGTCCTTATTCTCTGCAATCAAGTCTCAAGACAACCCAAAGGAAAACTTTCTCATTCTACCACTCATGGTAGAAACTAACTCTGGGCATATTACAATAATTGGTGAAACTTTAATGCGTACTCTTTGACTAATATCTTGCCTCACTTCAGGTGAACAAACTCTTCTGCTTTTGCCTCCTTTAACTCCCAAGAAAAAATCCAATCTAAAAAGTACTAGAGAAATCATCCAACAGTATTGATTCTGCATCATCACTCCTAGAATATTCCCATTCCTCATATCATTGGTAGGCTACATCTTTCAGTTTGTAGGCAGTAAATTCAACACCGTCCACGTTAGTAGCATGTATTATATGTAAGATCTTCTCCATCTTATCAATAAAACCTTAAGGAACTTCCTCAACCTTAACACTAGTGAACAAAAGAGGGTTTAACCTTATAAACTGGCCTCAAAAGATGGAGTAATAAAAGCACCACTCTTGTACTAAGAAGCTACCAACTAAGCCAATATATGGATAAACTGAAGAAACTCAACATTTATCATATCAGCCTGGGGAGCTCGAAAAGGATTGGAGGAGACCAATGGAACTCTAAGAGAGTAGTCAAGAACTGGAACCCTAGATCGAGTCTATACCATATAAGCAGGATGTTTTCTATCAACGTTGTCCTTGGGTG
Organism: Capsicum annuum; assembly: GCF_002878395.1. Lineage (NCBI taxonomy): Eukaryota > Viridiplantae > Streptophyta > Magnoliopsida > Solanales > Solanaceae > Capsicum > Capsicum annuum. The sequence continues at coordinate 170,971,633 of NC_061113.1, forward strand.
GGACAGAGGAGTTTCTGTGAGCTTAAAATTATTTTGGAGGCATGATCTAAAAATTGAACAAGTGGGAATTAGAGAAGATTTCACGATCTTAGACTCTATAGCTTGAAAATAGAACACAAAAAAGAGAAATATTTCTAAATGCCTCGTAGCCTCTTCCTTATGAGTGTGGCACACTACACACCCTTAAAAGAGACTTTACTCGACATGGATTTGTGGACACAAAATTGACCATAAACCTAGAGATCTGATACAATTCTAACACAGCCTCAACTAGGGCCTAGTTGTGTCAGGCATCTAGAGTTAAACCAGGACCAGATTTCACCCCTAATACCCAACCATTAACTACCCTACACCCCATATTAAATGAATTTAAAATATATAACTAGATAATACAATATTAATCAAACAATAATAAATTAAATCTATAACCATTACCAAATGTCCAATCAATACCTATCCCAAAGCCAATACCAATACAATGCTAAAACTAATTCCAACACCGCCAATGCTTATAGTAGTTTAATTAAGCCTCTATCCATAATAAAAGAATATCTGATTGGGACATGGCCTCAATAATAGAAAAACCAAAACCAAACAAATAACAATAAAGAAACAAAGTCCATAGCATGAAATGCAATTTTTTGGAGTATGGAAGCTCATCACTTTAATTTGACTCAAAGATGTACCTGAATGCAAATCACTGAGAAAGAGGAATGGTAGTATGGTCGATTCCAACATCGCATAGGATACAACTGAAATACCTTAAACCTTGGCCCTTGCAAGAATTCATGAATTTTGAACTTTCTAGGTAAGGTACAACTCAAGGGTACCAAACATACCCTTAGATATGATTTGGGGATGGATCACTCATCTATTAGGCAGTATATTTGGCTTGGTTACTGTCCAAGGTATGACTTAATATCATTATAGACATATGGTTGGATATGAGGTGTATGATGCAAAGATATATAATGCTTGTTGGTTGTTTTTTGGAAACTATCTAAGATATAGTTTAGGGTATGGTTTAGGGTATTATTAATACCCTAAGGTATGATTTGGGCTTGTGTTCTCATATGTTGGTCAGTGTAGGGGGACTATGGTGAAGGGTTGGGTCTGAGCTAGGGTACCACTCGTACCTTAGGGTACAAGTTAGGGGGTTGGGTCGTACCCTCCTAGGAGTTGATTTTCAGCTTTTAAATAAGGGTAGTCCGAATATTTACCAACCTAAAATCCTTCTGTATGTATTTTATATAATCCTTGGTGGCCTCTCATAACACTTGTTAATGGATTTAAATACTTTAAAATACTTTTTTAAACTTACTCTTGAAGATTGGAGGCTTGGGTTTCTATAAACATTCGTTAAAGGGATCAAGCGCAAAGTTTCTCTTTGGAATCTTCTTGTATAAGGCATTTACTCCTTCCCCTATTGTTATTATCAACTAAATACATGATTTAATGTGTTCTAAATGTTGACTTATGAATCATAAATGGTGGTTTAGGAAACATTTGTTGAGAGTTTGGATGCATATTGTTGAATGGTGGTTTAAATTGTGTTTTCACATGTTTCTTGTGATAGTTTGCACATTTGGGTACTTGTTGGTTGTGGTTTAACAAATGGTTCATAAGTAACCCTTATTTTGATGGTTTATTCTTAGGTTTTGGTCTTGGTAAAAGTATTCCCTCAATATGTTTGATAAAATGCATAAGAGAATATTTTTTACACTATTGTTGAACTTTCATTGGAACTATTGCATGGTGTGGTTTGGTAATGGAACCCTATATGGATTTGTATGGTTTTGCATTGTATAAATGGTTTGAATTGTATAAATGGTTCAAAGGTTTTGGAATGGTTTTAAATAGTATGAATGGTTAAATTTTAATACCCCATAATACTCTTAGCTTGATTCAGCTCCTAGTTGCATGCATAAAGCTCTTAAAGCCTGAAATTTTCACTAAGTGTTGGGTACTTAGTCATTTTCAAGACCCCTAAACTTCAAGAATTTTAATTTTGGTCTTCTCGACCCTGACATATTGGTTTTTGAGTTAATTCATAGATAGGGATATGTGAAGTATATCTCAGAGAAGTTTCAAATTTTTTTGAATATGATTTGGGGAATATTTGGATCATGAAAATAGTCAGTCTCCGAAAAAGACCACATTGCAGTAGCTAGTCCTAACCTTATGCTGACCGCATAATAGTTGGTGAATTCTATGACCTCGATAAGACCACATCGCACTGATGCTATTTCATCTAGATCTTGATTTAAATAATTGAGAGGCAATTGAGTCATTTCTCCCTCAACCCAAAACATCCATAACATGACTTAGGGCATCTTGTAGGGCATTATTTGCCCTTCTTCTCAAAATTATTCTAAAAATAACCCTTCCCTTTCCCCAAGAATAAATTCAACTCCTTTTCCCCAAGAAATCAAGAATTCAAGCTCTCCAAGTTCAAGAACATTCAAGAAAGCATCAAGAATAGGGTTTTTTTTTACCAACTTATGAATGTTAAGGTATGTGGGATATTTATCCATAGGTCCCTTTCACCCATAGAGCCCAAAAACCCTCTTTTGGTTTAATTTATGAGTTTATCCATGTCCAACATAAAATAAGTTCATGAATCTCTTTTTAATTAAATTACAATTTATAGTTACATGTGTTTTCATATAGAGTGAGTCATATTATGCTTTGAGTCTAGCAATTCCCATGTCATGTTCAATTGATTTCAGGATAAAGCCCTAAACTATGGAATTTAGCCCTGTAATCCTATTGTTTCCTCATGTTTAATACTTTCCATGTCCAAATTCATGCTTCCCACATGTTTAATGAAATGTTTATATTTTGGTTCTTTGAACTATGATTACATACTTCAGTATTTCAAGTTTGATATTATATTTTATTTTTAATCATTCAGCGCAGGTGGGTTATGAACATCCGATACCTATGTGTTTTACATGGTTTCTATTTTTAAGTAACAATTCAATAAGATCATGACTTTAATATCATATTTAGAACACCATGATTATGTTGAGTATTATCAGTTTACATGTTACAATTACCTCAGAATTCGTATGCACTATTATTTTCAAAATACTATGGCCTGAGCTTATCAGTTATCAATGATCAATACTTGCACCAATTAGTATTTTAATGTCATTCAGTTGGGAGTAGGATTTATCACCAAGTGGGAATTATGGGTTTAGCGCATCCTACTTCCGCAAAAACTATGTACCTCCATAGGTTTATATTTAGGGGCCTCGTGAGAGAGTGTTTCCCCTTGCCCAATATGGGCTTAATTTAGTGATCATTCTAGTTCAAGGTTCTACTCTGATGTCACAGATAGAATAATTTTCCTTGGCGTGTGTCAAACTTTGGACTCTATGATAGCTCATATGGATTATGTCGGTTACATAATAGCTCTTATAGTTTCAGTCAGTATTTTAGTGTATCTTAGTTCAAGTTTTCATGACCAAGTGTACAAATTATTAGTTAATTAGTTATACAAATTTTAGTCTTTCAGATTATAGATTTATCTTAAAAATATATTTATACTTGGTCTTGCATTCTCAGATATTACATATTCATGTTTTTCATATTAATTATCCATACATGACCCCCGATTTAGTTTTACAGCATGTTCAACCTTACAGTAGAATTTGTTACAACATTTATATTTTTACCACTTCCCATCTTTAGTTCCACTTATTTTAGAAAATTAAAGATTTCAGAAACTAATTATAGTAATTCACCAGCTTATCAGATCATGTTTGTCACTCATATTTTAAAATACTTTAGTTTTCAGTTTATATCAGTCTCTTGGTAATTCTACTTGTACTTAGTATGTATGTTTTAAGATTATATTCCTAATCAGTTTTACTTATTGCATTCACCCCTACTTACTCAGTAAATTCCAAAGTACTGATCCATATATATGTCTATGTCCTACATTATCTTATAAAGTAGGTACAGTTATAGCACACATATTATAATCTGACAGTTTGCAGCTTCTAGCCAGTAGGTGATGATTTCTCCTAGTTTTGAGAATCTCTAGTCAGTTGTATTTCATGTACTTCATTTTGATTATTCATATGTATTGATTATTGGTAAATGGGGGCATGTCCCAGCTATCTAGAGCCAATATAGTAGTGTCTTCATAGACAGTTAGTCAGAGTCATTACATGTAATTTATGTTTCTTTCTTTAATTTTATCATGTTGTAAAATGTATCAGTATTTCATTTATTCAAACTTTATCATGATCAAGATTTCGCACAGTAAGAATTTAGTTTTATGCCATGTAATTCAATTTCTCAAGCAGTATGCCAGTCCATGGGTTAGCTTGGGATCACTTATGATTCTAAGCACCATGTTATGATTAGGGGGTAGCCTCATGTCGTGACATAAATGTTAAAGCATTTATGGCTATGAAATTGATTTGAATGAAAACCTTATGGGGTATATGGGAATCCCCCAAGAGAATGAAATAATGAAAATTGGTTTAAATGTTGAATGACTTTGCTTACAATTCTTTGTCTTGAGTTGGGGGTCTATTAGAAACAACCTCTCTATTTCTTCAGTGGTAGTGGTATAGACTGGGTATATTTTTTACCCACCCTAGACCCCACTTTATGGGAATATACTGAGTTTGTTTTTGTTGTTATACTTGAGGGGTACATAGTAATCCCCCAAGTAAGCTTAATAATTATGTACTTGTAGGTTACATAGGAATCCCTCAAGTAAATCAAATATTGTAACCTATAGGGTACATGGGGATACCCTAAGATTGGTTAAGGAGATTGCTTGCAAGATATAGTCAGTATGATGATACCACTTCTTATAGACTTGGTTAATAATAATGGAATATTGGTTTGGTTGGTTGGAAATGATTTTAATTAACCAATAATTATAGGGTGTGATAGCTAACCGTGAAGGTGAGAGTCCAATAGATGATCACTGGAAACTCATGTTTGCTGACATAAGGGTTTGGTAATATCGACCATATATAATACTATGAGGTATATGAGAATCCTCTAGATACACTGTACATATATATCATAGAGAGCACAGGGTACTCAGGAATCCCCTACTATGATGGTAACTCTAGTTCATACAGCTACACATATCGAGGCCCATTTAGGGTGTTACACTGGACACATATAGCCTGTGGGTAGTTCTAAGACAATTAAGATACACATACCTAAGTTAATGGTTTTAATGGCATGCAAAATCTAGTTCCCTTTCTCGACATGGTTATACATATATATATATATATATGGTTTGTATGCATAAAGTTGGTTTACATTATTTATTAAAGGTTTGAATTATTTTATCCTTATCTTGAGTGCTTGCTAGTATTCACCCACTAACCCATCTTAGGGAGACTGTATCCCCACGCGATGTAGGAACCGACCATACTACTTCTCCTTCTCATTGATCAAATTTGGGGACAACCGGTGTTAGATTAAAGAGGTGAGATTTCATAGTTTGAAATACATCTAATTCACATCATGGATTACTATATATACTTTTGTCTTTCATAGACTATTGTTTTTACTATGCTCGGGGACATGTCCCAAGTAGGTACACATTGGTTTGGTCTAGAGGCTTTGTATGGACAATTGTGGACTTGGGTATGGATTGATTATGTTATATATAAACATTAGATTATTTTTTTGGTTTTACGGTTGGTTATTGGGTGGTTTGACTTGCTTGGGTGGTAATGGTTATAGACCTATCCCAGAGTCTTGGATCATGCATTACACTATCTTGTCATATGTTTTAAGTTTTTTTAACTGTGGTTATATTTAAACACGATGGTAAGTTTGGTTGGGTATTGGGGGTAGTTCCAATTCTGGTTGGACATGAGATTGCCCATTATGATAAGGCCCTGTTTCAGGTCATGTCAAGTTATTATCAGAGCTAAGGTTTTAGTATCGTAGGGTGTCCACAGGGATATGTCGAGTAGAGTCTTGCTTATGGGTGTGATGTGCACCATACTTATAATCAGGAGGCTATGAGGCATTTAGGAATGTTTTACATTTTTTTTGTCTAGTTTCAGGCGATGAAGTTGAAGGTCTTGAACTCTTCCCTAAATATTCTTTTGGTTCATCTTTCAGATTATGTCCTCTCAACTATCAAAAGTTCATGGAAATTCACCCATCCCACTAGAGGACAACATGGATGGATCTAGTCCAAATTATGGAGCACAGACTCGATCAAGGTTCACAGTTTTTGGTTTCCTCATAGAGTCCAATCGATCTCCATTGACCCCATTTCAGAAGGTGGCACTCATTCTTGGTTATCTCAAAAAGAGGTTACCTTTATCGATTTTTGACTTTTTATTAATCTAATAACCCAGATAGTGACAACTCCTTTACACGAATTTGGTCCTATTAGTTCGGGGAGGAATAAGGTAAGGCTGGGAAATAGGAAAGGTAAGGGGTCTCAATTTTTTTAACAAAGAGGAGGCCAATGGTATGATGGTAAGTGGTCTAAGAGGAATAGTTAGGTAGGTACTAAATCTTATTCTATGGCTAATGCTCCTGCTCCCTACCTCAATTTATTGGGAGGTAGATATTTATAGAGTAGTAATGCTTCTAGGGCACAAGGTTCCCAATCTTAAGCTATTAGGGCTAAATCTGCATTATCCTACCCTCTTTGTAGATTTTATGGTCAGTCGCACCGTGGTTTTTGTGAGAAAGGGAATAATTGGTGTATTAGTTATGATCAATTGAGTCATATACAATGGGAGTGTCCCATAATGATTGCCGCTTGGAATAATAGGGTACCGATTGCCACTTCTCTAGCTCTTATGCCAAGGGGTGCTGCTTTTAGTTCTAACATTGAGCAGGATCGTCTCAATGACTTCACTATCCCTTCAGAGTCTAAGACATCTCCTGATGCTAACACTAATATGTTTAAAACTCTTTTTCTATGATATGTGTATGGTTTACTTGGTTGGGGTCTTCTTTCTTATATGACCCCATTTGTACTTGTGTATTTTGGTTTTGGTCATAAAGTTGTTACGAATACTTCTTTCTTTCCATTTTTACACAGGTAAGTGACTCCGTGATTGCTAGAAGAGTCTACGGGGGTGTATGGTATCTGTTGGTCTTGGTGGATCAATTTGACTCGGATATGGTGGATTTTAATATTACTCGAGGGATACACTGGTTATACTTGTGCAATGTATTATTAAATTATTGGGTCTATACAAGTTGTCTTTAGGCTTCATAGTGAGTCATCTATGGAATGGGAGGATGGTTTCATTCCCTAGTTATTAAGGGAAAAGGTTATATTGTACCTTAGAGCTCGAAGATTAATCTCCAAGGGGGTATCTCTATTATCATATGGTCCAGATTAAAGGTTCTAACTCTGAAGGTCTTTCCTTGCATTCAGTTTTGGTGGTGCATGAATTTATTAGGGTCCTTTCTGATGACCCTCATTGTGTCTTTATAATGGGGATGTTGAGTTTGGTATTGTTATTGTTTTTGACACTTTTCCAATTTTGATTCTTTCTTTTTAGAATGTTTCTGGCTGAGTTAAAGGTGCATAAGGGGAAAATTAAGGGATCTCTTAGATGAAGGTTTCATTAGTTCTAGTGTTTTTTTGTAGACTGTTTCTATTCTTTCATGCATAAGGGGATGGTTTCCCCTGGGAATGCATAAGTAGTCAGTTGGTGAATAAAGAAATTAGTGTGTCCGCCTCATGGGGTAGATCCTGTATATGTTCTAAATATGCATATTCTATATCGGGTGCTTTGTTAATAGTACATGGTGGTTAATTGATATTAAGTGTGAATCTTATATATTAATTTTTATGAAGAGAGTATGTTATCTCAGGGGTAGCAATATGGGCATGGTGGAGGTAAATTGATAGGTTGGATAAGGTATACAAAAAGGGTGAGGTTGGTGGATTGGGGAATACAATAGTAGGAAAGTTCTGATATATTGGTTGGGGCTTCTGCTTGAAAGGATGGATTGGGGATTTAGTCATTAGATGTGTTAGAGCATCGGGTTTTTATAACTATACTGGGATCTAGGTAGCATATGGATGAATAAGGTCTTAGGTATAGGAAAACCAAGTGTCCCTAGTAGGCATTCTTGCTAATACCCATTAGAGTAGAGTGTTGTGCTTTTAGGTATCATGGGATGAAGGTCAAAGATTAATCTAAAAAATTGTTTTAGTGGTGGACTTCAAGAGAAAGTTGATGTGTGCGCAATTGCTAACACATTTAAGGCATTTAACCTAGAATAATTACGAGGCCTTAAGAAACTTTTGTCATTTTTTGATGTTTTTATGTTTATTTTACAGATTAAGCTAATGGAGTAGAGAACCAACAAGAATGGAGGCAAAGAAGTTACAATCTGGAGAAATCTAAAAAAAGGTGTGGCTGATAACATCTATGATAAATCGTCAGCACCGTGATAAGCTATCACAGTTGGAGTCAAACATAACTAGGGAGTTGGCATGAAGTAAATGTTGTGACGACATCTGCTGATAAGACATCAAAAGTGTAATAAGCTGTCAGGGATACCATCAACCTTAACGAGAGAATGGGAATTGCTATAAAGCTATGACGGTGTATCGTAATAAGGCGTCAAAGTTTTGACAAGCCATCAGAATCACCGTCAACCTTAGACATAAATTATCAAAATAGAAGAGGAGCTGACGACATCTATGACACGCCATCAGACTCCTGATAGGCCATCATGATCGTCGTCAGCTTGAGATAGCAAAATCCAAACTTAAGAAGAATCTGACGACGTCCATTATAGGTCGTCAGGCCCTTGATAGGCCATCATGGGCGCCGTCGTCTATTCTGAGGAGAATCTAAAACTTTTAATTTTATTTCCTTATTTAGGGTTTACTATTTAAAGCCTTATTTGAGGGTTTTTATTGAGATGAAATTATTGAGCTATCCAGCTATCCAGCTATCCATTGACATATTGACAATATACGATTTTTTCTCTCTCTCTCTCTCTAAGAACAATATTTTAGAGTTTTGCCTTGTGATTCAATTACAAGAACACTTTGAATTTCCTTCATTCTTGTAAATTAATATTTCCAGTTATGAATTCAAATTGTGTGCTTATTTCTTGCATTATGAGTAACTAAACACTCTTAACCTGGATTATGAAATCTAGGGTTAGGTTATGATAAGGTGTTATTTAATTACTCTAGGTTTAATAAGTGATAGGATTTCTTGGTAATTCTGAGATTAGAATTTATGTCTGTTGGTTGCAAACAATAGGCGTACCTACTTTGTTTTACTTGAGAAAGAAATCATAAACAGTAGGAAGTGAACTATCAACAGGGACTCGAAAAGGCTTCGTTTAATAAGCAGCGCTGTAATAAGGTTGATTAACCTGAAGTAAAATCTGGGCAGTGAGTTTGATTCCATAAGTTTGAGAGGATTAGAAAATTAGATGCTCGAATAGGTCAAGTGACATTTGAGCATATCATCGATAAAGATAGATTATCATCATAACTACCATGAGAACCTTGAGTTAATGGTAGCATCTGTCATGTTCCGTTAGCCATAGTGAATATAATCCTTGTTATCTCATAAAATCTTGGTTACAAAAATTAAGTTCAACGTGATAAACAATTTTTTGCAAAACTAAAACCCCTATTTTAGGAAATAGTAAAATACCAGTGAATTAAATCGCAAACAATTTGAGTTCACACCCTATTCCCTATGGGATTCGACCCCAACCTAGTTGGGTTTTATATTGACAACGATCGCTTACACCCATTCAAGAGTGTAATTTGAGCGTTATCAAAGGTCGGGTTGTATATTCTAGTGATTTTCTTCCATCTCGATTAAGAGAGTACTCTACTAGTGTTGCATACATTCTTATAGAACTTATGCCTAAGGTTCATAATTTGCATTTTCCTTGTTCCCTGGATATGAATGTTGACTTTATATTACATAACCTATGGTATATGCGGCTGTGTTTCTTTTGGTGTCTAGTCCTAAGGACTCCTTTTATGGTACGATTATATTGGGATGGTTCTTTATTATGGTCTAGATGGTTTCTATAAAGTACTTCATACCTATGGTGATGTGTCTTATTTTGGGGGGTCTTGCCTAGGGTTGCATGGGTAATTCTTGTAATTTAGTTCCTTAATTACCCATATTATGATTAGTGTAGTGGTGGCTTGGAAAGCATGGTGATGTTTGAAACAAGGAGTTTGGAAATCCCTAAGTGTGGGAGAGTCTAGGGTGACTACTAAAGTTAAGGTTTTAGAATGCGAGGTATGGTTGTTGCCATGAGAAATGGTTAGGAAAGGAATAGGAGGTGATAACCTTTGTGAAAGTTGTAGAGGTGCTAGATCTTTGGAAGGATAGATCATACCGCGAGTATATAGGTGGTAGGCTTGAATGTTGTGATTGGTAGATATAGCAATAGTTGTCTTGGGTACTTAAGAGGCTTGGGGAGGCATGATTTATGAACTATTTTCATGGTGTAATTGTATAATGGTTTTGGGTTTTCAACTATATATTATGGTTTCGAGTTATAATCGTTGGTTATGGTTTTTCTGTGTCTTTTACTTATGGTTTTTATATTATAATAGTGATAGAGCAGAGTAGTATTTCAGGAGAGATGTAAGAAGTAGAGTGGCCTAAGCTAACTCCATTTAGTTTTGGATAAAATTGAACATGGGGTGGTGTATAGCTGGACTCAAGCTCTCGTAGTGATGTGTCTTAGGGAAGTTGTAAGTAGAATTGGACTTGCTCTCTAGCATGGGTTCTATTCACTCGTTATTCCATGTGTCGATGTGGCAAAAAGGTGTGGGTGATCCTTTGTAGGTTGTTTCCTTTGGGCAGTATTGGTATCTTAATTTCCTTGTCCTATAAAGAGGTCTCAGTGAGGATCTTGGGTTGGAAAGTTCGTCGGTTGCAAACAAGAAGGTGTGGGTTCGATGAAGGTTCTATGGTGGAACCAAAATTTTGAAGAAGCTTTTTGGGATGCGGAAGGGGACATGGAGTCCAAGTATCCGCATTGGTTCTTTATTTTGGAAACTCATGTGTAAGTTATGTGTTCTTCATCACATCTTTGTTTTCTAACTTAGTTAGGGGTCGAATGGAGGAGTTGGGGTGTAAATCGTGCTTGGGATATGTGGTGATTTTCTCATCTTAGTATATGTCCTTATCTTCTATTTTGGGTGGAGGAAAGTTAGATGTGTGATAATGTGTTGCCCCATTCTTCTTCTTTCTTTTACCCATAATTCGAGAATGAATGATCCTAGTGAGGGAGTATGAAACACCCTAAACCTTGGCCCTTGTAAAAATTCATGAGTTTTGGACTTTTTGGGTAAGGTACGACTCAAGGGTATAAGTCGTACCCTTGGATACTATTTGGGGATGGCTCACTGGTATGTTGGAAAGTAGGTTTGGCTCAGTTAGTATCCAAGATATGACTCAACATCATACTAATCTTATGGTTGGATATGAGGGGTATGATGCCAAGTCGTATGATGCTTGTCAGTTAGTCTTGTGGAAACTGTCCAAGATACAGTTTAGGGTATGGTTTGGGGTACCATTCATACGCTAAGGTACGAGTTGGGCTTGTGTTCTCATATGTTGGTTAGTATAGGGGACCATGGTGAAGGGTTGGGTACGAGCTAGGGTACCACTCATACCATAGGGTATGGTTAGGGAGTTGGGTCATACCCTCCTGGGAGTTCATTTTCATCTTTAAAGTAAGGGTAGTTCGAACATTTCCCACCCTAAGACCCTTATGTCCCCACATTATATAATCCTAGGCGGCCTCTTATAATAATTGTTAATGGATCAAAACATTTCAAAATACTCTCTTAAACTCACTCTTGAAGATTAGAAGCTATGGTTTCTATAAGTGTTCTTCAAAGGGCTCAAGAATCAAGTTTCTGTCCGAAATCTTCTTGTATAAGGCATGCACTCCTTCCTTTATTGTTAGTTCCAACTAAAGGCATGATTTAATGTGTTCTGGCTTATGAATCATAAATGATGGTTTCAGAAACATATGTTGAGTGTTTTGATGCATATTGTTTAATAATGGTTTAAGTTATGTTTTCACATATTTTTGGTGATGGTTTGCACATGTGAGTGCTTGTTGGTTGTGTTTTAACAAATGGGTCATAGGTAACCCTTATTTTGATGGTTTATGCTTGGGTTTTGGTATTGGTAAAGGTATACCCTCAACATGTTTGGTAAAATACCTAAGAGAATGTTTTTTACTCTATTATTGAAATTTTATTGGAACTATTGCATGGTGTGGTTTGGTAATGGAACCATAAATGGTTTTCATGGTTTTGTATGGTTTGAATGGTATAAATGGTTTAAAGGTTTTGGAATGGTTTTAAATGGTATGAATGGTTTGGAGTGGTTAAATCGTAAAGCCTTGGTGCCTATAAATTAATTTGAATGAAAACCTTATGGGGTACATAGGAATCCCCTAAGAGAATGAAATGATGAAAATTCGTTTGAATGTCTAATTACTTGTGGGACACAAATAAATCCCCCAAGCAAAGCTTAAAAATGAAATACTTGCGGAGTACACAAACATCCACCAAGTAAGCTTAATAACAATGTACTTGCGGGGTACATGGGAATCCTCTAAGAAAACTAAATAATGTAACCTATGAGGTATAAGGGAATCCTCTAAGGTTGCCTAAGGACATTACTTGCAAGCTATAGTCATTATGATGATATCACTTCTTATAGCCTTTGTTAATAATAATGGAATAATGGTTTTGCTGGTTGAAAATGGTTTTAGTTGAGAAATAATGGCGGGGTATGATAGTTAACCATGAAGGTGCGAGTCCAATGGACATTCACTAGAAACTCATGTTTACCGATATGAGGGGTTGGTCATAGCAACCATATATAATAGTATGAGGAACGTGGGAATCTCTTACTCTTATCGTATCTCTAGTTCATATGGCTACACACGTCGAGGCCCATCCATGGGGTTACACTAGACCCATATAGCCCATGGGTGGTTCTAGGACGATTAAGCTACACATACCTCTTTTAATGGTTTTAATGGCATGCTAAACCCGTTTTCCTTTCCCGGCATAGTTATATATATATATATATATGGTTTGTATACATATGGTTGGTTTCCTTAGTGTTAAAAATTGGCTTTATTTTATCTTTATATCGAGTGCATGCTAGCGTTCACCCGCTAACCCATTTTCAGGCTACTGTATCACCATATGTTGGAGGAACCGGCCATGCTACTCCTTCTGTTAATTGATTGGATTTAGGGACAGTCTGTGATGGATTGAAGTAGTGAGCTTCCATAGTTTGGAAGTCATCTATTTCACATCATGGATTACTATTTGGCTATGGTGGGGGACATGTCCCGACTAGGTACTCTTTGGTTTGGTCTAGAGTCTTTGAATGGACAACTGTAGACTTGGGTATGGATTGATTATGTTTTATACATAAATATACATTGGATTATTGTCTTGGTTTTGGCTAGGTTATACGGTTGATTATTGGGTGGTTTGATTTTCTTGGGTGGTCATGGTTATAGACCTATCCCAGAGTCTTGGATCGTGCATTACACTATCTTGTCATATGTTCAGAGTTCATCCGACTTTGGGTATATCTAACCACGATCGTTGGTTTGATTGGGTATCAGGAGAGGTCTTCGAACTTGGTTGGACTTTCGATTGCCCATTACGACAAAGCCCCTCTTGGGTCGTGTAACAGCGCTCGAAGACGGTTAGCGGAGTGAATCGGGGATAAGGTAAAATAATGTCATCATTCAGAACAATATCAAATAACCATATGCAATCACATATATACATATATATATACCATGTTGGGGTAGTGAACAAGGTTTAAAATGCATTTTAATATTAACCTGGATTGTGCAGCTTAACTGTCATAAAAACATCCATGGGATATATAGGTCAAGTGTAACCCCCTGAACGGGCGGTCTCAGTGTGTGTAGTCGCATAAATCAGAAATATCATAGGGGCCGGGGATTCCCTTATACCTTCGCCCTCCATTATACATATATACAACTACAGACATGGGGAATTCCTGTGTACCCCAAAAGAATAAGGTCACCAAGACCAACCCTAATGTTGGTAAACATGAGTTTCCAGTGACCGTTCATCGGACTAACACCTTCACGGCTAGCTTTCTCAACTGCCATTATTTCCCAATTAAAACATTTAGCATATAACCAAATCACCAATTCCAGTACTCAATTATCAAGGCATTATAAAGTGTTATGGTCATAACTATAGCTTGCAAGCAATGTCATTAGCAAACACTTAGCGGATTCCCATGTACCCTACAGACTCTATTATTAAAATCACTTAGGGGATTCTCATGTACCGCTCAAGGTTTTCAATTCAATTGAATTTATGGTTATCATAGCCGATATAAAATCCTTCCTCAATTATTTTTCTTGTTATGCCAAAAACAGTTTAAAAACACAACTCAACTTATGACAGTATGATTCTTACGGACAATTTCACAAACAGGTTGAGGGAATGCCATTATCAAATCCAAACTCACCAAATTTTTGGTGTTCAACCATGACTCGGCCCCTCAAATAAATAACCATTCCCATGCACTCACACATGCAAAACCATAATTAAAACATGCATAACTGCAATTTAAACCATTGAAAACAATATTCAATGATGTGTATTCAAACCCGTCAACCTTGGTTTCAAAACCACCATTAATGATTCATGAAAAATTCTTTATGCATATGCTTTTAGTAAACTAACAATGAGGGAAGAGTCATATGTCTAAATTACAAAGATTTACGAATAGAAATTGATCTTTAGGCCCTTAGAAGACCACTTTCGAAAAACCCTAACTAATTTTACTTGAGAGGATTTTGAGACAGTAAAGAGGATGTTTAATCTTGTAAAGTGTGGAATGAATGACTATAAAATGTTATAGGGATGTGGAGTCTTAAGGGTTTTAAGTGGAAAATATCTAAAGTGCCCTAACTAAAAACTATAAAAAGATCACAGGTGGTTATGAGTCGACCACTTGACTCGTGACCACTACATACGACTCACACCCTTGAGTCATTACCAAGATAGTAAGTTAGATACCCATACACTGTCCACCATACAACTCCATGATCCCACTCGTGACCTGACCATAAAACTCGTATGGTCTAGTAGCATGCAAGACAGAACCCAAATGGATTAGACACTAAACAACATATGACTTAACCCTACCACTCATAACCTATCCTTACGGCTCTTAGTGAGCCACTCATACTTAGAGCCAAGTCAAGACACTAAATTTTTTATTTGATTAAGTATCGTCCTAACGACTCGTTACTACTCCTAAGGACTTGTACCACCAAGTCATTACCAAGATCGAAAGGCCAACCACCCTCTACTGGACACATAAATACTAGGGTCACCTGACTCGTACCCGCACCATACGACACGTAAGATGAGTCGTTACTAGGATAGTAATCTCAGTGCTCAAGAATTTTCTAAGGGCTAAAATTCAGGGTGTTTTAGAGTTGGAGTGGGTTGTGTGACTCATGACTTGGTTTTCCTTTAGCTTGGATAAGTTTCAATTTGTTTACGTTGGTATTGGTGTGGTATCAATGTGTTATGTTTGGATTTCTATGAATCAGTTTTCCTCAGTTTAGTTGGTAGTCAGTCGATGGTTGAGGCTAAGTTTTGGTTATTTCAGATGTGAGAAAAGGAAGTTGTTTAAAAAGGTATACCTATGGTAAAATCCCTTGGAACTATTGTATCTTTATTAAGGTTATCTGGAGAGTCGTGCTCAGAGCATGCGGTCCCAGTACCTCGTCATTTTGAGCTTTTGAGATCTTTCTATATATTGACTTTTGTAGATGAAAATTCTTTTTGTAATAGATATTGTAATGACCCTTCAGATCACTTGCTCAATTTGGTTGTATTTTCAGCATTTCTAGCCTTCCCACAGTGGCTACAAGTCATTTATTACTTATCAAAACTGTTGATTTGGTTATCGAATAGTTCATTTGGATTTTTGGCTCATTTCCATAATTTGAAGCTTTCACTATTTAGAATTTAGTCTCGAGCTAAAACTCCTAGTAGATGATATCTGATGATAATTCTGACAGCACCATCAACTTTAAAACATTGATTTTAGGCTAAGGGAACCCTTAGTTCAGGTCCTGAGTCTTCCGAACTCATTTTGGAATATTAGGCAGATTTTATTAAATATAAAAATATAGATGTGGGCCCACACTTAGTAGAAATGGTCTCAAATTAAAGTTTTGATTGTTCCAATGAGTTTGAAACATCAAATTTGGTATGGTAGCATAGTTTATTTGGACAAAGAGTTCCAGAAGAATCTTGAGTACCCTATCAAAGATCATTTTTTACTTGGTAAAAATCTGTTGCATGGCCTCTTTTAGGTCCACTGAAGAACTTATTGGGCCTTTTTAGAGCCCCCGAGCCACTTAAGCGGCTCTGGACCATTGGTAGTGGTGCGCTTTAATGCCGAATCACTGCTAAATTGATGCCTACTTTAGCACCATTAGGCCACTTTAGCGGAACCTGTGACTATCTGCCAGACTCCTAAAGCAATCGAGATGCCGCTTAAGTGCCAGGTGTCCACTTTAGCGGCACCTGTAGCCTATTTGTCCTTATTCTCCCACCCAGTTTTCTACCATTTCTTCTACAATTTTCATACTAAATTGGTATCAAAGAGTGGAAAAAAGTAGAAAATCATCCATAGAAGCTAAGGTAAGCTATCCTAACTCTTATTGGTCATTTTTCATTAATTTTTCCTACAATTTTCATCATAATTCATGGTAAAATTATTAGAAATTAGGTCATGAATTCCTAAAATTTTGAGGGTTGATTTGAGACTCAATTTATGCTTCGTTTGTGTTCAACTTTTGAGAACACATTCCTTGTCCTTTGAGGGTCATTGTGGAGATTTATTTTTGGATTCCATTTATGGACTTCGCAGGCCTATGCTCGACTCAAAATTTGACCCGACCCTTACTATTGCAATATGGGTCTTATTTTAATCCTAACAATATGTAGGTTGCATGTTTGATAGCTTGAAAATATTTTTGGATTGTGGAGTAAATATAGATAATTTGTGGATGATTCAAGGATTGCAGTTCAACATCGAGGTAAGCTTCTATCTACTCTTCTTCTTGAGATAGTGTTTTATATATATTGCATATTATCTAAGGATGTTAGAATATTATTATGGGTAGAACACCGTGACTTAGTCTAGATTATGAGTTTGGGGGTTAAAAGGGTTATTCACCCTTAAGGTGAAATACTTATTATGCTTCTATAATCTAATTATCTTAGGTTGCTACCATGTTAGCCATATTTGAGACTAATAAGCCTTTAGTATAATATGTAATGCATTACTCGGTGAATTATGATGGTTTTCTTTGGATTATAATGCCATGGTTATGGTGGATATATATATGTGTGTATATGTGTGTATATATATATATATTATATTAGGTTCAAGGTTGTGTTTATGATAGTGGTTGGATTTTAGGAAGTATTCTATCCTTGTAAAGGAAGCGATAATAGTTTATAGGCATATTGATCCTTATAATCGTATTATTTAGATATAGGTGATGGAATGAATAGATTAAGCACATTCATGATCACTTAGATAGTAAATGGTATGATTTCAATTAAAATATGGTTTTACTACTCTTTTCCTAAAAAGAATTTGTTCCCACTTTTCAATTTTAAATAAGATTTTCTCATAACAGAAATCATACCATCTTAATGAATAACTTATGAGCCTTTGACCCAAAAAATGATGTTTTAGAGATTTGACCGAGATAGATTTTGGTCCATGATCTTACCAGTACTATTTTTCTTGGTCGAGAGATATTCCGACTGTTTCTATACTTCTATGGTAATTTAGTATCAGAGTTTACCCCGAGCAGTGGATTTATAGACTTACACTCTTTTAGTCATGACTTTATCCCGTGAATTATGTATATACCTATATATCTCTAGTATTAGATAAAGTGGATTGATGATGATAATGATGCTTATTGAAAATCTTGGATCGGTATTAGTTGGTGTAGATGGGTACTCCCGAACCCCCTGGGGGGCTTTTTGTCTGTAAGTCATCATGCCAGATAAGAGAGGTCACTATAGGTCCTTTTTTTACGAGCCGTAGAGCTAGAAGAAGTGTATACACTAGTTTACTCTATGATACTTTAATCGGTTATGGTATTATGGACTTACTTGACACTTATTCTTGCATGCACATTGCCTATCACCAGTATGCCATATATCTATCAGTCTTATGAGGAATTGTATACGTATAGGTATGAGTGTTGCTTGTAGTATATTGTGTGGTTCTTATATCTATCAACCATACGGAGTATTGAATAGGTATAACCTCTGAATGTGTTTTTCTAAGTGTTGACTGAACCTTCCGAGCCTATGACAACAATGGTTTATGAAAGGCCCAATGAGGTGTTGTTTTTCCAGATCAACCGATTACTTAATTTTTTTTATGGTTAGTTTGTGTTAGGTTCATTATTGGACTGGTATTGACATTTGAGGTATAATTTTGGTTCCTTTAGCTTATGGTTATTTTATTACGCATAATCACCCCACGGTTAGATATTATGGTTTTGGACCCTGATTATGTTAGCATTAGTTCCCTCTATGATAAGGAGGCCTTTGTGATGATAGTATGAATACTTAGGTTGTACCTTTGAGTTAGCCTTGTTTAGGTATATGTATCAACCTATAGTAGTTACGCTATTGCCATATATCTCTCCCTTCTCTCATTTATTCATATTGTATATCCATTTCTTAGCTTTGTATACAGATATATACATCCTTCTTCTGTTCTTTATCCGTATAATGGCCAATAATACATAGTATAGTGCTTACATTCCTGAACATAGCTAGAATAAGATAACTTATCCTTATTGTCTCCTTATCTTACCCCATTAGTTTCATAGATAATTGGGTTTAGTTTACATTCTTGATTGCATACTATGTATATTTTATATTATCTTTAGATCTCAGTCGACAGTTGCCTACTGAGTGACATGTGTTTGGTACTTATTCTAGACTTCTACAGCCTGCATATCATAATACGAGTTCTTGCTATTATTGTGTGGATCGTGCAGAGCATCTATGGTTCGGAGACACAGGGTGAGATCCTAGCACTCAAAGTATTGTTATTCTCTCTCTTATGTATTAAACTAGTCTTTATGTTGTATTTAGTGATAAGTTGTATCAGTATATTCATTTAGTACTTTATTTTGTACTCTTATTATAGTAGAAACTTTAGTACTAATTCCACCAGCTTTTGGGACTAATTTATGTATTTCAGTCCTTTACTATAGTTATTCTACATTCTTTCTTCATTTCTCTTGGTAGTTCATTATTAGTAGTTTCGGACAACGAGTTGGCCTACCTACTAGTTGGTTATAGTAGGTACCATCATGACCTGAGAAATCGTGTCATCACAATATTCTTATCTATGATTTAACACATCTTAACATATTTATTCTCAAGAATGATTGAGCATTCACGATGCTTATCACAAGTCTCATTCTCAGTCTCTTCAAGGAATGAATTATAATCATATGTACGTTCTTCATAAATTATCATTTGATGCTTATTCTCATGCCTTGAAATTTATCATATTTTCATGATCTGCGTCGACATTATTTTGAAAGGTCAAGTATATAACCACTTTATATTTCATCTTGATGAAGAATTTATAATACTTATCAAGCTAGGCCACGCAACAATAGTATGTCCAATGACCTTTCTTACAATGTTTATGACTAAACTTACCTTTACATTTTGGAGGACTATTTACAGAACCCATAGTGTTCTTTATTTTTACCACAACGATGACTATTATTAAATTGTACTTTTCATTTTCACATTCATTTGTGCAATCATAATAATTACTTTGTCATTTTTCAGACTTATCATGTACTATTACCACATTCTCCATATAGAATAGAGCAATTTAGCAGGGCATTGCCATCTTTTAGACTTGTCATGTATCGTTTCCACATTCATTTCATGAAATGAAGAAAATTTAGTGGTATGAATTTCATGATTTTAAAACATATTGTTTTGCCTTAGTCATCCTTGTACCATTACTATGGTGGATTAAGAATTAAATGTAATGCATTACTCATATAAAGGTGTGTTGATCATAACACGATGGGACTAAGACTCAACGTCTAATCATTATGGTGCACAAGTACTTCGACTTGATGTCCTATCCTCATAAAGTCATGTGTTGAAATATGAACTCAATATCTTGTCCTCTCGGTGAATCAAAACTCAAATCCGATGTCTTGCCCTAGCAGTGCTTTGGGACTTGAATCCATCATCATAACCTCAAATAATGATTATTACACGTTATCACATTCACTCCGAAGAATGATACATGATTTTGCAAGGTGACAACTAGGCACAATATAATTTCATAATTTTTTTTTTTCATAATGTCATCCTATACTTTCTCGTAATTGATCTCAAATCTATTTAATCAATATTCTTGTGTTCTTAGTTCTAGAGAATAATTGAATATAATATCTTAAAAATCAAAATTTCTTGTACTATTGTGAGTTACAATTTTTTTACACTGTTAAAAACTTACAAATAATAATTTTCTATGAGCAGTAGAGCAACTTATCAATAATAAGCATATCACACATTTGAAATATTTATCTTTAGTGATCATAATGAATAACCATAATTAATAATATATTGAACGTTTTATCACTTAGTTTTAACAATTATAGAGTTAAATGCTTATTTATAACAAGCCTTTATAAAATTATTTATTGTCAATCTAATGGTCATATATCTCTTAGAATTTAGTACGTAACACTGCTAATGAAATGAATATGTATTTCATATTATAACTTTTACTCTTAATGAAGATTCATCTAATGCTGATATTCAAATAAATATGATCATCATCAATTCCTTATAATTATATAATTTGGTACAATTTGTTTGTGAAAAATAACGTTGATATTTTATGGATAATCAAGCAATACCAAATATGAACGATGGTATTTTTTAATCATACCACAAGTATTCAACCACATAATTATGATATGAGGTAAGATTATATAGTGGCAGATATGATTGTAGTTATAATAATAAATATAAAATTCAGATTTGTCAAATTTTATAAATTGAAAGTAAAAAATCAAAAACCATCACTCTTCAATTAGAGAGTTGCTTAATATTTGAGAACTTCCATCTCATTAATTATGTTATCTCAAAAGGAGTTAGTAGACAAAGATATCAGAACATGAATATGAATAAGATATTTGAGAAACCATTTATACCAAAAACACAAAAAGACTCCTTGTTCATACCCCCACAAATTACCACATATCGAGATAGTCTAAAACAAGATAAAAAAGTTTACAACTATACAGCCCAAAAATATATAGAAAATATCTGTGGAGTACAAACTTTCCTAAACCTTAACCCCAGAGCTACAAATATCAAAGAACCAAACACAAACTATATAACCCAAAAATTACAAGGATATAACAAGCTAATTGCACTACCTTAAACCAACCCAAGCCTAGTGAAAACTTGTTTTGACTATGGATTGTTAAATACCATATACACTCAAGACGGAGAAGAACTAACAGCTATGGAAGAATTACATAAAATATTCACCACCTACAAAAGGATAACAAAAGGAAATCTATTTTATATAAAGTGTTATACTACACCAGAAGAGATATTATACGATGAAATAAAACCAGTTATACAAGTTGTAAAAATAGGACCAACCAGAGATATGATCATACCGGAAGATATTACGCAGCAGCCAGAGATACCCAGAATTGAGATACCTAATTTCTACGCAAATAAACGACTTATTGGACTAGCTACAATTATTCAAGAATTAACAAATGATTATACCAATGGAAACCCAATATGGAGCTATTATTCGCAAGACCATCAGATGATTTATTCAAATTCAAAAGAGCTACGACAAGCAGATATGGAAGATGTTAGGCAATGGATAATGACATTACTTAACCACAACTAAACTAACACCTATAGAATTATTAAAAAAATATGAAACAGTTATAAAAGATGAATTTGGTAGTATGACAACAATAGAAGAAGAACAAGATGAAGAAAAAGATACAAATAGGAATTTAATGTTAAAATTAGCAATATGTAATATGTGTTATATAGATGAATATACTTGCGCATTTAAAGAGTATTATTATAAAGGAGCATATAGTAGAGAAGAAAGTAAAGAAATAAGAAAATTATATTTTAATAAATGACCCGAACCATTTAGTTCAAAGATAATAAAAATTTGGGAAGAAGCAAAAATAGTAGATACGTTAGGAGCAAGAATAAAATTTTTACAACAATGGTATATAAACTTATGTGAAAAATATAGAGAAGAATTAAAATGGAAAAAACAGTGATAAGAAATTTAGCATGTTGCAAAAATAAAATAGCACCCCAATTTGGATGTGAAGAAATATATTATAAGAAAAGAAAAAGACATAAGAAATATAAAAAATCAAAATATAAATACAAGAAACCAAGAAAAAGATATTATGTAAAAAATTATAAATACAAAAGACCATATAGAAAGAAGAAATCTATAAAAGAATGTACTTGTTATAATTGTGGAAAGTTAGGTCATTTAGCTAGAGATTGTAAATTACCTAAAAATCCAAAAAATAAACAAATATCAAAAATAAGAATAGATAATACAGAATATATGTAGATAGATTATATAGATTATGAATTAGAAAATGAGGATAGTATATATGAAATTTCAGAAAACGAAACAGATAATGAAGTAGATAGTGAAATAGATGAATCAAATGACTGAAGAAAATATAAAAATAATAACAAAGGAAGAATATTTAAATGATGAAGGAACAGAGCAAAAAATAATATTTGACAGTAACATATTTAATGAAATAAAAGGAAAAGAATTAGATTTAAGTGTAGAAAAAATATTCAAAATATTTTTACTAGGAAAAAGGACGAATATTATGTAGTATGCCAAAAGGAACATGTAATAGACTGTAGATATGCAAAAGGCAAAGCTAGTATACCACTAGTAACAAAAAGAATAATAAATAAAGAGATAAATGATATAAAAAGTAAAGGAGACCCAATAAAATATGTACACCTTGGAGATACAGAGATATTAATAAAAGCATGTTTTAGAGAAGCCATAGATACACCAATAGAATTATAAAACCTATAGAAAAAAGCATAATAACTGCCGTAAAAGGAAATCTAATATACTAAAAATTTAAATTTATAATAAGTGCAAATTATTCCGTAGCGGTAACAGATAAAAATATAGATAAATCACTCGTATTATATTGGAAAATATCAGGAATAGAATTAACCCTAGGAAGTAAAATATTTACAGCAAGATGCAAAAATTTATATGTATTAACAACAAAACATAAAAGAACAGGAAAAAATAAGATTAACAAATTACGAATAGAAAGTCCATTCGAACAAATTGTAAAAACAATAGATTATAATGATTATAGTTATAGAGACATAGATATAGAAGAAAATTTAGAAAAAGTAAATGATAGAATAAGTACAACGAAAAGAATAGCTGATGAAAAACCAGAATCATCAAGCTCAACAAAAAGAATAAGTTATGAAATAAATTCAATAAGTAATTTAAACCAATATTACATAACAGGACAAATAAATGAAAAAGAATATTTAATACTCTTAAATACAGGACAAGAAGAAAATTATATAGCAAAATATCTAGTAAAAATGAAGAAATAAAAACTGATAATGATACGTGCCCAGATCTACCAAGAAGTTTAATAAATAGTAAAAATATAGCAGAAAAAGAAATAATATAGGAATTAGAAAAATAAAAATAGAATTTGAAGTAAAGGAAGAAATGCAAAAAGCAGATATAATATTAGGAAAGTTTAATTTGAAAACCATAATTTTACTGATCCTATTAGTGTTCTTTCTATATATTCTGGTGCATCTGTAATGTTTATATTATTATCTAATAATTGTTTTGTCATATATCCTATCCATAATTGTATTATTTTTTCTGTATCTATAACACAGTCTAGGTCTTAAAAGTTATAATTTTTATTAACTATTTGTTTTGGTGTCCATTTGTCATATTCATTATATTTTTTAAACTTATTCTTATAATATGTAGGTTTTCTTATTTCTGATGTTCTAGGTATTATATTTTCATCTTCTTTTTTATCAAGAGTATTTATTTCTGTGTTGGTAATTTCTAATTTTTCTTCATTAATTACTTCTTGTTTTTCATTGATTTCTAAATTTTTTGTATTTGTTAATATTTCTGTATATGTTTCACTATCTTCTGAATCATAATTATCTGTCTCTTCAACATCTATATTATTTATTTCTAATTCTTTGTTTTTTATTTCTAATTTTTACTTAACTTGATTTATCTCATTTAGTAATTTTTGTTCTTTATCTTTTTCTTCCTTTTCCATTTGTCTTTGTTCATACAAATCTTTTAACATTTGTAGTTCTTTTTCTAATTCAGCAATCCTACTATTTATAGTTTTTCTATTTTTCGTATTTCTTCTGTAGTTTGTTGTTTAATTTTTTCTATTCCCTTTTTCCTATCTATTTCTTTATTTTCTCTTTCTATTCTTACCATTGCTGTCAATTTATCTTCTAATTTTAATTCTTCTTTTTCTAACATTAGATATAAATGTTCACCTATTTTCTTATATCTTCTTTATAGATTAGAAAATACTATTTTTATTTATAATCCTTCGTGATTTTCATATATTTTTTCATCTATTATAAATTCTTCTTTGTTCATTTTATTGTGAATAGTTCATGTTGATATATATATTCTAAACTGTCTATTTGTGATTCTAATTTTGATATTTCATCTTTTTGTGTATTTATTGAATTTTTACTAACTCCGGCAAATATATTATAATGTAATCTTTCTATTCTTATTTTTAATTCTTTATGTTTTTCAGAAATAATTTGTTTTAATTCTTTGTATTTTTGCACTTTATTCATTTAGGCCATATTTATAATATCTTGGTGGATATCTAAATCTAATTTTATCATAATTAGGTGTTATGTGTCTCATTCTTCTAGATTTTAAATGGATTATTAATTTTGCTTCAATACTAGATATTAAGGTAATTAGGTAGACATACCTGCAGAAGTAGATTAATAAACGTTATGGTTTTTATGGAGTATCCCATCGTCTCCTTCTAGCTCTGGAACTTTAATGTCTTCCGATCGACAGAGCTCTGCACACTGCCGAGTTAGCTGATTTGTAGCTATAGACTTTAGTTTATCTTCATTAGTTTTTAGCTTTTCTATCTCATTACCCATACTGTCCACTTTCATTGAAAGCGTAGTTAGGGTGTTGAGTATTTTTTCTAGAGTATCTTCTTCTATTATTTCAATCTGTGTAGCTTTGTCTTGATATGTAATCTGCAATAACATTTTTGTTAGTACTAATTACTTCAATTATAAATGTGAAATTTAATATATTCAAGACTAGTCTCCGAATCTCTTTTGTTGTAACTGAATTTTGTATTTTCTTTGTTAACCACCAGCGTACCTGTGTATTATCTGTTCGTACAATAAATTTGTTATATACAATATATGGCTCAAATGCTAACAAACATTTATATAATGAACATAATTCTTTCCTATTTATTTTCCATTTTATTTCTGTCTCATTGAACGTACCTGAGTAGTATCTACAATGGTGTTCTAATTTTTCTGCTTCATATCGATATTTAAGTACTCCTCCATAACTATATTCACTAGCATCTGCTTCTACTATATATACAAATTTTCTATTTTCATCTGGAAATTGTAATTTTGGTAATTCTTTACAAAGTAATTTTATTTTTTGAACTTGTTTTTTATCTTCTTCATTATAGTTATATTCTACATCCTTCTTTAAAGAAGCATACCTCGCTTGATGTTCATTACATAAAATTAAATATCGTATCAAAACCTTTTCAGTTGATTAAAGATTCTTGTCAATAACGTATCATAAAATATGAAAAATATAGAATATTATAAACCAAGAACAGAGACAAGAGTTACCGGAGAGAATACTTTCTTATTTGTCAATTACTTGATAAGAAATATCTCTTTTATGGGGTATACAATCGACCCTTTATGAGAGTATTAATAAGATATGTTACACGAGTGTTAATGTGTATATGTATATTTATAGGACATTCACTCAATGTATGCAATTACAGTGAATTCATAACACACTTTGAAATATCCCACTTTTGGGTTTTATTAAGGAGTCAACTTTGACCTCATTTGGGAGTCAAACTAAACGTTAATAAATTATCATATGAAAAAGAGAAAACACACAAAGACACCTCCAACCTATAATTGTATTTCCAACTACACACGTATACTTCACGGGGTCCTATCACCCTCTTCAACTATTTAAAATTATAATTATTTCCTCCCTGAATGTTTATGTGGCATAATGAGTGTATTTCACTCTCTCAAAGAGAGTGAAAGACAAAAACAAATATTAAAACTATATTTTTATTATTTTTTTCCTCTAATTTTTCTCTTCTTCCTAGCAACTTAATATTCATCCATGAAATCTACTAAAATTCACCATCATTCTCCATGGAAACACAGTCACCATAGCCGATCAACACAACACAAATCGTTGACAATAATTTAACCAATAATTTCACTCTCTATAATTAGAAATGATGAACCTAAAATCTTCAAATCAAAGAAAATTTAAGCTTGAGTAAGCTTAATACTGTGACACCCAATTATTTTTTGTCAATAAATTTTTTATACTAAAAAAATTGATTCTATATCAATATCCAACCGATCCATTAGAAGTTTTGTAATTTATTGCATGTGCTGTGATCTAATTTCTCTCGGATTTAAAGCTCAAACTCCATCAATGGTGTTTCACAGAATTTTCTCAAGTTTCACCCAACCAATTTAGTGGATAAACTTAAATTCAGTTTCAAATAATAGTCTCAACTAATTTTTACAACTCTTCATTTTCCTGCAAATATGAAATTGGAGAGGACGTACTTCTTTGTTTTGTAAATTTTTTTTTTCAAAATTTGATGCAAAATCATCCGAATTCCTTTTCAAATCACCCCAAATTTTATATATGAACTTCTCACAATATTTTGATTCTATTGATATATTCTCCACTCAAAATGAAGCTCATTTGTGACAAGTCAAAATTGAAATTCTAGCTTTTGAAGAAGCTTTAATGGTGATTTTCAATCGGCCTTCACATTTTCAACCTCGACCTTCATTTTTAGTCCACAAAAAGCTCCAAAAAGTGATATATTTTTTAAACCATCAACCAACTCATCTGCACCCAATTCATGAATTTAGATTCAAAAATTACACATAAAAGATGGTTGATTTCTATGGAGTTCCGGCATTCTTTAGATTCAAAAATTGTTGTTATGTTTTTGAACTCAATCAACTCAGTGTTTTCAGCTTCAAGTAATTACCAACCAACAATGTAATCAAGAATTTTCAAATTTGAAGATCCAAAACTTTCATCAAATTTTTTTTACATTTTGACCTTTAATGGAGTATTAAATATAATAAATCAAAAGGAAGAAAGAATTTTAAAAATATTTTAAACAAAATTTAAACGTGGTAAATATTTGTCTAGCGAGTAGGTTTCATCAAACAAGTTAGTGTGGTTGTGACTTTTTAGGGGGATAAGAATTTTGATTTTAAATAGCTTGAGGAGGTAATAGAATTCTGTGAAGTATAAGTGTGTAGTTCGAAATTTAGACATAGATTGGGGATATCTTTGGCTATTTTTCCTATGAAAAATAATATTTTAGATTGAAAAATAAAATACAATAATACTTATAAATTTGAGAAACACAAATGGCATCTTTGTTTCCTTTTTGAGAAACACAAGTGGCATCTCTGCTTCCTTTTCTTAGCTTAACAAATATTCTCTTATATTAACTGACCATTACTGCACGTGATATTTTACCTAAGAAACTGAATTGAAGGGTAATTAACACAATTTTTTAATATCTTATAAATAGGAATAAGCGCACACTTGAAACATGTGTGTTTTGCCTTTTTAGGGGGGGAGGGGGCTCAATTTAGTTTAAATAGAAAGTTATGATTAGACCTAAGGAATCTTACTGTAGCTTCTATGCATACTTTTGAGCGGCTGGATTAAGATGTCCTCTGCTTATATCATCTCCGTCATCACGCTCCTCCACCACACAATCCTTACGTCCCTTGCCTTTTCCTAAGCTTTCTACTAGCTTAAATTAAAGTAGTTTGTCGATTAAATACTCACAAATTTTATGAAAATTTTTAGAAATGGAGACATATTTTTAATAAGGGATAGAAGAAGGTATGTTTGAAATAGCTTTGTTTAATTTATTGTAATGATCCTTTCAATCGTTACAGGTGAGTCAATCATGTGAAAATTTTGAGCTAGGTTGTTCACCTAACGGAAGTTAAAAATTTCAAGGTAGGCTGACTTTAGATGAAATCTGAGCAGGGTATTGTCTCAAAAAATCCCAGAATGGATTGGATCAATGTGATTAAGTATAGTTTGATTTTATGTTAGCTAAAGAAATAAAGAATCATAAATTTTTTCGAAAGTGAATTCGACTTAGTAGAAATCTCGATATCAAACTTGATACAAAGGAGTTAATATGAGATGTCATGATTTGAAAGTGTATTGCTGAAAAGGAAAAAATGTAAGGATATTCGAGTTTCTGCCTAGAATTCCCACTATAGAGGGTGTCATGTTGAATGAATTTCGCTATAACGGATACCAAAGTAGGTCAATACCGCTATAGCAGGCGATGCCATTATAGAGGGTGATGCCAATATAATGGGATTAGGTCGCTATAGCAGGGTAAGTTTTTGTTAATGCAGAACTTTCTCCAAAATAATTTATTATTCTAAATTCATTTTTTAGGAAGGGCTTAGGCGATTGGGGCATTTTTAATCATGTTTCCATCAGTTTGTTTGTAAAGTTAAGTATTTCATCCGTATTAACTAATTTTTTTCGATTAGTTAACCTTATAATTATTAGTTTATGGGTTTTAGAGAGGGTTTAATCTTGAGTTCATGGATTTTTAAAGGTAAGAGGATAAATTAGGTGTAAAACATATGAGTTTTAGTTGTTAATCATTAATTTACTCTTGCATGACATTTATTCACTATGGTAACCATGAATTTGGTAGGTTTAAGGTGAATTATGATAGAAAAATTCTAGAATGAAAGAAGGAGGGGTGTGGAGATAATGAAGATGGACTTGAGCTTTATTATTAGGTTATAGCTATCAATATGGTAGTTCATTTGGTTGATTATTGTTGTGTTCATGTTTCTTTAGAACACAACAACATAGAAATTGCATGGAAGAGCAAGACTCGGCCTTAATAGAGCAGGGCCAGCTAGGATTTAGGTAGGTGATGCTTTCATAAGGTTTTCATCAATTTTATTCATAAAGGTAAGTATTTCATCTCCAGTAAAGAGCTTCCGTAAGAACTAGAAGACTCTTGTATGTACGGTAACCCTACACATCCTCATCTAGGGTAGGGTTACAAAGCCTTATGCACTGTATTTAAAATTTTCAAGCTTAGACATACCCCTCAATTACTCTTTTAACTATACTCTCTGCCTTAGTACAACACATCACTTGAGACTACTGAAAATATTTACCTGGGTATTAAGGACTAATGCATAAATATACTACTCATTTGATTAACTGAATGAATAATAATTGAATACTAGATTTGTAAGACTGAACTATACTTAGCCTGAATAACTGGACTGAAACTATAGAGTATCATTCATAGAAGGTATTGATTGACTAGGTAACATGAGGTACTAAATGCAAGACCGTGCGTACAATATGGTTCTAAAATATTCTGTAAACTGAGGTACTAAAATACTAATAACTGAGTAACTGATGGCTATATTCTATGATTGGGAAATCCTAAAACTAAACTGAGTTTCTGATCTGACTACTGGACTAGGACAGGGACTGAGATTATAGATAATATGGTAATTGAGACTGTAACTATAACTAAGACTATAATTGAGACTGAATGCTGGTTTCTGATAATTGAGGTTTAGACTGGTACAGAAGTATTAAATATTGATTACTCAATTGACATTGTAACTAAGACCTGGGGGATAGAGCATCAACACCACAGATTCACTAAGAGATCTAAACTGAGGGTATACATGACATAGGCTTAGTTTGGCTAATCACTAAGAGTGAAATATGAGTCATGTGGGCTGAGCATACTGTAAAGCATGACATGAGTGCATGAGTCATAAGCTTCATGACCTGAGTTTGAAGTTTCTGTACTCATGGAACATAATTTGAATACTGAGTAAATTGGAACTCCTCATAATAAGAACTGGAAACGCACACGATTCTATGGAAAGTATGTGAATATAAGCTATATTTATGGAACTGAGACGTAAAACATGCATAAGTATTGTGATGACTGTAGTATAAAACTTTTCACTGAGATAAGGATGGGTCGAGAATCATCTTGTCTTATTGATTTCCTACACATACTAGTAGTATTACTAGAATCTGAAGGCCTGACATTTCTGAGATATTATAACTGAACGGTTCCTGTATACCTGCCGGACTATGATAGACTGACCTAATGGGTGGAGATTGAGAAAGGTCCTGTTAATATTTGGTCTAACCTTAAAGTTAACTGTTATACAAAGAGTTACAAAAGAAAGAGAAACTTTTGAATCTACTGAGACATAAACACATAAATGAGAGATTTGTAATATACCAGTGACTGTATTAGGAGAACTTTCCTGGTCCTATCGAGACTGAAGTGCATAGAGTCTGTTTGGGCGTTGTCTACTGGTGGAACTAGAAGTAGGACCCTACTGATTTGGCCGACCGGACTGAGCTGAAGGACGACTGTGCTGACTTCATAGATCAGGTTTGGGACAGTCTTTGACTTTGTAACCCAACTCGCCATATCCAAAACACACATAACTACCGACTATACATACAACCTTATGGTGCTTTTCATAAGTGTGACAAAGAGGATGGGTTTGGGCATTGCTGACACTACTCTAAGACTTAGATCCTGGTGCCATATCTTTGTTACCATTTTTGAACTTAGGAACTGGAGCACTGGCTTAGAAAATAGATGGAATTGAAAACTTCTGACTATACTGAAAATGGTTTCATCCTCTGA
Organism: Capsicum annuum; assembly: GCF_002878395.1. Classification (NCBI taxonomy): domain Eukaryota; kingdom Viridiplantae; phylum Streptophyta; class Magnoliopsida; order Solanales; family Solanaceae; genus Capsicum; species Capsicum annuum. Next base: position 171,002,863 of record NC_061113.1, read on the forward strand.
CCTTGGCTGGGTAAAACTATAGCTACCCATTCTAGCTCTCTTATTTTCTCTCTCCTTTTCCTTGAGCTTCTGCTTCTCAATCTATTGAGAATGGACAATAAACCTAGATATTTCTATCTCCTTAATCAATATCACATTCCTGCATTCCTTAACTACTCTACTCGATACCCCAGAAACAAACTTGCTCATTTTGGATCTACTGTCTCCTACTACATGGCGGCTATACCTGGGCAGCTGGGTGAACTTGAGGGAATAATCTTTCACACTCATGCTACCTTACCTGCGGTTGATGAAATCTAACACTTTGGCTTTTTTCATCTCTACGAGAAAGAATCAATCTAGGAAGGCAGTAGCAAACTCTTTCCACTCTATGGGCTCTGCATCTGTACCTTTGTCTACCTTCTATTGCTTAAACCATGTATGGGCTACATATTTTAGCTGATAGGTGGCTAACTCGGAACTCCCACTGGAAGTCACTCCCATGATATCTATGACTTTCTGAACCTGGTTGAGGAACTCCTGTGGATCTTCTTCAGACTTAGAACCAGAGAATAAAGGAGGATTCATTCGGGTGAAGTCCTGAATCTTAGCTGCAGAAATATTGGCCACTAGGTTGGTCAGAACAATAGTTAGCTGTTCATTATGAGTTGTAACTGAATTAGTAGAGTAGTGAATACAGTTCTGAATTCTACATGGGAAACATACTCATCCAGGGGATCTGCCTGAACGGGCAGAGGTTTTGACTAATTTTAGGTTCTTCTCTTATTAGTCCTTTTGGGAGGCATGTTTTATAAATGAAAGAGAGAAACGGATTAGATGGAGAGTTTAACTGGAGCTCATGCTCACTCGCACAACATAAATACTAAAAGAAGGGAAACTTTTCTTAAAACATCTCATAGCCTCCAGTACATAAGTGTAGTGCACTACACACCCATGCACAAGACTCTACTAAATACATCTTTCAGACTTCCTAGGAGTCTATTGAACCTTAGGCTCTGATATCAAGTTTGTAACGCCCTAATTCTGTTACCTCGAAGGCTACCCAATGCTAACAATCCTGAAGAAGCACTAGCTAACCCATGACTAGTACCTGCTGCGATAACTGTACAATAATACTGAAATATGTAGAATAATGGGTTAAAATACCGTAAGGTTCAAAACTAAACAGTACTAAATATAACTGGACATATGGTATAACAATGCCAAAACTAAAATAACTGTCTGAACATACCATAGTTTGTAAAAGCCTCTAAAACTGTCTGAATAAGGAGTTGATGGGACATGTCCCTAACTAACCCTAACTGCTAAAATAAACTAAGTATTGAAGTACAAAATAATGAAACAATCATGTTATCCTCAAATAATGAGGACTCATTACTAATCTACTACTACTGGAATCTGAACGGCTAAGTGCGATCGAGAACCTGAGCATCTAAACCTATGGTATAAAACACCATAGCGTAAGAGAAAAGTATGCGTTAGTTTGTGAGAATATACTGATACGCAAAGTGAGGCAAGATAAATGCAAGGGTTCATATGCATAAACTGTAACTGACTGAATAATATGAACATAACTACGTGAAAATACATACATAAATATGTGGACTACAACTGAGGTCATGATAATGCTGAATATTAAATCTAATTACTAATTAACAGATGTTTAAGTCTACGAATACTATATAACTGGTAACTAAATGACTGTATCTGACAGTTCTGAATCTGTGGAACTATACTGAGTTTTATTGATAACATAGATTAATGATAACTAATATACTGTTAACTGAATGACTGTCTTTGATAGTCTTGATTCCGATGGAACTAGGTAAGTTCCATACTGAGCTGAGTGACAGTATCTAACAGTCCTAAAATCTGAGGAAATATCTGAGTTCCTTACTAAAGACTTAGATTGAGACTAAGACTATGGGAGGTGATCATGTAATCGACATGACCTATAACTGAACTGGTGAGTCCAACTTGTGACCCTAGTTGGAAGGGTATCAATACCATGCCACGGGTAAAGACAAGCTATGAGTTAACCCTCTGCTGATAGGGACCTCTTCTATCTACCTCTCGCTGGTAGAAAAACTCAAATAAGATGTATTAAACCTAGAGTCGTAGGGATATATCTCAACCAACATTGGCTATGTAGTTCTGTAATGCAAGAATTGCTTTTTAGGATCATACCCTCTACTGACTGATAGGTGAGCCCTCATCCCTGGGTTCACTCGGTACTGAATCCTACGCCCAACTGAATAGATAGTGAACTGATTATACTGAGCTAAACTGGACTGAGTTAGCTGAGTTTTATTAACTAATGGAATACTACTGAGTTTTATGAATTGATTGAATTATCTGAGGACTAGACAAAATATTGAATGGGACTGAACTGATACTGATCTACTGAGTTTTCCTAAGTCATGTAACTGACTGAGTTCTATAGAGTTCTGAAACTTGACTGAGAGTACTACTAATCATGGCTTGACTGAGGTTATCTTAAAAACTGACATTGGCTCTAGGCACACTGCTAAATTGTTGGGTATCAAATACCCCCAAGACTCGATAGTATGAAAATAAATGGGACATGACACTTTTTAAACACATGGCCATAGTCAATAATTCATAATACAATCATTGAGGGATTTCATAAAATATTTGCAAGTCGTAAGCTTACACATGAATAGGAATTCATAATAACATATCATGGTTTCATAAATCCATACTTATGAGTATTCTACCAAATCATTACAAGACATAGCTTTAACATGAGAGTCATTTTCAACATGTGGGTACATCATGAGTTCATCATGTAGATCACAAATAGGTCATAGTGCACAATTCTTATTCACTTAGGAATTTTAGAAAACACATGGAAGGTATAACCTTTTCTAAGGCGTAAATATACAACTAATGCATCATGGCTATATCAAGTACTTCAAATTTAAAGATTCCAATCCACATACTACCATAAAGTCATGAAAATCAATAAAGATTCAATCTTGGAAATCATACCACAACATCAACATTTGTGCAATCAAACCCACAACATGAAATTAAAAATTCATATTTTTAAAAAAGTTTCTTGAGCTCCAAGGGTGAAAAAGGACCCTTGAATGAACACTTTACCTACCTTGGATGGAAATTTCTTCAAATTTAATAGAGGAATTCTTGAGGTCATGATTTGAAATTAATCTCCTTGGGTTTTCTTGTTCTTGAGAAATTGTGAAATAATGAATGTATTTATCCAAAAGAGGGCTAAATTTAGTGTTATGAGGGCTGAAGATCAGGATAAAAAGATCTAATTACCCTCAAGGACGCATTTATTTAATGACTGAAACTGGGCACCGATGCATTTACCGATGCAGGGCGTCGATGGTATCGATGCCATATTCAATGCGTCGTGCCAAGATCGCACTATTTCCCTAGGATTTGATGCTGGCAACTGGGGACATTATTAACCAATGCGATAGGCGATGTGGCGTGCCAAGATCGCATTGGTCCACTATTTTGGGATTCCAAGCATGGTCTAAACAAGGTCTAAAAAATCTGAAACTTGTCTGAAAACACCTATTGACCTTCCTGATCATGAATTAATAAAAATATAGTCCATTAAAGGACATTAAGGTTGCAAAATAAGAAAGGAAACTTTTGAAGGCTAAAATAAACTAAGTTTGGAAACTTAGCTAGAATTTTCTAAGTTTGGGACTCCTTAGATAAGCTTAAAGGACTGAATTAAGCTAGGAATTTTGCGGGGTCTTACAGTTACATATGGATATATCTAGCGCTAAGCCTCCTTCGCACTACACTAACTTTAAGGTCCATACTTTAACCAATTTCATTTTATTCGACCCTTATTTCTCCCTTTTATTCTTAATTGCACATTCAGGTTGGGTGTGGTTTCACCCATTTCTTCTTTTTCAACTTTTTCAATCTTTCTTTTCTTTTGTTACTACACCCAGCCTTACTTTTTTTTTTCTCTTATTTTGCCCTTCTTCATACCCACATTACTTTACATACCCCATATGATAGCCACCCTCATCGTAGGAAATTTACCTGAGTTGAGGTGCACAATTTCCAAGGAGGACTAGGGTGAAATTAGGTTCATTATAACACAAATAGAAAGGTGAATGGCTAAAACATAAAAATAGTCTATAAGGCTCAAAATTGAGATCAGGGGATATTAATTTCCAATGGGAAAGTCATTTAGACTAAAGTGGACTAAAATGAAAAAAATGGCCTATGATCCTTTCATAACCTATCCTACAACCTAGAAAATATCATCTGGGAAAGTACTGAATTTAACACATAAAGGGAACAAAGTTGTGATCTGAGGTGGTTTTATGAACTTTAGTGTTGTTATCCTGGCTTATTTAGCCTTGTTGTGAGGACTTATAGTGTTCTTAATGAGTAAATAATGATATAAATAGGCATCTAATTTTTTAAATATGTGATTACAATTTTTAAAGGTGTTTTCAAACAAGTTTGTACTTAAATTGTTTACTTAGAGTCTAGACAAGAAAACTAGTGTTACTAGCTTGGTCTAGGTGTCGTTCTAGTTGATCTTGATGGATTCTAATGTGTGTATTGAATTCCGAATGGTTTGATTGTTTATTTATGTGTGTAAATTTTTTTTATAATGTCCAAATTCTGAATGAATCAATCCAAGAATCAAAACAATAAGTTAAAGATCAATGTGGGCAAGCCTAGTCTTAGCTCAAGTTTCTAGTTCATCATTATGGTATGTTTGTTGTTTTGAGCTCTAATTCGTCGTTTATAATGATATAGGATACTTTGTTAGTTTATTATGATTATATATGGATGTTGAATAAGCTGAAAATCAAGTCAAGACAACACCAAAAAAACTTGGGATGGAAAAAACTTGCACAAGGTAAAGTTAAGGATCAAAGATGAAATTCCAGTGAAGCAACGAGATATCGGGGTGAAGCGGACCATTACACCATGAAATAAGAAAATCCACATGCCCCTTATTCTAGTGGATTGAGAAAGACATCGTGTGGCTTGCTTCAAAGGAGAGACCAAAGCAATGCACCACTTATTCCCTCACCGACCAAACTTTACCAGTTATAAATACAACACACGAACACTTAGTAAATCACTTTTGAACTTTTTTGGAATTGGAGATGGACTTCTCAACACTTATTTTAGGGTTTATTTCTCATTAGCTTTTTAATGGATTATAGTAGGGATTCAATTATTTGGATTACGATTATGTCTATAAGTTTCTAAACGCCTCCTTTTCGGGGTTAAAGCCAAGAACATATTTACTTTTGCTTTGAATTAAGTTTGTTTGTATTTTTTTTTATCATATTTGGATGTTTATTTATCCTTTTTATCACTATTTGAAGGATTTGAGACCCTTAGAATATATCAATTGTCATTTTTGTAATCTCAAGAAGGGGAATTAGAAGATAGAATGTAGGGATAGATAGAGTAATGTTCTTATTCTTTTATAAAATAAGGAATTTGAATTAGCAACTTGGATTGATATATACCTAGAAACCTTACTTGGTTCACTATGGGATGAAACATAAATGCGTTTAGCTTAGTTATCACATCCCTTCTCAACGATGTAATTGTGTGTCTAAGTTAGATAGGTGATTAGAGGCTCGAGGAAACATAATCAAAATATCAACCCCATGAATCAACAACCAAGATAAAGTAATCCGACGAATGAAGTTCAATAGCATACCCCGGGCTTTTATCCATTGATTGCCCAAATTCATTATTTTTACGTATTATTTTAGTTTACTTCTAGTTTATAAACTTTAAAATTCTTTTGATTATGTTTGCACTGATTAATCTTAATATTTGAAGTAGTATTTGATAGTTCTTAAAACAAGTTTTTGAGGGATCAATACTTGGCTTTATTTAAGGCCACTGTATTAAATAGAGAGACCACGTACACTTGCATGTGAACTTGGGTGCAACAAGTTTTTGGCATCGTTGTCGAGAGTTTTAAATTGGCAATTATTTTTGTTTTAGTTTCACATTTTAGAGGTATTTGGTATTTTACTCTTGGTCTTGGTATTGAATTTGCAGGAAACACGTTCATAGGGCAGTAGGCTAGCAAGGGATAGGAAGTTTGTTGAACCAAGCCCCGAACCCGAGCAACGCTTTCACCAGTGAAGAGAGAAGCAAAGTTTGTCCCTTGTATACAAAAATTTAAATATGAACAAGACAATGCTACTCTAATAGATGAAGATCAACCATCCCGTAGAATAGTTTGCGAAGGGGAAATCCACTTCCGACGTATTTGACCTCCCCTTTTCAAAAATCGACTGCTAGAGAATCCACTTCCGACGTATTTGACCTCCCCTTTTCAAAAATCGACTGCTAGAGGTAACTTTGAAATGATGCAGAACATGGTGTAACTTTTGAACAGTAGTGGATAGTTTATGGATCTTTCACATGAATATCCACAAATCGAGCTGTGAAACTTTTTAGATATCTATGATGCATTCATCCCTATGGGTATGTCAACTGAATGTGTTAGGCTAATACTATTCCCTTTTTCATTATTGGGGAAAGCGAAGAAGTGGATGAACACTGGGCCGATACGTTTAATCACAACTTGGGATGACTTAGCCCAAAAATTCCTTATCCAATTTTTTAGTTTGGTAATACTGTAAGACTTTGTAGTGATATTGTGTGCTTCAAACAAAAGGTAGATGATAATTTATATAAGGAATAAGAGAGGTTTAAAGCTATTCTTTAGGACTGTCCACATCATCAACAGTCCAATGAAGTACTAGATCACACTTTTATTGAGGGACTTGGTTACACCACAAAAATTTTGCTAGATTCAGCTGCAGGTGGTCAAGCCTTAGAATTGACGTACAATGAGCCATATACCTTATTGAAATGGATTGCAAAAGGACATTTTGAATGGCATTCTGACTCAAAAAGTGATACAAAGAAGATTGTAAGTATGTTGGTGGTAGACTAATTTACTTCTATATCTGCTCAGATTGCTGCATTATAGAATCAGTTAACAAATTAATTTAGCATTATGAAATTGGGGGTTACACAGCCTGCAACAATAGTTAATGTAATTCAGTAGACACAAACTTAGTGCGTGGTTTATAGAAATAGTGGGCATTCTACAGATATGTGTGCTGCCAATCATTAGTAAATAATGTTTGTGGGCAGTGGTCAAAGGATGAATTATGGGAATACATACAATTTGAAGTGGTAGATCAGCTACCAAATCAATAATGGAACGCCCAATAATAGCAGTTTTAGTATCAACAGGTTCATAAAAATAAGGCCACAACCCAAAGAAGCAATTGCAAAGAGATGCTAAAGCAATTTATGGTAGCTCAGGTATAATTGGCAGCAGATAAAAGAGTTAGCAAGTGGCTACAAAGAGATTTGAGTTGCAGATAGGTCAAATAGCAGTAGCGCAGAAACTAGGCCTCAAGGTGGTTTTCCAAGTGATACTATAAATCCTAAATAAGTAATGGAAATCACTTTGAGGAGCGGTAAAGAGCTCAATAAAGAACCTCCAAAGAAAACTAAGGAGGTAGATGTTGATTTATTACCTAAACATATAGATGAACGAGATACTAAAAGTTCGAGGAAGTCTGAGTACTCAAAAACCAAAGTTGCTAAACAAGTGATGCAGAGACTACTACCACCATTCCCATAGAGGCTTAGAAAAGCAAAGGAGGATGCAGTCTTTAAGAAGTTCTTTGACACGTTCAGATAGATACGCATTAACATTCCTCTTTTAGATGTTTTGTACAAAATGCCAAAGTACGCTAAGTACTTGCAGGATGTGGTCACTAATAAACTTAAGATCCAGGATGTTGGGATAGTATGACTCACTGAATAGTTCAACTCTGTGGTAAAGTACAAGACACCTAAAAAGCTCAAATATCTTAGGAGATTCACCCTTTCTATTCAAATTAGCAACAGTGAGGTAGCCTATACACTGAGTTATTTAGGGGTGAGTATCAACTTGATGCCCCTATCTTTGTTCAATAAATTGGAATTAGGAAAGGTGAGATCGAGCTTTGTGATACTTCAATGGGCAAACCAGACCCTAGCCCATCTTGATAAAATCATAGTGGATGTGATCACCAAGGTTGGTAAGTTTATTATTCCTGTTGACTTTATTGTTTTATATATTTAGGCAGATGAAAGAGTTCTAGTGATATTGGGACATTTATTCTTAGCGATGGAAGAAGATTTAATAGTTGTGAGAAAGGGCATTCTTATAATAAGGCTGGATGATAAAGAGGTAGTTTTTAAAGTTTATAAATCACTTAATACATTCTCCTACTACAAGGATTTGTGCTTGATTACAATGATTGAAGGGGAATCATGTGGGGTGGTGGAGTCTATTCCACAAAAGTCCTCTTCAAAATTTCTCATTGAGCAGCTCAAGCCATAACCACCCCAGCCTGACATAATTCAAATTGATAGGCCTAAAAAGGCTATTTTTGAGAAAGTTGTTGACCTTGAGAGTTCACACTCAATAGGTATGAAATGAATAAGAAGATGGCATTCGAGTGTGAGGAATATGATAAAGGAATACGGATGAGTCAAAAATTGGGTTGTGCTGCGACACTAAATAAGGCGCCACTTGGGATGCAATCCAAGTAATGGTAGGTTTTATTTTTAGTATTTTTAGTTCTTACTTCACTAGTTTTTTTTTGGTTGAGTTACAGGTTGATGGAAAGTCTAAGTACCAGAAAACCTGAGCTAAGGAGTATGTCAAAGACTACGTGTGAGGTCCTTGAACCCCATTGATATATAAATATGCTACTATCAAGGCCTCTGGGATTATTTTTATCTCTATTTTTAAGTATATGTTGGGGACAAAGTAGATTTTTAAGTGGAGGGTGGGAAAATTCCCATTTTAGGGGTAATTTTAATTTTTTTTTATGTTAGGAATAAATAAGATATTCTTGTTGGTTCTACATGTGGCTATATGATGTGAGTGTTTTGGTTATAAAAAGCATGTTAATGGTGTGAATTACTACTTTTAAAACTCCTAGGGTCATGATTATGATTCTTGTACTTACTTGCTTAATGTTAAATTCTTGTGATTATTTGGTTAAGAGTCTATGATGATCCTACTTAAGTCAAGCTTGTTCCATGTGTATGCAGGGTTATTTGTATATTCATTGTTGTATTTAATGCTAGAACTTGCCTGGTTTTTGTGCAAAATAAAATAAAGAATATTGGTTTAGAAGATGATCTAGGTATTTCTTTGATAGCCTTATTTTATACCTTCTTTTAACATACCCTTATACTTATCCTAATGAGTCCTGTTGAGCCTTTATCTTTTTATTTGGTAGCCTTATTTGTAGCCTAATACCTTGTTTGGTTGACCTTAGTTTGATCCCAAGTTCCTAAGCACTATAATAAAACATTAATTAAGTTAAAGAGTTGGAAAGTCAAGTAGGAGAAAGGTGATATTGAAGCCCCAAAGTGATACTTATTGGTGCGTACGATTGTTATGTATTGTGGTTGGGATTTGAGTAATAAAAAGAATAAAAATTTGTTCAAATTGAATAAGTTGTGAACAGAGAATACTCCTACCATAGTGTATGTTAATGGGCATAATGACATAGGGTAAAATAAAAGATGTAGGTTGATAGAAAGTGGTGTAAAATAGTTGTTAGAGATTGTTCTTAATTATATAATGTGATGTATTAAAGTGCTTAGGGAAGATAGTCACTATTACTGGCCAGAATAGTTCGTACCCTTGCCTTAGCCTACATTACAATCATTAAAGACCTAGTTGATCCTAAGTTTAACATTCTGATATTAGTTGAGTACTAAACTAAGAGAAAGCCTATGGTTCATCAACTATAATTTGTGAATTCTTTGTGAGAGTGAGCGCAATATGATTCTTGTACCTATTCCATTATAGATTGCATGATTGTGAGGTATTATGGGTAACTCTCTTATTGTAAGGGCATATGTTTGATGAATGTTGGGTGAATTATATGATGCTTTTGATTTAACATTGTGCATGAGTTTTCTAACTAGATGAGTCAATTCTTTATGCTAGGATATTTTGATGTAGTATTCTTGAACTGTCAATTGTGTATGTAACATGCTTAGTGTAGAAACTTACATTTTGTATAGTCATTGTAGTACTAGATTGAGTGTATTTCATGCGGTATAATTGTTTATTCACCTCAGATTATGATTCTCAGAGTAAAGAGTTATTTATGGATGAAGAAGGTATTAAGTTTGGGGTGGTGATCTGAGGTGGTTTTATGCACTTTAGTGTTGTTATCCTAGCTTATTTAGCTTTGTTGTGAGGACTTATCACGTGATTAATGAGTAAATAATTATATAAATAAGTATATAAGTGTTTAAATATGTGATTACAATGTTTAAAGGTTTTTTCAAACAAGTTTGTACTTAAATTGGTCACTTAGAGTATAAACGAGGAAATTAATGTTACTAGCTTGAGCTAGGTGTCGTTCTAGTTGATCTTGATGGATTTTAATGTTTTTAATGAGTTCCTAATGGTTTTATTGTGTATTTATGTGTGAAAAAACTTTTGTATAATTTCTAATGGTCGAATTAATCAACCCAACAGACAAAACAATAAGTTAAAGATCAACATGGTTAAGCCTAGTCTTAGCTCAAGTTTCTAGTTCATTGTTATGGTATACTTGTGTTTTGAGCTCTAATACGTGGTGTGTGATGAATTTGGATTCTTTTGAGTTGATTATGATGATATATGGATGTTCAATAATCTGGAAATTAAGTCAAGACAACACCAAAAGGCTTGGGTTGGAGAAGAATTCCATAAGGCAAAGTTAAGCGTCAAAGATGCAATTCCAGTGAATTGACGCGATAAAGGGGTGACGTGAACCTTTCTCCCATGAAATAAGAAAATATACACTCCCCTTAGTCCTCTATAGAGATCAAGGCCTTGCATGGCTTTTTGAGAGACCAAAGCAGTGCACCATTTATTCCCTCACCGGCCAAACTTCTCCAACTATAAATACAACACGTGAACACTTAGTAAATCACTTTTGAACTTCTTTGGAATAGGAAATGGGATGATAAAAACTTATTTTAGGGTTTATTTCTATTTACATTATCTTTTAATGGATTATAGAAGAGATTCAATTATTTGGATTATGATTATATCTATTAGTGGCTAAACGTCACATTTTTGGGGTTAAAGGCAAGAACATGTTTACTTTTGCTTTGAATTGAGTTTATTTGGATTGCTTATCATATTTGGTAGTTTATTTATCCTTTTTATTAATATTTTAAGGATTTTTGACCTTAGAATAGATCAATTGTCAACTTTGTGATCTCGAGAGGGGGAATTAGAAAATAGAACGAGGGGATAGGTGGAGTAAGGCTCGTATTCTTTTATAAAATAAGGGATTTGAATTATAAAATAGGATAGAGATATACTTAGAAGCCATACTTGGTTAACTACAGTATGAAATATAAATGTGTTTATCTTAGTTCTCACATCCCCACTCAATGATGTAGTTGGGGGTCTAAGTTAGATAGGTGATTAGAAGCTTGAGAGACCATGATCATAATATCAACCCTGCGAATCAAAAACCAATATAAGTAATCCAACGAATGAAGTTCAATAGTGTAATATTATTGTTTTTTGTGCCTTAACCCCGGGCTTTATTCAATTTAGTGTCCAAAGTCTTTACTTTTACACATTATTTTAGTTTACATTTACTTTATAAACATTAAAATTCTTTTCGTTACGTCTTCACTAATTAATCTTAATAGTTGAACTAGAATTTTATAGTTCTTAAAACAATTCTCCGAGGGATTGATATTTGGATTTATTTAAGGCCATTGTATTACATGGTGAGACCATGTATACTTGCCTGTGCATGTGAGCGCAACAAGTTTTTTGGCGCAGTTGCTGAAGAGTTGTAAATTCGAAACTATTTTGTTTTAGTTTTACTTTTTATAGTTCTTTGTTACTTTACTCTTGGTTTTGGTATTGAATTTGCAATAAACAGGTTCACAGGGCATTAAGCTGGCAATAGATTGGAAGTTGGTTGAACCAAGCTTCGAACCCGAGCAACTCTTCCATTAACAAAGCAAAGAAGCAATCCTTCGCCTTCGTATCCCATAATTCCAAGAATAATAATACAATCCTGCTCTAAAGGCTGAAGATCAACTAGCCCGAATGATAGTTTACAAAGTGCCAATCCCACTTTCGACGAATTTAACCTCCCTTTTTTAGAAACAAGATACTAGAGGTAACTTTTAGTTAAAATAAAAAATGATGCAACTTTTGATTAGCAGTGGTCGGTTTATGGGGCTTTCACATAAAGATCCACAAGTCCACCTACGAAACTTTCTAGAGATCATTGACGTATTCATCCCTATGGGTTTGTTAACTGATTATGTTAGGCTAAAACTATTCCTCTTTTACCTATTGCACGAAGTGAAGAAGTGTTGAACGCTGAGCCAACAAGTTAAATCATAACTTGGGATGACTTAGCTTGTAAATTCCTCATCTAATTCTTTCCATCTGGCAAGACTGTGAGACTGTACAATGAGATTATGATTCTTCAAATAGAAGCTAGATAAGAATTTATATTATGTATGGGAGAGGTTTAAAGCACTTCTTCGAGACTGTCCACATCATCAATAGTCCAATGAGGTACTTGCTCACATTTTTATTGAGGCACTTAATTAAAACACAATGTTTTTTTTAGATTCAGCTGTAGATGGTCAAACTTTGGAATTGACGTACGATGAGTTGTATAGCTTATTGAACTGGATTGCTCAAGGAAATCCTGGAGGCTATCATACTTAAGAAGTCTTATAAAGAAGGTTGGCATTATATGAGAGGTGGACCAGTTTACTGCTATATCCGCTTAGATTGTTGTATTAAGAATTAGTTAAGAAACTAATTCCGTAATATGAAATTGTGGGTTACACAGCCTACAACAATGATTAATGCAATTCAGTACAAAAACACTTGATTCATGGTTTGTGGCAATAGTAGGTATTCTGTAGATATGTGAGCTGCCAATCCTGAGTCAGTGATGTTTGTGGGCGATGATCAAACGTAGAATTATGGGAATGCATAAAATTTGAAGTGGAAGACTCAGCCACTAAATCAATAATGGAATGCCCAATAGCAGCAGTTTCAGTAGCAACATGTTTAAAAAAATTAGGCCACAACCCTTATGAGCAATATCAAAGCGATGTTAAAACAAATTATGGCTACTCAAGCAGAATTGTCAGCAGATATACAGATCTAGCAAGCAGCTACAAGGAGCTTGAAGTTGTATTTAGGTCAGATAGCAGCATAAGAAATACTAGGCCTCAAGGTGGTTTGCCAAGTGATACTGAAAATCCTAAACAAGTAATGGCAATCAATTTGAGGATTGGTAAATACCACAATGAAGAACCTCCAAAGAAAACTAAAGAGGTAAAAGGTAGATGACCAAGATGCTGAAAGTTCAAGGAAGTCTGAGTACTCGATAACCAATGTTTCAGGACAAGTGACGTAAAAACTACCACCACCATCCCCACAGAGTCTTAGAAAGTGAAGACGGATGCATTCTTCAAGAAGTTCTTTGGCATATTCAGAGAGTTGCACCATTACCCTTCCTCTTTTATATGTTCCACAGGGAATTCCCAAGTATGCTAAATACTTGAAAGATGTGGTCACTAATTAATTTAAGCTACATGATGTAGAGACAGTAGCACTCTCTGAATAGTGCAACTCTTTGGTGATGCATAATATGCCTTAAAAGATTAAAGATCCTAGGATATTCACCCTTTCTATTCAAATTGGCAACAGTGAAGTGGTCCATGCATTGAGTGATTTTGGGGAGAGTATCAACTTGATGCCTCTATCTATGTTCAACATGTTGGAGTTAGGAAAACCAAGACTGAGCATTGTGATAATCTAATTGGTAAAATAGACCCTAGCTCATCCTGAAGAAATAATAGAGGATGTGCTCATCAGGGTTGGTAAGTTTAGTATTCCTGCTGACTTTATTATTTTAGATTTTCAAGTTGATGAAAGAGTTCCAGTCATGTTTAGAAGTCCATTCTTGGCAATGAGAGGAGATTTAATAATGTTAGGAAGGGCATGCTCACAATGAGGCTGGATGATGAAATGGTAGTTTTCAAAGTGTACAAACCGCTCAACACACTATCCCAGTACAAATATTTGTGCATGATTATAGTGATCAAAGGGTATAAATGTAGTGTAGTGGAGTTTATTCCCAAAAGACCTCTTCGAAATTTCTCATTGAGCAGCCAAAGCCACAACTACCCCAGCCTAGCATAATGCAAGATGATAAGCCTTAAAAGTCTATTATTGAGAAAGCTATTGTCCTTGAGAGTTCACACTCAATAAGTATGAAATAAATAAGAAGATTTTATCTGAGTGTGAGTAATAGGATAAAGGAATATAGATAAGTCAAAAATTTAGTCGTGTCGCGACACTAAATCAGGCGCTTCTTGGGAGGCAACCCAAGTTATGGTAGGTTTTATTTTTAGTATTTTTTGTTTTTACTTCAATTTTTTTGTTTTTATTGAGTCACAGATTGATAGGAAATTTGAGTACCAAAAACCTGAGCTAAGGAGCATGCCAAAGACTAAGTGTGGAGTCCTCGGACCCCAATAATGTATAAAAATGCTACTATCTAGGCCTAGAGGCCTCAAGAAGTATTTTTATCTCTATTTTTAGTATACTTTAAGTACAAAGTAGATTTTTATGTATGTGGTAGGGAAATTCCCATTTTAGGGGTAATTTTAAAACTTTTTATGTTAGGAATAAAAAAGATATTGTTGTTGGTGCTATATGTGGCTACATGAAGCAAGTGTTTTGGTTATAAAAAGTGTGTTACTGGTGTGAATTACAACTTTTGAGACTCCTAGGCTCATGATTATTACTCTTTTACTTATTGGCTTAATGTTGAATTCATGTGATTATTTTGTTAAGAGTCTATGATGATCAAACTTGAGTCGAGGATGTACCATGTGTGTGTGGGGTTGTTTGTATACTCCTTATTGTATTTGATGCGAGAAATTTCCTGGTGTGGGTGAAAAATGAAGTAAAGAATGTGGGTTTAAGAGATGATAAAGGCATTTATTTTATAGCCTTGTTTCATACATTCTTTTGACCTACCCTTGTGCATAATCCAAGTGAACCCTATTAAGCCTTTAAATTTTTCTTTATTAGCCTCATTTATAACCTAATCCCTTCTTTGATTGACCTTAATTTGATCCCATGCTCCTAAGCGCTTTAGTGAAAAATTAACATAGTTAAGGAGTTGCAAAGTCAAGTAGTAGAAAAGTTATATTGAAGCCCCAAAGTGATAGTTATTGGTGTGTACAATTGTTATGTGTTGTGGTTGGGAGTTGAGTAATGAAAAGAATAAAAATTTGTTCAAATTAAATAAGTTGAGAATAGAGAATACTCCCACCGTAGTTGTAATACCCCGATCGTTCCTTAAGAATAAATTCATTTTTTGAGTGAATATGGATGACTTCCAAGTGATTGATATTTATTTCATGTTGTATTTCTCTAATTTTGACTTTCTGTCAAGTGAAGAATTGAATAAGCTTTCCTCAATTCCAAATTCATCAAAATATATGTCAGAACAAGAAGTTATGACTATCTGAAGTCCCAGTCATGAAACATCATTATTTAGACCCACAACGCATTACGGAGATGAGTAATATTCCAATTTTTATTTTCCAGTAAGCCTTCGTGATACTGATGGGTTGTGCCAAGTCTAAATATTAAGATTATTAAATTCAAGTGCACCAATGCAATTCCATAGCATCACGGTGCCCTTCCAGGTCGAGAAAAAGGTGGCAACGCGATTTTACCACATCACACCACTGAGCAGTTTCCTAATTGTCCAAATCTAGTAAAGGACCGAGATCATGGCGTATCGATCCAGGGCAAAAAATTAGGCTCCATTTTTAGAATTTTGCTCAAGGGCATTTTGGTCTTTTCGCCCAGTTTGGCCCTCTCTATATAGATTCAAGTAGAGAAGAGAAATCCATTCTTCTCCATTTCTCTTCCAATAAATATCTAGAACTAGGGTTTCTCTCTTCAAAATCTAAATCAAATCTTCTCCAAGAAATTCAAAATTTTTTCCATAGATTCCACTAAGTTGTTCAAGATTCAAGATATCTAAGTTAAAGGCATCAAGAAACTTAGCTCAAAAGTGTAAGGAACTGTTTCAATCAAGATTGTTCATCTCAAAATCATAATTGAAGGTATATGGAGTTTGAAAAAGGACAGTTCTTTCATTTTTGTGTCCAAAGATTTAATTTCTAGTATTGAATTTCATGATTTTGCAAAGTGGGTTTACAGTCTAATTACTTTATCAATGATTTATGAGAATTGAGCTATTCAAGATTGATATATATGACTATTTCATTATTTTATTTCTTAAATTGAGAATTTATGCCATGAGTTGTATATTGTTATCATGAGATGATGATTTCTAAGTGATTTAAGATAAGTGTCATGATTTATGCTTTTCCATGAGAA